>NC_089259.1:59457816-59764602 GCF_963930625.1 Muntiacus reevesi
TACTCTAGTTGATACAGTAAAGGAAGACACATGATATGCATTTAGTCAAAATCCATGAAACACAAAGAATGATAGCTAATGCAAATGATAGATTTTCATTGAAAATAGTGTATTGATATTTATCAATTATAAAAAAGTTACCATACTAATGCAAAGTGTTAATAGTTAGGGAAATTGTGGACTTGGGAGAGAGGGACTAAATGAAGACTCTCAATATAATATAGCTATCATTTCTTTCCATTTTGATATATATAGATATATAGGTTTCGTGGTGGTGGTTTAGTCGCTAAGTTGTGTTAGACTCTTGTGACCCCATGGTTAGGGAAATTGTGGACTTGGGAGAGAGGGACTAAATGAAGACTCTCAATATAATATAGCTATCATTTCTTTCCATTTTGATATATATAGATATATAGGTTTCGTGGTGGTGGTTTAGTCGCTAAGTTGTGTTAGACTCTTGTGACCCCATGGACTGTAGCCTTCCAGACTCCTCTGTCCATGGGATTCTCGAGACAAGAATGCTGGAGTGGGTTGCCATTTCCTTCTCTAGGGGATCTTCTCGACCCAGGGATCGAACCCGGGTCTCCGACATTGCAGGCAGACTCTAACGACTGAGTTACAAGGGAAGATATGTTTATAGATATATAAATACATAGATGTTTATATTACAATTCCTATAAAAAAACCCAGTGAAATGTTTTTTTTAAGATACAAACATCGTTACTTTAAAATGCATTTGGAATAACAAAAGAACAGGAATAGCTAAAACAATTTTGCAAAAAAACGTGTAAATTAGGAGAAATCAATTGACCCGATTTCAAGGCTCAATATAGAGTGAAAATAATTAAGACCTTGTCCAGGTTGTTTTGAGCAAGGATACAAAGATAAATGGAAACAGATAAACTGGGAACAAAAATAAATGAAACGGAATAGAGTACGCAAAGAAGTAAACCCAGATAATTATGCCCAACAGTTTTTGACAAATATGCAAAATAAGTTGAATACAGAAAAGATAATATTTTTTAACAAATGGTGCTGGAGCAATTGGACATCCATGGGTGTGGAGAAAAGTAATCCTGAATTAAATTTCCACTCTTATAAAACAACTAACTCAAAAGTTTTGAGTCTTAAAGTTATATAAAAATGCATAATTGAAAAGAAAATATTCAGAGAAAAATTTTACAATCTAGGCTAGAAATAAGGAAGAGTCTTAGACTTTACAACAGAACTTTGATCCATAAAAGGAAAATTGATGAATCTGACTTCATTAAAATTTAAGTCTTTTGTTTGGCAAAAGGCTTTCTCATCAGATTCAGCAACTGCTGACTGGAAGAAAACATTTGCAGATGGCACATCCAACAAAGACTAGTACCTAGAATATATAGAGAACTCTAAACTTAACAGTAAAAAAAAGAAAAAATAGAAAATGGGCAAAAGGTATTATTTAACATTTTACCAAAAAGGATACACAGATGGTAAACACAAGAAAAGAGTATTAAACATTATATTAGGAAAATGTAAGCTAAACCACAATGAGTTATCAGTATGCACTTATCAGCATGTTCAAAATATAAATAAAGACATAAGCAAATGCAGGTTATGATGCAGAAAGATTATATCACATACATGTTTGGCTGGAATCTAAAATGTGTGTGTCCTGAAAAGCAGGCTAGGTGTTTCTTAAAAACATGTAGCTATTATATCACCCAACAAATACACTTCTGGGCACTATCAAAAGGAAATGAAAGTTTCTAATTGAATGTTTACATTAACTTTATTAACAGTAGCCCCAAACTGGAAAAACCAGAGCTGTAATGCAAGTCATAGTAGGTCATATCTTGGAATACTAGTCAGCAATAAAAGGGAATTAACCATTGTACACACACAAGAAAATCTGTGTGTCTCTCTAGAGAATTATGCTGAGTGATAAAACGGCTTTCTTCAAAATTGTTCAGTTGTATACTGTATTATTTCATTTATATAATATTCTTAAAGTGTCAAAGAAATGTACAACAAATTCTGAATAGTAGCTGTCAGGAGTTACGGAAGAGGTAGGTGTGGAAGGCAAATAAGTGTAGCTAGAGCTGTACAACATGAATGATCCTGTGTTGATGGAAATAGTCTGTATCCTGAATTTCTCTTAACTTTGAAAAAAATTAATTCCTATCTTGACTTTCTCACTAATAATATCCTGGTTGTATTATTCTACTATAATTCTGCAAGATTTTATCATTAAGGGAAATTTGGAAAACCTTAAAATTGTTAATTTGGCAAAGTTAATGAGTATCATCAACAAGAATCCATTAGTATAATGACTACATATTCTATATGCAGTTTAACACTGCAAGCAAAATTAATTCCTGTATATATATATATGTTTAAGAGACTAAATTTTTAAAATTTATATTAAGGCATATTTTTTGATATTCTAAAAATGTTTTTACTATTTAATATCATTTTACTTGGAGAGTGTGTAAGAACTGTCTCTTTGATTTTAAATATACACAATTAAAGTGACTTTACGATAATAGCTAAAATCTAATTTCTGCAAAATATGGAAATATAAAAAACTATAATAGGTGTTTAATTTATTGGATTTATAAATATTATTTGACTACTCAGTACTGTTTTATTTCTATGTTAATTGAAATACAGTGAAGAAATGAAAAAAGAAATTTAGCATATTAACACTATAAATGTACTTTAAAATATTCAAAGTTTAATTAATGAAGCTTATAAATGGACCTTGTGTTACTTAAAGTACCCTTACATGTAAGTCTTAATACTTGTTTGACTATAAATTTTAGCCTGAATTTAAAAGCTTAGTGAATAAATAATTTTCCTTACAAATCAAATCTTAATCTTTAAAGTTTCAGGAAATTTCTGAATAGTCCTCTCTGAAAACACCCACACACATGTGTAACACATATAAGGCATATAACAGAGCCAAGAAAATTCAGATCTGCCGTATCATGCCTGATGGGATGTCACAGAAAGTTCCGTAGAGGAGGATGGAGTTAAACGTGAAGTAGCCCATGCTAACGTAATATGGAAAAAAGTATGAAAATATATGAAAGTGAAAGCCGCTCAGTCGTGTCCAACTTTCTATGGAATTCTCCAGGCCAGAATACTGGAGTGGGTAGGCTTTCCCTTCTCCAGAGCATCTTCCCAACCCAGGGATCGAACCCAAGTCTCCTGCATTGCAGGCGGATTCTTTACAGCTGAGCCACAAGGGAAGCGCAGAAATACTGGATTGGGTAGCCTATCCCTTCTCCAGCGATCTTCCCCACCCAGGAATCCAGTTGGGGTCCCCTGCATTGCTGGTGGATTCTTCACCCACTGAGCTACCAGGGAAGCCCAATAATATGGGGCGGGGGAGTAATAAAAGTAGAGTATGTAGCATATGAAGGATTGGTGGAGAATCAATTTTCGGAGAAAGAATAGCTAGGGAAATATACTAAAATTCATCTCTTGCTTTCCATTATAATATAAAATTCTAAGATGATATCATTGTGAAAAAAAGAAGTCTAATGAGGCAAAAATGGATTTGTGTGCACGCTAAGTTGCTTCAGTAGTGTCCAGACTCTTTGCGACCCTGTGGATGTAGCCCATCAGACTCCTCTGTCCGTAGGATTCTCCAAGCAAGAATGCTGGAATGCCCTCCTCCAGGGGATCTTCCTGAACCAGGGATCCAACCCCATTTTTCTCATGTCCCCTGATTTGGCAGGCAAATTCTTTACTACTAGCACCACCTGGGAAGCCCAAAAAGGAACTTACAAGAGTTTTAAAAAGTTAAAGATCGAGGAAGTAGGATTAAACTGCTAATTCATAATGCATGAATTACAAACAAAATAGACATGGAGATAAGTCACTGAGATTGAGAAAAAAGCTAAGAAAATTGTAGTGAGTCCAGAAGAAAAAGAAGAAAAATTAAAATTATTAAATAGATGATGTCATGCATATGAAGAACAGACATAGAATATAAAACGTTTGGAGAGTCGAGGTTTCTGAGAGCTCTAATATTAGAGCTCTAATAATGGAGAGGCAAAGAGTCCAATATATAAAGGACTGTTTTCATGAGATGAAGTAAGAAATTAATACATTGAGAGTAAAAGTGCACAGTTATTTAAAAAAACAACCTAACCTGACTTAAATCATTGAATTTCAAGGATAAAGAATAAAATCCATAGATAAGCATGAAGAAAAGAAGCTAACTTAAAATAGGAGAAATTCAATCTGGATCCTGAATTCTCTTTATAGCAATTTTCAAAGCCAGATGGGATAATATACAGAGAGAAAAATAGTCTATCTGAGAGGGCTATTCTCAGCCGAATAGTCTTAAAACAGTAAAAGCAAGAGAGAAAAATCTTGATTATACAAGAATTCAAGGAATCTAATACACATGAGCTTACATTGGAGAGGAAAAACATAACTTAGCGGCAAAATCCAGGCAACTAATAAATGCAAAAATAATAGGTGAGGTATCTAGTGGCGAGCTTTGGATAAATCTATTGTAAAACTGAAGCTAAGAGAGAAAATTATAGGAAAAGCTTTAGTGTGATGTTTATTGACTTTTACAAATAAAAATATACAGAGTTGGTATGGAGACTTGAAAGAATATTTTAGTATATTAATCTCATTTGGGTGTGAGTTAATATGCAATATATTTATTGATAAATGATAAATTAATGCATTCTATTCTATGATTTAGAGAATTGCTATTAGACATCAACAAAAATGTATACAAAAGACAATATCAATAGCAGCTTTCTAACCATCCATTAAAAAACTGCACGCACTTACACTAACAGAAGAGGGCACTCTTGAGCTAAGAATCTTAAGTAGTAATAGTGTAGTGTTAGTCTCAGCCCTGTTGGACTCTGCAACCCCGCGAAGGTAGTCTGCCAGGGCCCTTTGCTAATAGAAGTCTCTAAGCAAGCATACTGGAGTGGGTAACCATTTCCTTCTCCAGGGGATCTTCCCAACCCAGGGACTGAATCTGGATCTCTTGCATTGCAAGCAGATTCTTGACCGTCTGAGCTACCAGGGTATCCCAAATTACCCCAAAGTAACAATCTTGAATGGAGGGATTTACATATATACCAGAAGCTGGGAAATTTTTTCTGTTAATGACTATTCAATTTTAATAGTAAATATGCTCAGTTTAGTGGCACATATAATTTATGTCACATCTACCCAATACTGCCATTATAGTGTGACATCAGCCATAGAAAAAACATAAGCAGTAGATGTAACTTTATTCCAGTAACTTGATTAACCATACTGGTGCCAAACCTAATTTGGCCTGTTGATTGTTGTTTGCTGAGTCTTATTCTAGTCCTAAAAAGCAAGGACTCTTATTCCACTCTAAAAAGAAAAGGGCAAGGAAGCCTCCACCCCCAATAACACTAATTAGAAGGAAATACTGCAAAATGAAGTACTGCAAAATGAAGTAAACATCCCTGAACAAGTATTTAAAAATCACCGTGAATCCTGAACTCAAAATGATTTTAAAAATTCACAAAAAAGCAGGAAAACAAAATATTGAAGTCAGGAAGAAAAGGAAGAAAAACACCAAAGTTAGCAAAGTCTGAGTGAAAATTACAAGGTGGTTGGTGAAGAAAAAATTCAGATGAAAGTTGGGTGTGTATTGAACAAAGACTAAGAAAGCAAGTATAAGAGGAAACAGTGTCAAATGAAAGGCAAAAAGAAAAACAATTATAAATGAAATTCTTATAATAAAAATTAAATAATGAAAAATAATATTTACATCTATAATCTAAAAAAAAATACTATAAATAAAGGAATACTTATTGAGGCTTCCGTGGTGACACAGTGTAAAGAATCTGCCTGTGATACAGGAGACACAGGAGACATGGGTTCGATCCCTGGGTTGGAAAGATCCTTTAGAGGAGGAAATGGCCATCCAGTACATATTCTTGCCTGGAGAAGCCCATGGACAGAGGAACCTGGAGGGGCTACAGTCCACGGGGTCACACGACAGTTGAGCATGCACACATGATCTAAAAAAAATTTCTGGAAATGAAGGAAGACTTAATGAGGGTTATAAGTATGTAGGACAATTTACTTGCAACAGGAGATGAGGCGATTGCTATTAAACCTATTCAATTTTAATAACAAGAAATAGGGTGACTTTAATGATGAATAACCCTCAAGGATTCCAGCCCTCTATCTCCATCCCCCACCTTCCAAAAAAAGTTTAAATAATTTACACAGAAAAGAGAATTATGTCAGTATAAGTAGCCTTCTCAAACACAACATACAAAGTGAAAAGACAATGGATCAGAATATTCAAGTCACCTAAGGAAAGCAAATGTAAACAAAGGATTAGGCATTCTCTTGAAATTGTCCACTGTTATCTAGGGAATACAAAGTAGTTTTAAATATAAAAGACTCAAAGAAGACTATCCTTAAGCACTTCTCAAGAGGAAAATCTTCATCCAATTGAGGAATAAGTAAGAAATTTTAGACAAGGAGACTGAAACAGAAAACAAATAAGTAAATATATTAAGAATAATCAGAGCCAGGTTTTTTACTTTTGTATAACAAAGTTATAGATATGAAAAGGAAGAAGACTAGAGGAACACATGTGACTTTGGATTTGAATTGGATTGGTATGACCTCGTGCTTGTACAAGGAATAGACGGGTAGGTAGCTAGCTAGCTAGAT
Organism: Muntiacus reevesi; assembly: GCF_963930625.1. Lineage (NCBI taxonomy): Eukaryota > Metazoa > Chordata > Mammalia > Artiodactyla > Cervidae > Muntiacus > Muntiacus reevesi. The sequence goes on from NC_089259.1 coordinate 59,464,507, forward strand.
GGATAGGCAGGCAGACAGACAGGCAAGTGTTGAGAGGGTAGGTGGATGAGTATGTCGTTATGCAAGTAAAAGAAGCAAAAGTGTTAGTTGCTCAGTCATGTCTGATCCTTTTCGACCCCATGGACTGTAGGCCACCAGGCTCCTCTGGCCATGGAATAGTCCAGGCCAGAATGCTGGAGTGGGTAACCTTTCTCTTCTCCAGGGGATGTTCTCCATCCAGGGATCAAACCTGGGTCTCTTGCATTGCAGGCAGATTCCTTACCATTTGAGCCACCAAGGAAGTCCAGATATGTAAGTAGGCATGTATCTATTTCCTAGCTTTGTTCTTTGAAGGGCTCAGAAGCAATGCCACCCAATGTAATAAAACATACTTTAGACCCAGATCCTAAATTCTATGTACCATTCTCCCATAAAAGACCAAGATTTCTTTCAAAAATGTTGATTCCAAGTTTGGAAAGAAAAGTACAACATAAGCCCAGAATATCTTGTTGTATTAGAAAGTAAGACTATGTTGAAAAAAAAGATGAGAAACTGTCAAGTGACAAAATAGATTAAAGTGGCATTAAATTAAAATAGACAGTTAAAAGATCATAATCCATAGAATAAAATCTATCTATGAGTCCACGCTGATAGAAATAAATGCAGAAATAAGTAAATAGGATAGAAGAAAACGCTCTTTAATACAATTAAAAAATGCCTGTAAAGGAATGTAGGAGTTGATAAGTCATTACTCAAAAGTCATCTTTGTAATAATTATTTCATTAAAAAAGCCTCAGTGGGTGATAAAACAAATGGATGAAAGTTTAAGATATAGAACATTTTTATATTCTTAAAATATATCCTCATAAATTCATTATTAATAACAGTGGGTCAGGTAGTAAATTCAGAGTCAAACCTAGCAAACACTACCTTATTCAAGTGATCAAAGTAAAATCAACCGAAAAAGGACAAATAAAAACAGTGTGTCATCTGTTATAATGCAAAACAATAGACCCAGACTCACTTACGTTTCCCCAAAAAAAGATACCCTGAAATTTATTACTAAGAAATGTCAGACTCAAATAGATAAGTATTTTATAACATAACAGGTAGCAGCCTAAAATGGCATGCCATTGTGGTTTTAAGCTTGTAATTTTTCTATTATTTATGAAGTAGACTAAAATTTATGTCCATTTGTTTATTTTCCAACAGAATATCTGCAATTCCCTTACTTAGATTTTTTTATTAAATTGCCACCAGTTATCTGTTACAATATTATATTTGGCTCAGTTCACTGAACATACTTGCTTCAAGTATTCTGAAGTATGATATTTACTGTAGTATTATTTATATACATTTTTATCAAGCATGAATTTCAAATAATGTTTAAAAATCCCTCCCTATGCCAAAATGATAAGTATATTCTGTGTGACCTTCTTTATGTTTTAAATCTTTATTTTTTTTTAATTTAAGCTTTTAGTCTTTACCTAAATTTATTTTTCTGTGTGATAGGAGAAAAAATACAATAGAAAATTAATTGTCTCAGCACCAGATTGTTTGAGGTGTTCTATGAAGATAATTATATCATCAATGAAATATGACATGTTTTATTCTTTCTTTTCAATACTTAGATTTTTACTACATTTTACTGTCTTACTGCATTGTCTGGAGAAACTATTCACTAAAAAATTAAATGGGAGAGAGTTGGTATATTCTAGTGCTCTTGATTTTAAAAAGAATGCTTCTGACATTTCAACATTAAATATGATAATTACACAAGATTTTGAAGTAGGTATCCATTATTCAGTGTAGAGAAGTTTTCTGCTACTCTTGGTTTATTAAGAGCTTTTATGATTAATCAGCATTGCACTTTATAGAATGCACTTTCTGCTTTTAATGAAAAGATTAAATGGTATTTCAGTTTAATCTTTTAATACAGTGTAATTCCATAATAGATTTACTGGTAGTAAACCAACCTTGTATGCACAGGATAAAATCAATTTGTTAACACATATTATATTTTTAATAGTTGTATTCAATTTGACAATATTGTCTTAAAGGTTTTTTTCACCTATTTTCAGGTATTGGCTTGAATTATAATTTCCCTTTTTTGTATAGTTCTTATCTGGTATTCTACAGAGAAGACAACGACTTCAGTGAGATTATAGAAAGCTTACAATGGGGCTCAGGCATTGAGAAAAGTCCAGAATCATTAAAAATACATGGCAGCATCAGATGAATTTGAAACCCTAAAAGCAACCTTTGCAACAATAACAGCAACTTAAAACCAAATTTAGCTCATTCTTGAATATTAACCCAATTTCTCACGTTGAGATGACAGATGTCCATTCCCTGTAAAGAACCATTACCTGACTTCTCCTGTTCTACATGAGATATGTTATGCAGTAAAAATTTATGAGACAGAAATACAAGAAAACTCAATAGTCATGAGACAAAGTGGTCAGCAGAACAAAAATTAGTTTATTTAGATTTTAGAACTATGAGACATAGACATGGAAATGATTCCGATGAATCTGTTAAACAACAGAGTAGAAAAGTAGACCACTTAAATGAACAGATAAAGAATTTTAACTGAGTAAGAGAACTAGAAGAAAGAAATGAATGAGAATACTAGAAAAAAGCTATCAAGTTCATCATTGGATGTGATACAGTTGAGGAAAGAAGTAGTGACCATGAATTTAGGCCAATAAAATTACCCAAAGTTAAAGGGTGAAAGAGGTTTCAAAAAGTGTTCCGGGACAATATCAAACTCTCTAGTATATGTATAATCAGAATCCTAAAAGTGAAGAAAAGGAGAATGCAGTAGAAGAATAGTCGAAGATGCAAGAGCAAAGATACTAAAAAAAAATTATATGCAATACATATATAAGAATTATGTACAATCTATATATATATATGATAAATTATGTATATAATATGCATCATATGTGCATATATAGATAATTGTAAAAAGCACACATTTAAAATTCCAAAAAGGATATATAGTACACACCAGAGGAAAAAAAGAATGCAGTAGAATAATTGAAGAGGTAAGAGCAGATATTATTTTTCAAGCAAATTATATATATACATATGACTATATGTATGTAATGTTATATATACATATAATTATATATATAATTATAAGAAATACATACTTAAAATTCCAAGTAGGATATACTGTACCCACACACATGCATACAACACACCCAAAAATTAACATACTTATGGAATCAAAAAGTGTATACTTATGGAAACTAAATTGAAGAGCAATTTTTGAGGGCACCTATGGAAAACTGACACATCACATAAACAGTTTAGAGATAAGAACTATTGATATAATAGTCAGCAGAAATAATACCAGAAAATAAAGAGCGAACTGTTGTAAATTTATCAAAAGGAAAATTTATCAAGTCAAAATTTTTTATGCATTATGATATCTTTTGAACTTAGAAGCAAAATAGAAAACTTTTCACATGTGAAAAAAAATCAAAATGTATTGCCAGCAAACCTGTGCTATAATGTTAGAAATTTCTTCAGGCAGAAAAACATTTGGATCTTCCCAAAGAAATGGACAGCCTTAGAAACAGTGAAAAATATAGCAAAGATAAAAAATATTTTCTAATTTTTAATCATTGTAAAAATGATTGAGTTTCTAAAATAAAAGGAAACAAAACATTGTAAATCAACTATACCATGATACAATTTTTAAAAATAAAAGGAGTACTAATAAATAAGGCAGTTCATAATATATGTATAATGAAATATATCACAACAACATCTCAAGTTTTATATGAGAATTGGAAGTATACTTCTGAATGCTCTTATCATATATGTCAATGGTATAATATTCTACTTTACATAAGTTAAAAATGGATATTAAACAGATTTACATCCTTGTGGCAGTTTGACTATATGCATTTGTAAAATCTAACAGAACTGCATACTTAAAAAGATCAATTTTCCCACAAATAAATTACACTTTGCTATAAAATGAATAAAAGAAAAAAATAAGAAACCTGAGAGAGACAAAGGGAGAGAGAGAGGGAGACACTATGGTTTGTTGAACAAGAAATGGAGGTTTTGGTAACTGCTTTTCACTGTTTCAGTTCCTATCAGTCAATAATCTAAAAACAGTGGGGCATAACATCATGTTGGACAGGGAAAAAATTGGAGAAAGTTATAAGGTAAATCCCCATCTATCTCAAAAATAAGTCAGTGAATGATAAACATATTAAGAAAAACAATGAATACATCTATTTCTAAAGAGCAGTATAAATTCATTTAGAGATGATGAGGTCATCTGCAGCATAACTAAAAATGTTGTTTAGTTGCTAAGTCATGTCTAACTCTATGCAACACCATGGACTGTAACCTGCCAGGCTCCTCTGTCCCTGAGATTGCCCAGGCAAGAATATTGAAGCAGGTTGCCAATTCCTTCTCCAGGGGATCTTCCTGACCCAGGGATCAAACCTGCATTTCCTGCATTGGCAGGTGGATTCTTTACAGCGGAGCCATGAGGGAAGCCCTGTAACTAGAAAATAGAAAATTTTAAAATGGTGTAACGGGTGCATAGCACTCTTGAGGCATGGCAAACTTGCTTTTTAAAAAAAAGTTTTCTCCATTTAAAGCTTTCAAATATCATGCATGTAATATTTAGGAAAAAATTAGATAAGCTGTTTTAACAGAAAAGCATGTACATTGTGAATTTTACCTAAAAAAAAAAATAATTGTAGAGATGTAACTAAGACGTCAGTAGTGCTTAGGATCATAAATATACTCATACATCTGAAAGAAGGCAAGGAGAAAAAAAAGGGGGGGTGTTCAGTTCAGTCGCTCAGTCATGTCCAACTCTTTAAGACCCTATGGACTGCAGCACGCCAGGCTTCCTTCATCATCACTGACTCCGAGAGCTTACTCAAACTCATTTCCATCGGGTTGGTAATGCCATCCAACCATCTCATCCTCTGTCGTCCCCTTCTCATGCCTTCAATCTTTCCCTGCATCAGGGCCTTTTCCAATGAGTCAGTTCTTTGCATCAGGTGGCCAAAGTATTGGAGTTTCAGCTTCAGCATCAGTCCTTCCAGTGAATATTCAGGACTGATTTCCTTTACGATGGGCTGATTGGATTACCTTGAAGTCTAAGGGACTCTCAAGATGCTTCTCTAACACCACAGTTCAAAAGCATCAATTCTTCAGCACTCGGCTTTCTTTATAGTCCAACTCTCACATCCACACATGACTACTGGAAAACCATAGCTTTGACTAGACAGACCTTTGTTGGCAAAATAATGTCTCTGCTTTTTAACATGCTAAGTTGGTCATAGCTTTTCTTCCAAGGGACAAGAAATTTCATGGCTGCAGTCACCTTCTGCAGTGATTTTGGAGTCCAAAAAGATAAAGTGTCTCACTGTTTCCATTGTTTTTGTTTCCCCATCTATTTGCTGTGAAGTGATGGGCCTGGATGCCATGATGTTAGTTTTCTGAATGTAGAGTTAAAAAAGGGAAATATACAACAAAAAATCAGTTTTCAATAGAACCATGAATACAATTGTATTAGTATAAGCTTTTGAAATAGCTCAACCAAAAGGTGAATATTATCAAACTGGATAAAAATGGAAGACCCAAACATATGCTCTGTACAAGTAGCCGATTTTAAATACAAATGCATAGGCAGTTTAAAACTTAAGTGTTCTTAATGATATGTGTATACTGATACCTCATCATTTTTTTTTCTTTTTTTGCATGACATTTCACTAGGTATTGATTTCTAGATTGACAATTTTTGTTTCTTTGTTTTGTATGACCTTGTGAATTTCACCTGGTGCTAGATATATTGGTAGTTCATAAATATTCTATAATTTTGTACTAGAGTGTAAACTACCTGAATCTGTTTTATCTCTTCAGGTTAGGCATTAAAGACTATTAGGTAAGAAGAGCACAACATTTAGGATAGATCTAAATTGATCTAAGATTAAGGCAAGACCCTCCTGAGTAATCTAACCAATTCTCAATGAATTACAAAGTTTTCCCCCTGGTGGGAATTAGGTATGATTTCCTACCTGGTGCTAGTGAGGCATGATTTCCAGACCTGTGTGTGAACACTAAAGATCATTCCTTCTTTCCCCTTAGATATTTTCTTCACATACATGTACCAGTCAATACTCAGATGAATATTCTAGGGGACCTCTATGAATATTTCTGGGCTTGCCCTTGTGTTCAGCTCTTTAAATATGCCTAAACCCTGGTACCTCAGATGGTAAAGAATTTGTCTGCAAAGCAGGAGACCTGGGTTCAATCCTTGGGTTGGGAAGATCCCTTGGAGAAGGGAATGGCAGCCCCCTCCAGTATTTTGGCCTGAAAAATTCCATGGATGGAGGAGCCTGGCAGGCTCCAGTCCATGGGGTCACAAAGAGTCAGACACAACTGAGAGATTAACACTTTCACTTGTCCATTTAGATTCTTAACTCTGTCTCAACAAATCAAGAAATTTGGAGTCCCCTTCTTGATTCTCCTTTCAGATAGAACATTGTCTTGAAACAATAAAGTAGGACAGTTGAAGGCTTATCTCAATTTGTTTACTCTCTCTTGGGGACTATTATCCATCATTTCCTAATATATTGTGTTTGAATACCACCGTTTCATATGCTATGTCTGGTTTTAGAGGGTTATTTCATATGGAAGAGTGATTCTGATCTGTTATTCTATTTTGAAAGATGTGGACAGGATGGTCATATGGATATTTTAAGAAAGAGCTTTCAGGCAGAAAATATAGTTTTTGGAGCAATAGCAAGGAGTACACTTAGATTGGAAAGTGAACAGAAAGCTCTATATTTTTTGAACAGTTACTTCTGAGAAAGGGTAATGTTTATATTTAACTGAAGTTCTAAACCAGTCTGTTGGAAGTGAACTTTCAAAATGATTGCCTTCAGTAGTGATGTATAACACATGTGCATTAGGGCATGAGGAGAAAGAGACAGGACTCTGTCTACAGTGATGTTCTAGAGAACCAAAAGTTAAGTGTTAGCTAAAATCTACTGAGACTTAATGTTTATTTGAGCACAAGCAATGAGCTACTTTTCTGGTGAATATTCCATTTGCTTTTATGAGACTGTCTTAATTGGAAACCCTTGTTGATAAATTGCAAGTTCAACGTATTTCTCATGATTTAAATTGAGGTGTTAAAAGTTTGTTCATTTGCATAAGGAGTTACTAAAATACAAGTGACAATGAACAGAGAGCATGTGCAGGTGCTAACCTATATCCAATATATACCCAGAGGTTTGATTTTAGTATATTTTTTTTTGGTAAAGTTCATTAAACATGTGATAAAAACAAATGACATGTCCAGGCTTTGACTGGAATTCCTATTCTCATTTATATAAATTCAATTTTAATTTTAACCCCCAAAAGGGATGAAGATTTAAATATTCTCTTTTTTTGGCCACTAATTTGTTCTGAAACGTGTTCAATAGTCACTCTTAATGAGATCTTTAAAAACTATAAAATAACTCAAAGTGAAAAAGCACACTACAAAACCAAAAAGTGTCCTTTGCCCCAGTGTCTCCACCATAGGGTCTGCCATTGACAGTAATTACTGTTTATGAAAAAATCATAAAATTAATTTTTTAATGTTTCTTCTGCTTATGGTATGTGACACTCCTTATTGTTAGACAGGTTACCAAGCATGGAAAATATTACTTTATTTTGTTCTTTTTGGAAACAGAGGTGATTCTTACAGGAAAATAATAAAACAAAGTGTATATTAAAATTGTAAATATAAAATGCATATGTGTTAACAAGTTGTGCAATTAAAGGTGATATATTTGGATAAGTCACAATAATGTTGCTTAATATAGGCATTCTAGTATTAATCCAGAGTAAATATATTTTTAAAGTAGCTACTAGCTCTATTTAGATGACAAAAGACAAAAGTGTATCAATTTAAAAGGCCATTAGATCATCTAAAAATATTTTGAACATTAAATCAATAACAAATAAGTTTGTATTGAAATGTATTGTATGTCAGATACTGGTTACTCATGAGAGAAGAACAGTTAATCAAAAAATACTTGATGTTTAGAGAGTCTAAGTGTACCAAAAAGACAGACAAGAAATTCCTTTTTAAAAATGTGATAAGTACTTTGGCAGAAGGAAAGAGAACTGCTACAGGAATGTACCTAAAAAAACATATATTAAAGTCAGAACATAAAAGATACTGGTAATGACATGTGAGCTGATAACTGAACAATACATAAAATTAGCAAGAGATTCAACATATACAAATGCAGAGAAAGACAGATTGCATGGCACATTTGGAGATATAAAAGAAGTATTGAGTGGTAGAGGAAGAGGGTGAAGATTAAAGAATAAGAAATGAGTTTTAAAAAGTCTTGGACATGAATGTGATTGTAAAGCAGATACTGAATTTCCCCAAGGAAAGCTTATAGAAAAGTTAGATAATTAAATCCACTCAAATGTTTTTGTAAAGCATGGTGCGATGAGAGGAAAAATGAAGTCTAGAAGGCCAGTCAGACAGTTGGTTAAGATTTATTTTGACATGACATTGCTGAGGAATATGATGATGACAGAGGATGGTAAAAGAAATAGATTAAAAAGATACTGAGAATGGTGATGCGGTGATTATGAAATGGGAACTGAGTGGTACAGAAAATAGCACAGTGAAGTCTGAGTCTCAGGTGTCAGATTAGAACAACTGGTGACTATAGCTGAGACAAGGGAGTCAAGAGGAAGAAGTATTTTATTAGTTGTGGATTATTGTAATGACAATGTAATAATACTTTAATAGCTTGTATGCTTACTTCTAAAAAGAGAACTACATAAAACGATAATTATTTTACATTATCATAGACTCCATTTTTCATTCTTAAAAGAATTAGGAAAAAAAACATTTAGAAATGCATCTTCAATACTAAAGTCTCTACTATCTTGGCTCCAAGATTTCCTGATTCTAGAATTCCTACTACATATAATAATTATTATATACAATGATATAATAAATAAGAAGTTCCCAGTTGACTGAATCCTATCAATGTTTCCATATTGTTGTATTGCTAGGTTCTTGGTATTCATGTGACTATTTGCTTTTTTAAATGTGGTTTTAGGAAAAATTAAAGAAATGAGTCTACATATTAGGAAAATCAAGTTTGAAGTGGTAAAAATCATTCTCTTAAGTAATAAAAGCAAGATATAGATGGAATGCTCCCCCACAACTTACCTTACCACATCAGGATGGCTGCTGGGTAACTATAGTAGATTATAGCTGACAGAGGGGCAAGACACATACTGTATTTAGGGAGAAGAAAAACACAAGGACACAGAGAAAGTTGAAGCCTTTAGTAACTACAACTACACCAAAGATTAAAAGCAGCCCAGCTCTTAGTCAGATTAACATACCTCACAAAGGCCTTTTTATCACTTCCCATTGCCTGAATCACCATGTTCAGCTTTTAACAATACAGCCAAAAGAATTTTTTTAATTGAAGAAACTAAACAAACCTAAGAAACCAGAACCCAGATATGACACAGTTTTGAAATTACCAGATAGAAAATTTTTATTAACTCCAGTTAGTATATTAAGGGCTCAGGTGAACAAGGTAGACAACAGTCAAGGAGAGAGAGAGTATGATAGTATAAGCATAGATATGGAAACATTAAGAAAAAAATAAATGCCAGAAATATTAAAACACTGAGATATAAATCAATCATATCTTTGCTGAGCACATCAGGAAACTTGACACAACTGAGAAATAAATCCATGAGTTTGAAGATATGTAAAAAGAAGTGTTACTACCTGGAATTAAAAGAGAAAAAAATAAAAGTAGAGTTGACCATCTGTGTACTGTGGAAAAAAAATTAAAAATGTGTCATATGCATAACTGGGTACCAGAAGCAAAGAACAAAAGGTGAACAAGAAATATTTGACCTAATACACACTGAGAACTTTCCAAAATTAATTGAAGACGTGAGCAATGAACCAAGGAAGTTCAGAGAACACCAAGAGGTATAGATAAATAAAGGTAGAAAAGCAAAGAGAAAACTTTGAAAGTGGTCAGAAACAAACAAACAGACCAACTAACAAAAACCTTCCTTATAGAAGAACAGAGGTAAGAATTACAGATCTCATTACAGATCTCATCAGATCATGCAAGGAAGAAGAGTGGAATGAAATAATTTAACATGTTGAAAGAAAAAACAAAACAAAACACCAGATCCCAATTCTATAACCAATGAAATTATCCTTCCAAAGTGAGGAAGAAATAAATTTTTCTCAGAAAAGTACTGAGAGAATTGTCAATGGATTTGTCCTGTAAGAAATGTTAGAAGTAGTTCTTCCATGAGAGGGATAGTGATAGAGGTCAGCAACTCACATCTACATAAAGAAAGGAACAGTGTGGGAAAAAGAATAAATCTATTATTTATCATATTATTTTATCTTGAAGATATATATGCTACATAGATTATTTTAAGAAATACAGTGCCACTTGCCATATCATTCATTTGGAAATAGCATTCTATATCATTGCAGGTTATTTTATAAAACCTTCTAATCATTCATTATGGCACAAAGTATGAGTTTGTCATATTTCATTTCAGGATCCAAGGCCACAGCATGTAGCCGAGCTGACTGTGTAGTGCGTTATTTCAGGGTCTGCGGGTCATATAGATTGTGCCATGCAAGGCACTGCACAGCTCTGTTTTTACTCCAGATCAGTTCAGTTCAGTTCAGTTGAGCAGTCGTGTCTGATTCTTTGTGACCCCATGGACTGCAGCACACCAGGCTTCCCTGTCCCTCACCAACTCTCAGAATTTACTTAAACTCATGTCCAAAGAGTCAGTGATGCCATCCAACTGTCTCATCCTCTGTCATCCCCTTTTCCTCCTGCTTGCAATCTTTCCTAGCATCTTCGCATCAGGTGGCCAAAGTATTGGAGTTTCAGCTTCAGCATCAGTCCTTCCAATGAATATTCAGGACTGATTTCCTTTAGGATTGACTGGTTTGATCTCCTTGCAGTCCAAGGGCTCTCAAGAGTCTTCTCCAGCACCACAGTTCAAAAGCATTGAGTTCTTCAGTGCTCAGGTTTCTTTATAGTCCAACTCTCACATCCATACATGACTACTGGAAAAACCATATCTTTGACTAGACAGACCTTTGTTGGCAAAGTCATGTCTCTGCTTTTAAATATGCTGTCTAGGTTGGTCATAACTTTTCTTCCAAGGAGCAAGTGTCTTTTAATTTCATGGCTGCAGTCACCATCTGCAGTAATTTTGGAGCCCCCCAAAATAAAGTCTCTCACTGTTTCCATTGTTTCTCCATCTATTTGCCATGAAGTGATGGGATCAGATGCCATGATCTTAGTTCTCTGAATGTCGAGTTTTGAGACAACTTTTTCACTCTCTTCTTTCACTTTCATCAAGAGTCTCTTTAGTTCTTCTTTGCTTTCTGCCATAAAGGTAATGTCATCTGCATATCTGAAGTTTTTGGTATTTCTCTCAGCAATCTAGGTTCCAGCTTGTCTTCATCCAGCCTGGCATTCTACATGATGTACTCCGCATATAAGTTAAATAAGCAGGGTGATAATATACAGCCTTGATGTACTCCTTTTATGATTTGGAATCAGCTGTGTCTGACTCTGTGACCCCATGGACTGGAGCCTACCAGGCTCCTCCATTCATGGGATTTTCCAGGCAAGAGTCCAGGAGTGGGTTCGGAAGTGGGTTGCCATTTCCTTCTCCAGGGGATCTTCCCCACCCAGGGATCGAACGCAGGTCTCCTGCATTGTAGGCAGATGCTTTACCTTCTGAGCCACCAGTGAAGTCCAGACACTAGTGGGAAATTATACATGATTATTAAATGCTTCACAACATCTACATTTTTATAATTTTATGGTAGAAAACAAAAATGTTTTACTATGAAATATAGAGTTTTAGAAAACTTAATCTATGTCTTTTCTTAATATTTATTATTTCATACATGTTAACTTATAATTTTGGAAATAGCAGCTTATTCTTCAAAATTATATACCATCCCAAGTGTTATATTATATTCTCCCAAATGATAAAAATGGAATCCTAAGGATGGCATTTCTAATATAACAAATTTCTCTCTAGAATACTCCCCTCTATGAAACTACCTCTATGTGAGCAGTTTTCAGTTTTGTGGGTTTCATTTAAGGCTCCAATAACCTAGTAGGCAACTAAAAAAAGTGAATTTAGTAGAAATTTTAAATCCCTCAATTAAAATTGCTTAGAAAAACTAACCTGAAAAATACCACCTTGCTTTTGGCTAAAGTTTAATGTTATTTCTGATGTGATTAGAATATATTAACCTATCAATAAATAAGGTACCTTTTTTCCCACAGTGTTTGAGATTTTGAAATCAAATAGTTCACATGTAGTATATCTGCTGTGTAGCTCATGTCAGCCAGTTTGCTTGAATAAAGATCATTACTTTGGCTCATTGTTTTCACTTATTAGTTTGAATAAATTTTCAGTGTCCCTATTGTGGACCTAGTGCTATCTCTATAGACTTCTGTTCTCATTTTTCAGCAAATGAATAAATGCATGGCTAATTTCATGTGTAAATTTCAATATTGCTAATGGGAGTTAGTAACAGAGGTCTCTTTGGCTGTATTTCCCAGCAATGATTAGTGAAATGTTTCCTTTGTTCTTTAGATTTCAATCCACAGAGCTTACATGAATCTTTTCTAATTCAAATGCACAATTAAATAAAATACTTTAACTTCTAGCAGTACCTTTTAATTTGCACTACTGTTGGTGCAAAAAAACAGTATACCGTGAGTACATAAAGCTATATAGATATTTGTGAAGGTTTTTTATGTACACATCAAAACAAATATAAGCTAAAAAAGCTTAAATAGTATTCTTACATATCAACCTAAATTATTTATCCTGGTGTAAGTTTGATTAGATCTAAAAGGTAAATATAAATGTGACTTGCTGTATATTCAGTTTGTGTTTAGTGGAATGCTATACCTAGAAGCATGATTGTTTATGTTGTACTAGCTCTTCTGAACAAGGAAATGTTGATGCTTGGGTATACTTCAGAAATGAGAACACAGCACATGTTTGGGGAGCTCATAGTCTTCTTGATATATTTGCGAGGTTCATTAGTCGCTGCAAAGCCCAATTGCGCCCATTTGGTTTATACTGAAATGAAAGCCTGAAAGAAATATGAGCATTATGCCACAGATTCAGCAGGAGATAGTAAATGCAGTGCTAACAGAGGAAACTGAAAAGAGGATCCCCAATTCAGCCTGGAATCTTTGCATCATTAAGGGATTTCTTTACATCCACCAAGAGCAGAATGGCACTTTGGATTTTAAATTTGTAAGATTTCATGTCAGTATTAAAGTTGACCTGACAGAATGCGAGAAACTGTCATTTATGAAGATCACAAAGGTTGTGTTTTTAAACACAGCAAGTCTTCTTAACACTAAGTACACTCTTTTGAAATTATTAGAGAAATTATTTGGAACTATGATATGAAATGATTTTGAAAGAATTGCATTAAAAGTATCACATACTAACTATCCAAAAATAAGCAATGATAATATTTTAGATGCATTTTTGTTAAGAATTTTGTATTATTACAATGTTATTGCAATTAATTATGTCTCTCTCATTTATAGCTGTAAGTTTTCAGCCCTTAACCCCTTCGCCATCTCTCTCAACACCTCAACCGCTGCCTTCTGACAACCATCATTTTGTTCTCTGTATCTGTGACTCTCTTTCTCTTTATGTTTTCTTTGCCAGTTCATATTTTGCTTTTAGATTCCATATTATCAGTAAAATCATAATACATGTTTTTCTCTCTGACTTATTTCTCTTAGCATAACACCATCTACACCCATCTGTGTTGTCATGAACAGCAAGATGTCTGTCTTTTTAGAGCTGAGTAATATTCATGTGTATGTGTGATAGTCTTTATCCATTAATCTATCAATGGACGTTTAGGTTACTTCCATATCTTAGCCAGGGCTTCTCTGGTGGCTCAGGCAGTAAAGAATCTGCCTGAAATTCAGGAGCTGGGTTCCATCCATGGGTCTGGAAGATCCCCTGGAGAAGGGAATGTCAATCCACTCCAGTATTCTTGCCTGGAGAATTCCATGGACAGAGGAGCCTGGCAGGCTACAGTTCCTGGGGTTGCAAAGAACCGGACACAACTAAGCAACGAACACTATCACTTTCATATCTTGGCTAATACAAAGTACCACAATGAGCATATATCTTTCACAATTGGTGTTTTCACTTTCTTTGAATAAAAACCCAGACATGGGATTGTTGAATCATATCTTAGTTCTATTTTTAGTGTTTTGAGGACCCTCCATACCATTCTTCATATTGGCCATACCAATTTACATTCACTAAAAATTTTCAACTAAAAGTAGCTCAGCTGTGTCTGACTCTTTGTGACCCATGAACTATTTAGTCCAAGGAATTCTCCAGGCAAAAACACTGCAGTGGGTAGCCTTTCCCTTCTTGAGGAGATCTTCCCAATGCAAGGATCAAACCCAGGTCTCCCACATTGCAGGCAGATACCTTACCAGCTAAGCCATAAGAAAAGCCCAAGAACAGTGGAGTGAGTAGCTTATTCCTTCTCTAGTGGATCTTCCCAACCCAGGAATGGAACCAGGGTCTCCTGCATTGCAGGCAGATTCTTTACCAACTGAGCTATCAGGGAAACCCAGAAAAATGTACAAGGGCTCCTTTTATTCACATTCTTCACAACACATGTTATTTCCAGTCTCTGATAACAGCCATATTGACAGGTGTGAGGTGATATCTCGTGGTATTGATTTGCAGTTCACTGATGATAAAAAGCCTCTTGATGAAAGTGAAAGGGGAGAGTGAAAAAGTTGGTTTAAAGCTTAACATTCAGAAAACTAAGATCGTGGCATCTGGTCCCATCACCTCATGGGAAATAGATGGGGAGACAATGGAAATAGTGTCAGACTTTATTTTTGGGGGCTCCAAAATCACTACAGATGGTGACTGCAGCCATGAAATTAAAAGACACTTACTCCTTGGAAGGGAAGTTATGACCAACCTAGATAGCATATTTAAAAGCAGAGACATTACTTTGCCAACCAAGGTCCTCTGGTCAAGGCTATGGTTTTTCCAGTAGTCATGTATGGATGTGAGAGTTGGACTGTGAAGAAAGCTGAGCCCTGAAAAATTGATGCTTTTGAACTGTGGTGTTGGAGAAGACTCTTCAGAGTCCCTTGGACTGCAAGGAGATACAACCAGTCCATTCTAAAGGAGATCAGTCCTAGGTGTTCCTTGGAAGGATTGATGCTGAAGCTGAAATTCCAATACTTTGTCCACCTCATGCGAAGAGTTGACTCGTTGGAAAAGACCCTGAGGCTGCGAGGGATTGGGGGCAGGAGGATAAGGGGACGACAGAGGATGAAATGGCTGGATGGCATCACCGACTCGATGGGCATGAGTTTGAGTAAACTCCGGGTGTTGGTGATGGACAGGGAGGCCTGGCATGCTGCTATTTATGGGGTCGCAAAGAGTCAGACCTGACTGAGTGACTGAACTGAACTGAACTGAACTGATGATTAGTCACTATGAACAAAGCTAGTGGAGGTGATGGAATTCCAGTTGAGCTATTTCAAATCCTGAAAGATGATGCTATGAAAGTGCTGCACTCAATATGCCAGCAAATTTGGAAAACTCAGCAGTGGCCACAGGACTGGAAAATGTCAGTTTTCATTCCAGTCCCAAGGAGAGGCAATGCCAAAGAATGCTCAAAGTACCACATAATTGCACTCATCTCACATGCTAGAAAAGTAATGCTCAAAATTCTCCAAGCCAGGCTTCAGTAATACATGAACCATGAAATTCCAGATGTTCAAACTGGGTATAGAAAAGGCAGAGGAACCAGAGATCAAATCGCTAACATCCGATGGATCATCGAAAAAGGAAGAGAGGTCCAGAAAAACATCTATTTCTGCTTTATTGGCTATGCCAAAGACTTTGACTGTGTGGATCACAACAACTTGTGGAAAATTCTGAGCGAGATGGGAATACCAGGCCGCCTGACCTGACTCTTGAAAGACTTGTATGCAGGTCAGGAAGCAACAGTTAGAATTGGACATGGAACAACAGACTGGTTCCAAATAGGAAAAGGAGTACATCAAGGCTGTATATTGTCACCCTGCTTATTTAACTTATATGCAGAGTACATCATGAGAAACGCTGGGCTGGAGAAAGCACAAGTTGGAATCAAGATTGCTAGGAGAAATATCAGTAACCTTAGATATGCAGATGACACCACCCTTATGGCAGAAAGTGGAAGAAACATCAATTTTTCAGTGCTCAGCTTTCTTCACAGTCCAACTCTCACATCCATACATGACCACTGGAAAAATCATAGCCTTGACTAGATGGACCTTTGTTGGAAAAGTCATGTCTCTACTTTTTAATATGCTGTCTAATTTGGTCATAACTTTTCTTCCAAGGAGTAAGCGTCTTTTACTTTCCTGGTTGCAATCACCATCTGCAGTGATTTTGGAGCCCAGAAAATCAAAGTCGGTCACAGTTTCCACTGTTTCCCCATCTACTTGGCATGAAGTGATGGGACTAGATGCCATGATCTTAGTTTTCAGAATGTTGAGCTTTAAGCCAACTTTTTCACTCTCCTCTTTCACTTTCATCAAGAGGTCTATCTAGTCAAGTCAAGGTTTTTCTAGTAGTCATGTATAGATGTGAGAGTTGGACTATAAAGAAAGCTGAGCACCGAAGAATAGATGCTTCTGAACTGTGGTGTTGGAGAAGACTCTTGAGAGTCCGTTGGACTGCAAGGAGATCCAATAAGTCCATCCTAAAGGAGATCAGTCCTGGATGTTCACTGGAAGGACTGATGTTGAAGTTGAAACTCCAATACTTTGGCCACCTGGTGTGAAGAGCTGACTCATCTGAAAAGACCCTGATGTTGGGAAAGATTGAAGGTGGGAGGAGATGGGGACGACAGAGAATGAGATGGTTGGATGGCATCACTGACTCAATGGGCATGAGTTTGAGCAAACCCTCGGAGTTGGTGATGGACATGGAGGCCTGGTGTGCTGTAGTCCATGAGGTCGCAGAGTCAGACACGACTGAGCGACTGAGCTGAACTGATGATTAGTGAAGCTGAGCATCTTTTCATGTGCCTGTTTCCAGTCCTGTTGCACAAGGGGCCACTAGATTTTTTTGAAATGCCCCTATAGTTGAGGGTGTGCTGAGGGCTCTACAAGGAAGAATCTCATTTACCACCTTTTTTCAGCCTCGCCTTTAGGCCACAGCTAAAGGATGCCAGACCTTTAGGCAGCAGCTTTTATAGTATGCAGAAATATACATATGTGTGTGCTAAGTCACTTCAGTCGTGTCTGAGTCTTTGTGACCCCATAGAATGTACACCTTCCAGTCTACTCTTTTCATGGAATTCTTTAGGCAAGAATACTGGAGTGGTTTGCTATGCCCTATCCAAGGGAACTTCCTGACCCAGGGATCAAACCCATGCCTCTTATGTCTCCTACACCATCAGGGAAGTTCTATGAACTTCCAACTAGGGCCACCTGGGAAGTCCTGCTTAATTCCAGACCTAGTAATCTAGAGGTGTCCCTTGGGTGACACTTGCAAAAAGTGGAGCTCTTAGTGTGTGTATATGAGCTCCTTTAGGGGAGCTTCACTGAGCCATAGTGAGGCTTAGGGGTTGTCTCTTGGAGCGCCTCCTTTGCCTGTAGGTGTGTGAGCAACCTGAAGCCTGTCCCTCAGGGTTACACTCTGATCGAAGTAAATAGACCTTTCTTCGCAGGAGAACTAGGACTGTGTTTCAGTCTGCTCTGTGTGCAGCGCCCTGGGGGTGGTGGTCTGACAAGAACTATCTTTTCTGATTGTTTTGGTCCTTTGGAACTCAGGAACTCAAGCCCTATTGCCCACCAAGGCCAAGTGGTCAAGGAGTGTGCATACCTGTGAGGATCGTGTATACCCACTGGCTTTAGCTGGGTCACTGGAAAGTAAAAGGAAGAGCTTGTTTCTGGTTTCAGGAAAGCATTAGGAACACGACTTATTGCCTGTGCCCATGGGCTTCTGCAGCGGAACCTAGGCGTGCCTTGACCTGGGCTGGAGGACCCCACCACAGCTCACGCTAACTAGCTCCAGCCAGGAAGCCAGGAATATCAACTGACCTTAGGTGGAGAGAAGGATAAGACATGCTGTGGCAGCTCCCACTCACCAGCTCCACCAGGGCCTCAGAGCCGTGTTACAGCCAGCGCCACACAGACTTCAGCTAGGGAGCCGGAGAATGACATGACTATCCACTCTATCCCACCCCCACTCCCCGCCAGCTGGGCAGCAAGGGAATGTTGCAGCTGCTGCCGCTCCCTGGCTTCGGCAATGCAGTGGAGGAGTATTGCAACCACTCACCTGGATCCAGGCTCGCCCACTGTCTTTGCAAGGTTAGGTGAGGAGTGCAACAGTGGTGTCAGTCAGAGCCTCTGCCACTGGGGACAGGGGGAGATTTCCACCATCCTCTTGCCCCTTGAGCCAGTGTTTTCAGATTTGCAAATCACTCTTCGCATATGGGGTTTCCCAGCTGTCTCAGTGGTAAAGAATCCACTGTCAGTGCAGGAGATTCCAGGTCGATCCCTGCCTAGGGAAGATCTCCTGGAGGAGAAAATGGCAACCCATTCCAGTATTCTTGCCTGGAGAAGTCCACGGACAGAGAAGCCAAGTGGTCTGCTGTCCTTGAAGTCCCAAAAGAGTCAGACACAACTAAGCAACTGAATACACACACACACACACACACACACTTCACATACAGTCTCAGCACTTTTCAAACTGCTGTTATTTTGCTGGGTCTCAGGGAAAAACAACTGCACTCGAGCTCTTTGAAGGGGGCTCTCAGTTTCCTTTAGCACTTCGGGACCCCAGGACATCAGCCCTATTGCTATGTAAGGCAGGCATTTGGGGGGCTTGTCTCTCCAGTCTAGATTCCGAGGGTTGAGATGCCCATTGTGAGGTGACAACCCCTCAGTCTTCTGGGAGGAGTGTCTTTGGTCAGATCCCTCTCTATTATGTCTTGCAACACAGGGTGTGAGTATTGGGGGAAGAGCTTTCTCTTCCTCCTGTCCATCTCGTTGGAGTCTTTTTTCATCCTGTCATGTGTTCAACTAGTTCTCAGGTTTTTTTCACAGGGAATTGATTCATGTGTACGTGTATATTTGTTGTGTCCATGGAATGAGTTTGAAGTAGAAATTTCTCCCGTTTGATAAGTCCTAATTGGATCTTATATTTATTGTAGTATCTTTTCATTGTTGTTTAGTTGCTCTGTCATGTCTGACTCTTTTGCAACCCCTCCCAAAAAACCCCACAAAATTGGGTCTTTTATTTATTTTATTTTATTTATTTGTTTTATTTCATTTCAACTGCATAATTTGTAATGTTGAATCAAAATTGTCTCTCATTTGGTGACTAAAATACTATACTCACTATTTCATCATTTCCAAAGACAGTAATATTTTATACAATTAATCGAGGTCAATTTGCATCCTAGAGGGGGAAAGGAATCACGTTTTGAGGCAATAGACAAAAAGGATAGAAACAAAACACAAATTTTGATACTTGAAATGTAATTAAAGTATTATTTCTGTTTGAATCAATTATTGTGATTTGATTTTTTCTAAATTATTCCTTAGAAAATTATTTTTCAAATATGCTTTTCTAGGATGTTAACAAGATTTTTTTAATTGATAATACTAATTTTTATCTTTTTAGAATAATGTTCCCACTTGAAGGGAGAAATAAAACTGTCTTGTAGCATGGAGGGAAAAAAATTATGAGGAGATGATTGAAGTTTTTAAAATCTTAGTCTGAAGTCAATGGTTTCTTTAAAAGGCAGTGAAATGCAATTTAAAGAGAACATAGGGATAAAATTAAAATAAGAGTAAATCTGGAAATAAACATCAGCTAATTTTGTCACTAATAAAAATAATTGCTTAAAGTGGTATGTCTTTTCTCCTTAGTGTTTCAGTGTAAGCAGAGAAACTTCTACTAAATATTATTTTAGCATTTTTTTCTGAAATTGACCCCAATGTGTATATGTCACTTTTGCTTTTATTCTTAATTATAAATTATATAGACACTTCGGATTACAATAGGGCTCAAGAAAACTTGGAAAACCACTGTAACATTGAAACTTTGTCAAATGTAGGAGCATCTTTACTGTAGAGTTGGCCAAAAACTTCAACTTTTTCCTACCCAAATGAACGTTTTGGGCAACCAAATATATTTGATCTGATTCTTCTGTCAATTCCTGAAGATTATTTATGAGAATATAGAATTCTGAGGAGGCATAATATGTAAATCATCAAATGAATCACTTATACGAATTTTTTTTTTTTTTAAAGGGTTCATTGGTTGGGTTTTTTTCCCTCAGACTTTATAGACTGTTGAGTTAAATTTCATACATTTTGGATGTATATAGAAACTATTTGTCTCCCTTATTTCTACTGAATGGATCTTTGCTCCTATTGACATCATTGAATAATTTTCCAAATTGAATTTTAGCTCACAAATTTAAATGATATATATTTCTCAAGGACATATATGTTATTTACTTTAGCAAATGACTTACCTCCAAAGAGAGCATTAATTTTAACAGATAAACAAATTTGTTAAAATAAATGCTCTTCAGGAAAATTCCTCTTTAGTATGTATTAAGACTTGACATACGTGTTTTCATCATTTCTGCCAGTTAAAGAAGGTCTTTTCATTTATCTGTGAAAATATTTGTCACAGGTGTAACACATGAGCACCTTGGCCACAGCCCACCAAACATTACAGATATATACCTCTGTCCATATTTTCTTCTAGGAAAGTGATCTGCCCACTGGAGAAGACACAGCCCAGTTGTAGCAGATAGATGTTCTTGTGTTCTATTTCCATACAAGCTCGTATCAGTGCTTCAAAAGAACTGACTTCACTTCCTGAGCTCCCACATTTATGTCAGATTTAATTCCTCTAATATACCCCTTTTCCTATAATATTTAGTGTCATTCCTTCCCTGAATGAACTCTGACTAATATAATGATTAAGGCCTAATTTATTAGTTCTCTTTACTCATCTGTTTTTAAGATAACTGTCCTCTATGATGGTAGGATACATTATTGAATAATACTTAAAAATTATTTCTAAGCATCCTATCCAGGAGACGCATTTCATATGCTGCTTAGAAATATACAAAGAAAGGAATTTGGCATTGATATTGAAAAAATAATAAATTACTTCAGATACATTTTGTGCTTCATATATACAAAAGACATAATTCATGGTTCATCTGATTAATTTTTATAAAGAGGAAAAGTGAAAAAAATGAAAAACAAAATTACAGTGTCTGAATCTTAAACTAAGAGGATAAAGAGGCCTTTGGAAGCAAGATAAAATCTGCATTGGGTTTAGTTTGGATTCCCAGAGATTGTGTAGAAGGAATAAATGAATGGTTCCCATGGAATTCTGAATAGAGTTCTCCCTAGAGAGAGAGAGACCTAGAAACATGTAAGTTCTAGTCATGAGAAGTTTTGCCAATGAGCAAGAAGACTGAGAGAAAAGTCAGAGGATAATGAATTGGAAATGATCAGTAGACAAAAATGTTTGTTACATTTGTTGTGATAAACTGAGTTAGAGAAGCCTAGCAGAAAAGCTCTAAAGAAACCAAGAAGATGTCCAAGTTTAGAGTCATTAAACATAATAGTTTAGCCAGGCATTATGATTTTTTTGTATTAGAAGAGTCTGGAAAATAGTTAAATATCCTCTAAGTGTCAAGACTGAGTGAACAGTCACAGACATTCCTAAGTGCACATTTAGAGACAGAGGAAAAATATGCCTAGGAAGAAAGTGTAAAAAGGACAATATTGAGAGAAAGCAGGGATAGGGGAGGATGGAGGAGAAAATAGGTTGGCAAGAGAAGGAAAAAATGACATTGTAGTTACTACAAATTACATCTTTTCAATGTACTTGTTCTATATTTTTCCTTGCGCAGTTTACTTTGGTTCTTTCCAAATTTAGTAGAAATATATTTCCTTTAGAATAATTCCACCATAAATAGAGGAAAATTCAAATATAGGCTTGTTGATAAGGGTTACATGAGTGAAACATATAAAAATATAAAGCAACTAATTTAAAAGTATTTAGAAGAATCATAGGGAATTTGGATTAACTTTTTCAGAATCATCAACAGTGTGATTAAATACTTTTCCCCATACTAGGTGTTTACTTACCACATAGAAATTTGCCCAAGCATTTATATTTTACAGTTTTTGTTTTCTCACCTAAATTACAGTACTGGACATCATAGCAATATGTCATTGAAAATAAAAGGAATGAATTCTAAATTGTATAGGCATAAACAAGTTGGAACTTCTGCTTTTTTACCAAGTCTCTGTTCTTCACTATTCTCCATATTTATTAATCTAAATATTTAAAATTTTTTCACCGATATTCTGGCTTGGTCAGCATGCTTATCAGTAACCAACATTCAGTGCTTTTTAAGTAACTTGACAGAATAACTGTGATTTTTTAAAATATAGACATCAGTAGTTGGATTTAATTTATAAATTTGAGGTTTTGGAGTTATGAATCTAAAGTTTAGTGCAGTATTTTTGGCAGAGGAAAACTTTCAATATTTGCTGAAAATCTTTAAAATACATAACATAGCTTACACTAATGTGAATACACCATTTCTTGTAGTAGACTGGTAATCCCTTTTGTGCTTTTAAGCCACTGTCTGCTGAGTTTCTACAACATGTTACATATTGTGCCAGTTTATCTTTTTGTGGTCCTTTATGCATCAGTCTATAGCTAATTATTAAATGAGACATAGATATCATTCTGCAGCTTGTTCAGATATCATATGAAAACGAGACATTTTAGAAAAGACAGAGATGGATTATTTATTTCATGATGTTTACTTCTTACAAAAGTCTACTGAAAAAAATACTACAAACTGAAATAATCTATAGTCACTTGGTTTTCCCGTCCATGTAAAATGAAATCAATAAAATACAAATTTTTAGCATTGTGTCCTTTTAGAAAAAGTCAATGCGCGTATAGCTGCACTCTGTTTCTGTATGCATACTAAGGAATGTTTGTGGCTCTTCAGCTCAGTCTTGAAACTTAGAGGATCCTCAGTTCAGTTCGGTTCAGTTGCTCAGTCATATCTGACTCTTTGCAACCCAATGGACTGCAGGACGCCAGGCATCCATGTCCATTGAATCGGTGATGCCATCCAACCATCTCATCCTCTGTCGACCGCTTCTCCTCCTGCTTTCAATCTTTCCCAACAGCAGGGTCTTTTCAAATGAGTCAGTTCTTTGCATCAGGTGGCCAAAGTATTGGAGTTTCAGCTTCAGCATCAGTCCTTCCAAGAATATTCAGGACTGATTTCCTTTAGGATTGACGGGTTTGATCTCCTTGCAGTCCAAGGGCTCTCAAGAGCCTTCTCCAACACGACAGTTCAAAAGCATTAGTGCTTCGGCGCTCAGCTTTCTTTATGGTCCAACTCTCACATCCATCCATGACTACTGGAGAAACCACAATTTTGACTAGACAGACCTTTGTTGGCAAAGTCATGTCTCTGCTTTTAAATATGCTGCCTAGGTTGGTCATAACTTTCCTTCCAAGGAGTAAGCGTCATTTAATTCCATGGCTGCAATCACCATCTGCTGTAATTTTGGAGCCCCCCCAAAATAAAGTCTGTCATTGCTTGCATTGTTTCTCCATCTATTTGCCATGAAGTGATGGGACCAGATGTCATGATCTTAGTTTTCTGAATGTTGAATTTTAAGCCAACTTTTTTACTCTCCTCTTTCCCTTTCATCAAGAGGCTCTTTAGTTCTTCTTTGCTTTCTGCAATAGGGTGGTGTCATCTGCATGTCTGAGGTTACCGATATTTCTCCCGAAAAACTTGATTCCAGCTTGTGCTTCGTTCAGCCCAGCATTTCTCATGATGTACTCTGCATATAAGTTAAATAAGCAGGGTGACAATATACAGCCTTGACGTACTCCTTTTCCTGGTTCCATGGAACCAGTCTGTTGTTCCATGTCCAGTTATAACCTTTGCTTCCTGACCTGCATACAGGTTTCTCAAGCGGCAGGTCTGGTGGTCTGGTATTCCCATCTCTTTCATAATTTTCCATAGTTTATTGTGATCTGCACAGTCAAAGGCTTTGGCATAGCCAATAAAACAGAAATAGATGCTTTTCTGGAACTCTCTTGCTTTTTAAATGATCCAACAGATGTTGGCAATTTGATCTCTGGTCCCTCTGCCTTTTCTAAATCCAGTTTGAACATCTGGAAGTTCATAATTCATGTACTGTTGAAGCTGGGCTTGAAGAATTTTGAGCATAACTTTTCTAGCGTATGAGATGAGTGCAATTGTGCAGTAGTTTGAGCATTCTTTGGCATTGCCTTTCTTAGGGATTGGAATGAAAACTGACCTTTTCCAGTGCTCTGGCCCCTGCTTATCCTACGGTTACCTTAAATATTTTTCAGACTCTCTTAAAGTCAGAAATTATAATATTTGACTAAAACTATTAGCCCAATCAACCAAGGGATCAAAACCAGGTCTTCTGCACTGCAATCAGCTCTTTACCAGCTGAGCCACAAGGGATACCCCAGAATACTGGAGTGAGAAGCGTATCCCTTCTCCAGGTGATCTTCCCAAACCAGTGTCTTCTGCATTGTTGGCAGATTCTTTACCAACTGAGCTATCAGAGAAGCCCATAAAGTTGGACATCTTCTTCGTTTCTTTAGAGCTATCCTGCTAGCCTTCTTTAACTCATTCTCTCATGACAAATGTAAGAATCATTTTTGTCCACTGATAATTCCCAATTCACCATGCCTTGACTTTTCTCTGTCTTCCTGCTCATTGGCAAAACTACTTATTGCCAGAACTTATGTGTTTCTAGGCCTGCTCTCTCTCTAGGGAGCTCTTTACCCAGACTTCCATGGGAACTATTCATTAGTCCAGATTATTCGCAGTGCAGTTTTTATCTTGTTTCAAAGGGCCTCTTTTGCTTCTTGGGTTAAGAGTCAGACACTATTATTCTGTTTTCCCATTGGCAGAAAACTCATTTAATGCTTCCCAGCTGGTCCCATGGAATAATCCATCATTCAGCTTGAGATGAAGTTAAGTCTTTCTTCCTTAATATGGAGGGGCTGAAAGGATTGAAGTTCATAGCACAGAAATACATTTCCTTAAAGAATTTTCTACCCGACATTTGTTTTAACCATTTTTTATTCTTAAAGTGAATAAGATGATTAAAGATTCATTGAACCTATTTTTAGTATCAACCTTTGAGCATGTATTTTTATAGCTGGCAGTTGAGTTTGAAATTTCTGATATATTTTTGCTTGACAACTAAGTATAAATGAATTTTATTACTTTAAATATAAGATATATAAAATGTTGCTTTTATTATAATTTATTTTCTATGTCTTGTCTAGTCTATCTTAAAACATGATATTAGGATTTCATTTATAACCTAAAAACATTTGTTGAGTATTTACAGATGTTTGTTAATATATTATGTAGTCATATTAAAATTTTTTTAGAATATCTAATAAAATACTATAGAATTATTGAAGTTTTACATTTCAAATTTTTGTATATAAACAGAAATACTTGTTAAATTGTGTTTTGACCTTCCTCTCATTTTAATTAATTTTATTTTCATTGAGAGTATTTGATAGTTCTTTGCTAATTTCATAATTATTATCTCATGCATAAGTGAGGAAAACAAATTCTTTCTATTTCTAAAGTTTCATTGATGAAGGTGATGTTCTTTATATGTTTTTCAATGAACACAATTAGACGAGTAATCAAGAGAGTTTAATCGATTTCAATTGGGAAATATTGGTTCAGAGAGTAAAGAAAGGAATTGGGAAGCACGCTTGTCTTCCTCAGATTGATTTTCATGGAACAAATCCTAAAGCAGATTACATAATCTGAAGCACAGAAGTGCTTTTAAATGTGGGTTGTACTTTTATTTCCTCTTTCACTGAATACTTTACTGCTCTTCAGGTACCCAAGCAAGGAACTATTTGTGATCCTGTTATATACCTATACCTATGAATTTTAATAAATTAACTGGATTTACTAAGACTGGATTTTACTTTTAATACATTTTTGTGACCTTAATTGCTGCAGTATTAATAATCCATTAATTCTTTTTTCCATGTCCAGACTTACCACTCCTGACTTCATTTAATTTACATCACAGAACCTTATAAAGTGTAAACCTGAACATGTCAGTGTCCCTGTTAAGATCATTCAAAATAACCTTCTAAGGTGATCTTCTCCCTGTAATCTTATCCTGCTGAAACCCATTATTTACATTACAATTAAATTGGTATTTATATTCTACAAATCTGATATTATAATACCCTTGCCTATGATAGAACATTTGTTTTAAGTTCAGTTCTTCTGGGTTACTGAAATATCTGGGAGAGAGTTTTTCCTGGAATACCATCACTTAATGACAGTAACATAAGTTGCAAGAGCTGTTGAGTAAGTACCTATTAAAATAAATTGAACTAAACTACTTGACAGAGAAAGGAATTATCATTGATAACCTTAGCATTTTACTTTTTAAGGCTACTATTATTTCAGTTCAGTTCAGTTCAGTCGCTCAGTCATGTCCAACTCTTTGCGACCCCATGAATCACAGCATGCCAGGCCTCCCTGTCCATCACCAACTCCCAGAGTTTACTCAAACTCATGCCCATTGAGTCAGTGATGCCATCCAGCCATCTCATCCTCTGTCGTCCCCTTCTCCTCCTGCCCCCTATCCCTCCCAGCATCAGGGTCTTTTCCAATGAGTCAACACTTCACATGAGGTGGCCAAAGTATTGGAGTTTCACCTTCAGCATCAGTCCTTTCAATGAACACCCAGGGCTGATCTCCTTTAGCATGGACTGGCTGGATCTCCTTGCAGTCCAAGGAACTTTCAAGAGTCTTCTCCAACACCACAGCTCAAAAGCATCAATTTTTCGGTGCTCAGCTTTTTTCACAGTCCAACTCTCACATCCATACATGACAACTGGAAAAACCATAGCCTTGACCAGACGGACCTTGTTGGCAAACTAATATCTCGGCTTTATAATATGCTATCTAGGTTGGTCATAACTTCCCTTCCAAGGATTAAGCATCTTTTAATATCATGGCTGCAGTCACCATCTTCAGTGATTTTGGAGTCCATAGAAATAAAGTCTGACACTGTTTCCACTGTCTCCCCATCTATTTCCCATGAGGTGATGGGACCAGATGCCATGATCTTCTTTTCTGAATGTTAAGCTTTAAGCCAACTTTTCCACTCTCCTCTTTCACTTTCAACAAGAGGCTTTTTAGTTCCTCTTCACTTTCTGCCATAAGGGTGGTATCATCTGCATATCTGAGGTTATTAATATTTCTCCTGGCAATCTTGATTTCAGCTTGTGCTTCATCCAGCCCAGTGTTACTCGTGATGTACTCTGCATGTGAGTTAAATAAGCAGGGTGACAATATACAGCCTTGATGTACTCCTTTTCCTGTTTGGAACCAGTCTGTTGTTCCATGTCTGGTTCTAACTGTTGTTTCCTGATCTGCATATAGGTTTCTCAAGAGGCAGGTCAGGTGGTCTGGTATTCCCATCTCTTTCAGAATTTTCCACAGTTTATTGTGATCCACACAATCAAAGGCTTTGGCGTAGTCAATAAAGCAGAAATAGATGTTTTTCTGGAACTCTCTTGCTGTTTCGATGATCTAGCAGATATTGGCAATTTGATCTCTGGTTGCTCTGCCTTTTCTAAAACCAGCTTGAACATCTGGAAGTTCACGGTTCACGTATTGCTGAAGCCTGGCTTGGAGAATTTTGAGCATTACTTTACTAGCGAGTGAGTTGAGTTCAATTGTGCAGTAGTTTGAGCATTCTTTGGCATTGCCTTTCTTAGGGATTGGAATGAAAATGTTCCTTTTCCAGTCCTGTGGCCACTGCTGAACTTTCGAAATTTGCTGGCATATTGAGTGCAGCACTTTCACAGCATCATCTTTCAGGATTTGAAATAGCTCAACTGGGCTGTACTAGTTTGCATTCCCACCAACAGTGTAAGAGGGTTCCCTTTTCTCCACACCCTCTCCAGCATTTATTGCTTGTAGACTTTTGGATAGCAGCCATCCTGACTGGCGTGTAATGGTATCTCATTGTGGTTTTGATTTGCATTTCTCTAATAATGAGTGATGTTGAGCATCTTTTCGTGTGTTTGTTAGCCATCTGTATGTCTTCTTTGGAGAAATGTCTGTTTAGTTCTTTGGCCCATTTTTTGATTGGGTCATTTATTTTTCTGGAATTGAGCTTCAGGAGTTGCTTGTATATTTTTGAGATTAATCCTTTGTCTGTTTCTTCATTTGCTATTATTTTCTCCCAATCTGAGGGCTGTCTTTTCACCTTACTTATAGTTTCCTTTGTAGTGCAAAAGCTTTTAAGTTTCATTAGGTCCCATTTGTTTAGTTTTGCTTTTATTTCCAATATTCTGGGAGGTGGGTCATAGAGGATCCTGCTGAGACTTATGTCAGAGAGTGTTTTGCCTATGTTCTCCTCTAGGAGTTTTATAGTTTCTGGTCTTACATTTAGATCTTTAATCCATTTTGAGTTTATTTTTGTGTATGGTGTTAGAAAGTGTTCTAGTTTCATTCTTTTACAAGTGAATGCAAACTAGTACACCCACTATGGAAAACAGTGTGGAGATTTCTTTAAAAACTGGAAATAGAACTGCCATATGACCCAGCAATACCACTTCTGGGCATACACACCGAGGAAACCAGATCTGAAAGAGACACGAGCACCCCAATGTTCATCGCAGCACTGTTTATAATAGCCAGGACATGGAAGCAGCCTAGATGCCCATCCGCAGATGAATGGATAAGGAAGCTGTGGTACATATACACCATGGAATATTACTCAGCCGTTAAAAAGAATTCATTTGAATCAGTTCTAATGAGATGGACGAAACTGGAGCCCATTATACAGAGTGAAGTAAGCCAGAAAGATAAAGAACATTACAGCATACTAACACATATATACGGAATTTAGAAAGATGGTAACGATAACCCTATATGCAAAACAGAAAAAGAAACACAGAAGTACAGAACAGACTTTTGAACTCCGTGGGAGAAGGTGAGGGTGGGATGTTTCAAAAGAACAGCATGTATATTATCTATGGTGAATCAGATCACTAGCCCAGGTGCGATGCATGAGACGAGTGCTCGGGCCTGGTGCACTGGGAGGACCCAGAGGAGTCGGGTGGAGAGGGAGGTGGGAGGGGGGATCGGGATGGGGAATACGTGTAACTCAATGGCTGATTCGTGTCAATGTATGACAAAACCCACTGAAATGTTGTGAAGTAATTGGCCTCCAACTAATAAAATAAAATTTAAAAAAAAAAAAGAAAGAAATAGCTCAACTGGAATTCCATCAACTCCACTAGCTTTGTTCATAGTGATGCTTTCTAAGGCCCACTTGACTTCATATTCCAGGATGTCTGGCTCTAGATGAGTGATCACACCATTGTGATTATCTGGGTCGTGAAGATCTTTTTTGTACAGTTCTTCTGTGTATTCTTGCCACCTCTTCTTAATATCTTCTGCTTCTGTTAGGTCCATACCATTTCTGTCGTTTATCGAACCCATCTTTTCCTGAAATGTTCCCTTGATATCTCTAATTTTCTTGAAGAAAATTCTGCTGTTTTCCTCTATTTCTTTGCATTGATGGCTGAGGAAGGCTTTCTTATCTCTGCCTGCTATTCTTTGGAACTCTGCATTCAAATGGGAATATCTTTCCTTTCCTCCTTTGTTTTTCGCTTCTCTTCTTTTCACAGCTATTTGTAAGGCCTCCTCAGACAACCATTTTGCCTTTTTGCATTTCTTTTCCATGGGGATGATCTTGATCCCTGTCTCCTGTAGAATGTCACGAACCTCCGTCCATAGTTCATCAGGCTCTCTGTCTATCAAATCTAGTCCCTTAAATCTATTTCTCACTTCCACTGTATAGTCTTAAGGAATTTGATTTAGGTCATACCTGAATGGTCTAGTGGTTATCCCTACTTTCTTCAGTTTAAGTCTGAATTTGGCAATAAGGAGTTCATGATCTGAGCCATAGTCAGCTCCCAGTCTTGTTTTTGCTGACTGTATAGAGCTTCTCCATCTTTGGCTACAAAGAGTATAATCAATCTGATTTTGATGTTCACCATCTGGTGATGTCCATGTGTAGAGTCTTCTCTTGTGTTGTTGGAAGAGGGTGTTTCCTGTAACCAGTGCATTCTCTTGGCATAGCTCCTTTAACCTTTACCCTGCTTCATTCTGTACTCCAAGGCCAAATTTGCCTGTCACTCCAGGTGTTTCTTGACTTCCTACTTTGCATTCCAGTTCCCTATAATGAAAAGGACATCTTTTTTTGGGTGTTAGTTCTAGAAGGTCTTGTAGGTCTTCATAGAACCATTCAACTTCAGCTTCTTCAGCATTACTGTTGGGGCATAGACTTGGATTAACATGATATTGAATGGTTTGCCTTGAAAACGAACAGAGATCATTCTGTCGTTTTTGAGATTGCATCCAAGTACTGCATTTTGGACTCTTTTGTTGACCATGATGGCTACTCCATTTCTTCTAAGGGATTCCTGCCCACAGTAGTAGATATAGTGGTCATCTGAGTTAAATTCACCCATTCCAGTCCATTTTAGTTTGCTGATTCCTAGATTGTCGACATTCACTCTTGCCATCTCCTGTTTGACCACTTCCAATTTGCCTTGATTCATGAACCTAACATTCCAGGGATTTCAAATTATGTTCTCTGTCACTGTTAGTAATAATAACCACAGTTCTTTATCACAGATTGCAAGTAATATTGTATGTTTAATAATATATATGCCAAGTCACTTCTGTCATGTCCGACTCTTTGTGACCCTATAGACTGTAACCCACCAGGCTCCTCTGTTCAAGGGATTCTCCAGGAAAGAATATTGGAGTGGGCTCCCATGCCCTCCTCCAGGGGATCTTCCCCACCCAGGGATAGAACCCATATCTCTTTATTTCTCTTTCATTGGCAAGCAGGTTCTTTACCACTAGTGCCACCTGGAAAGCTCATGATAAAATGTATAAATAGATATTTTTACATTGTGAAATACTTTCTGTGGATATATTTACCACTATAATCCTCAGTAATCATTTTTTTTTAATGCTTATTCCCAAATTTGCTGAGGCCCAATGAAGAAGAATGACAAAAGGCATCTCCATAAAGAAGATCTCTAGATCAGGGCATCATAGTAAGATTGTTCTAAATTATCATTTCACTGAAATTTTTCTTCCTGCTGAGTTTTTAATTTATGAATGAAAATATTACCCACCCCATTACCCAAACCAGATGTCTCAGCATAATGTTAACTAGACTACTAAAACATGAATCTAAGTGAGTTTTCTTCCTTTAATTGTATCCTCCTAAAACTCACTATTGCAATTAAATTGGTTTCTGTGTTCTATAATTCTGAAACTACAACTTGCTTACATTAAAGCAGTCACTGATCACATGAATTCTAATAATCCAATTGCTGGACAGTAGACTATTTTGTGACATCAGTCTAACTTACAGTCAAAGTCTGGGTCTTGCACTTGTGTGAATTTTGAAAATTACTTACCAAACAGTGTCACAGTTTGCTTATCTTTGAAATGGGATAATGCTACTGTACAATTAAAATGTAAAGTACATAGCACAGTGTTTTGTAATAACAGATGCTAAGGAAAAGTTAGTGGTAGTGGCATGTGTTACAGTTTTATTTTAAATTGCATTAGGTTATCATCTTTTCTCTCTGTCATCAAATATATCACTTGACTATCTGCCTTTAATGAGCTTGGAGCAATCATAACTTTTATAAACATTGTCATTTTCTATAGGCATATAGTAAGGCATTATTCAAAAAACGTACTGAGAGGGTGAAATGAAATATTGTATGTGAAATTCCTAGATACAAAACGTGTTAACCTTGTGTGTGCCATGAATATGAGCTTTTATACCTTCTTTGTTTTTTCTTTTTTTTAATTGTTGCTTGACCCATGAACTAGGACAATCAACTCATCATTTTGAATTCGAATATATTTATCTGTAAATGAAAATAGTAGTATTTCCTATTTAATGAAACAATGCATGTACTATATCAATTACCAGGGCAAACTGTATTTTAAAATCTATGCCTTCACTTAAAAAAAAAAACAGAAGTAAATGAAAAAAAAATTACTTAGAAAATATAAGAAAACTATCTCATAATCCCTATAAAGTAAATCAAAGTAATTTTCTTAGGCAGTAATGTTTGTTGTAAGATGAAATTTATACTCTTAGAATATTAAGGAAAGTAGTGATCTGTTTGAACTTTCCTGGTAGCTCAGCTGGTAAAGTATTTGCCTGCAATGCAGGAGACCCCGGTTCTATTCCTGGGTGGGGAAGATCCCCTGGGGGAGGGATAGGCTTACCACTTCAGTACTCATGAGCTTTTCTGATGGCTCAGCTGGTAGAGAATCCGCCTGCAATGCTGGAGACCCGGTTCCATCCCTGAGTTGGGAAGATCCCCTGAAGGAGGGCATGGCTAACCACTTCAGTATTCTTACTTGGAAAATCCCATGGACAGAGGAGCCTGACAGGTTACAGTCTGTGGGGTTGCAAAGGGTTGGACATGGCTGAGCAACTAAGACCAGCACAGCGCAGTGATCTGTTTAAACTGTACTTAGAAAAAAATATGCCTAATAAAAAATATTTGTTTAAGGGACAAGTGCATGTAATATTCATTTTTTATGTAATATTCTTTTAACCATTACATTCTGGCTTTCATGAACTTTACTTGGGTAAAAGCCTTCACTCTTATAACAAGGAATAGAGCATGGTATTCCCCCCCCCCTTGGTTCTGTATATTAAATGTACAATAATGAGAGCATTTTCCTCTATCATATAAAGATAACTATAAATTATCTTTTCAAAGTTTAATGTCTTGGAAAGTACTTCTCACTAAAATAAAACAAAATAAATTTGGCATCATCTATTTCTTTCAGGCTTTTTTTTTTTTCTTCTTTTTCAACAAATAATGCCAAGAGAGAGTTTTAGTATTTCCTTCAAAAATGAAATAGCTTGCTAAATTGCTTTCTAGGCACTAAGTCAAAATTCTTTTAGATATGAATTATGAGAAAAGCATAAGAGCTTTCTTGAAAATTATGTGTGTTGTAAGCATTTTTATCAAAGGAAGCTTTGATTAATACAGGAAAGTTAATGCTCCTTGACAATTTGTCTTGTCATATGAGTCTAATAGTTCTCAAAGATATGTTTGAATTACAGATGATCCTTGACTTAATGATTTTTGGACTACACAATGAAGCAAAAGTGATATCTACATAATAGAAACCATACATCAGATGTTGAGTTTGGATCTTTTCCTCACCTGCTGATATGTCATAGGCACTCTCTCTTGATTCTGTGCAGCAGAGAGCCAGTTTCAAGTTAGTCCCGTGATCACAAGGGTAAACAATGATACACTTAAAACCATCCTCTTTTTTACTTTTAGTACAGTATTCAATAAGTTTCATAAGATATTCAACACTCTACAATAAAACAGGCCTTGAATTAAATGATATTGCCCAACTGTAGACTAATTTAAGTATTTTTCACACATTTAAAGTAAACTAGGGCTTCCCTGGTGATTCAGATGGTTACGAATCTGCCTGCAATGCGGGAGACGTGGGTTTGATCCCTGGGTTGGGAAGATCCCCTGGAGGAGGGCTTGTCAACCCATTCCAGTATTCTTGCCTGAAGAAGTCTGGTGGGCTACAGTCCATGGGGTCACAAAGGGTCGGACACTACTGAGCAACTAAACACAGCCAGGTAAACTAACCTAAGTTATGCCATTCTGTAAGTTAGGTGAAATAAGTGGATTTGGACTTAAGATACTTTTAACTTATGATGGGTTTATAAGAATTTAACTTCATTGTAAGTTGAGGAAGATCAATATAAATAATTCAGATAGTTCAACAAATAAGGAAACCTAGATAATCTTGAGCACTATATCAAAAGTAATTACACAGTTTTACAAATTATAACTTTGGAGTCACAAAGCAGTAAGCTATTTTAATCTTCAGTGTGCATACCTCCTTGTACAGATCTATATCATATTTGTGCATTAGTCAGGATGGCTTAATTCTATATATGAATGTTGAGTATTTTCTCAATTTGAGAAATCCAAAATCATTGAGCGACAGTCTTAATGTTTTCTTACAGATGAAAAGCTCTTGAAAAAGAATGCTCCAAATAACTGAACTGAGAACTGTAGCACACAGAAATACATTTTAGAAATTAAGCTATTTGGGGGCTATAGAGCTGTTTGGATTAGAATAATCAGGAAACAACATCCAGCACTTCCTAACCCCACACACTTTTCCCTAGCCATTTAGCAGGAACAGACAGAAGCCATGGTAATAAAGATTTTACATTAAAGAATTATTATATTTGTTATTTTTTTATTCAAGAACAAAAGATATGATAAAATTTTCTTTGTGGGTAATCATGTGATTGATGCAAATAAATATTTAGTTGGCACTGATAAAAAGGTATTCTTCCAATTTATAAGACTCTAGGTACTATATATAATATCATGTGTGTATATTATATTGATCTTTACCTGGCCAAAAGCTACTTCTCATTTAACTTTTCTCATTCCACTTAATAACAGCTCAGTCCTCTTAGTTGCTCAAATTAGAAGGCTAGGGTCTAGTTGACCCCTCTCTGACTCTTTTTTTTTTTTTTTTGCATTTTGTCAAGAAATTTTTTTAATTAATTAATTTATTTCTGTAAGCATATTTCATTAGCTGTGTTTCTTAAATATTTTATGAATCTGAAAACTTTCACTACTCCTCTCAATGCCCTTCAGTCCACCATCTGAAGTATGTGTGTGAATATACACACATACTTGTAACCATCATAGTTTGATAATCTCCTGTTTCTCTACTTTCACCTCTGTTTCTTTTCAGTCAGTGAAAGGCCACCAGAATGATTCTATTAAAATATTACTTAGATTATTTGATGCAACTGCTCAAAATCCTGCAATGGGTCCCCAAATTTCTCAGAGTAAGAGTCAAAATCCTTTCCATAGTTTAATGGTTCATAGCTTTTGGCCTCATCTCTACTATTTTCCCTCTTGCTCTCAGCATTCCTACAGCCCTCTCTGATGTTCCTTGAACAAGCAAGCCACACTCCCACCCAGTGGTCTTTGTACTTCTCTTCCTGGGGAAGGGCATTGTTTTTTGGCTTTTGGTTCAATAGGAAATTAAATTTTGGAAAGTCCATGGCTGTAGACAGTGGCCCTATCCCTTTATTGGAAATAATTTCCTTCAGATTTTCCTAGCCTTTCCTGCTATAATTTTTACAATAAATATGATGTATTATTTTTCTCTGTGATATGTGCAATTTTGGGGTTTATTTTCTGGGCCTGAAACAGAATGTAAGTCTCATAAGAACAAGGGATATTTATTTGTTTGCTTGTTTATGTGTGTTGCAGTGCCTAGAGTTCTTGGCAATAGTAGGTGTTCAATGGATATTTTTGGATGGATGATCTAATGATTGAATAAGTAGAAATGGCGTTTCCTAAGTTATCTACATTTCATATCACTGTTTCTAACCTTTCAATAAGAAGGTAAGAAGTCTAATGCCTGATAGATTTTTTTTTTTTCCTTTCTAAGAAACTTTGTCTTTGTGATGTTAGTTTGTAAGATTTTTTATTCTGGTTCATTTAATCTTCATCTAATGTTGAATTTGATAAGTTGTTTCAGCAGCTGAGAAATAGATTTTTAGTAATAGAGTTACTTTTTTTTTTTTTTTTAGCATACTGCTTTGCCTTCTCCTATTCCCTATCTTGAGCATACCAAGTGGCTCAATGGGAAAGAATTCATCTGCCAATGCAGGAGCCCTGAGAGTTGTGGATTTGATCCCTGGGCCAGAAAGACCCCCTGGAGAAGGAAATGGACCCCTTCTTCCACTCCAGTATTCTTGCCTGGAAAATTCCATGGACAGAGGAGCCTGGTGGGCTACAGGTCATGCGGTCACAAGAGTTGAACAAAACTGAGTGACGGAGTGTACACATGCATCCCCTATCTTACTCAGAAATTTCTGTTGCTCACTTGCTAGAGAACTCTGTTACTGCTGGTGTTTACTGTTTCTGTAAGTGTATTTTTCTGCATTTATGTCTTTGTTGAACTCTTGGATCAATAGAAACCTGACCCAGCAGTATGAGGCTGATTTTGATCTTTCCCGCAATTATCTCACACATCACTGCTGGGCAAGCGAAACTCAGTACCCAGCATTTTCAAGTGTCTTTCTTGGAACTCCTACAGTGGATGAAGCTCCATGGCAATTCTGATCCTGACTCCCACAGTCTCGAGTTTTCACATGTGCTTAGTAACCCACAGTCTCAGCAGCACTTCAGCTCGGAGGAGTCAAATAAGTGGAGCTGAGGTTAGACAAAAACTACATTGAGGCCCCTTATTCCCAGAGATTATGTTTCCACGAATGTTTTTAACAGAGAACTTCACGTTTAAACACTTCTCTTCAGTATTAAATAAAATCAGAAATAAATTCAAAGTTGGTCTGACTGTTCTGATTCACCCTTTGTTTTCACACAGTTCACTATCTGCGATTCACATATTTTCAGCCATGGCATCAATGCAAATGTCAAGTTTTTTTTTTCTTGCCAAACAATTAATGCATCCAAATGATGAAAACCCTTTTGAGTTATTTTGCATGATCTTGTCTAACATGATTAATCTGACATCCATTTGCATTTAAAATATAAGTTGGCAATAATAATCACTCTGGATGGCAATATGGTATATTATGATACATTTCTTACTATAATTAATATATGTGATTATATCACATTAAACTAAAGTCCTAAATCTCATCATTATTTTCTAAGATTACTATCAATGGCATTATGCCAGACATTTATTATTCTGCATTATTTTGTCATTGTTATGGTGAGAGAATAGTATGCTGAGAAGAATGGAGGAGAGTGCAGAACTTTAAGTTGGAAATATTATACTGAGGGTGTGGGTTAATCCAGTGATACACAACAATTGATAATAATTTTCGAGAGACCCAAGTAATGCCAAGGTATAGAAGACATGGTAGAAATAAAATATTCTTTTTAAAACTTATTATTTGATCAGAAAAATTTTTGAGATCTAGAGTTTTCTATCTTTACCTTAAAAATGCCATTGTACATTTTTCCTTTTCCATTATGTTAATATATTAAATATTAACATATAATAAATAATTATAAAAGTGTTAAGATAATCAGGGAAATTAATTTTACTTGACGCACTCAGCTTTTGAATTGTGGTGCTGGAGAAGACTCTTGAGAGTCCCGTGAACTGTAAGGAGATCAAACCAATCCATCCTAAAGGAAATCAGTCTGGAATATTCATTGGAAGGACTGATACTGAAGTTGAAATTTCAACACTTTGGCCACCTGATGCAAAGAACTGACTCATTGGAAAAGACCCTGATGTTGAGGAAGATTGAAGGCAGGAGGAAAAGGGGATGACAGAGGATGAGATGGTTAGGTAACATCACCAACTCAACAGACATGAATGTGAGCAAATCACTGGAGATAGTGGAGGACAGAGGAGCCTGGCGTGCTGTGGTCCATTGGGTTGCAGAGTCATACCTCATTTGAGGTGGAAGGTTGAAATAGCATTTAATCCTTTCAACTCACCTGTTTGATTTTTTTTCAATTGACATTCAAAGTGCTTGCCATTCACACTGGCACCAGACTTGTTTGAAATCATTTATATTTGTTCACCACCTTCTTGTTTATCATTATTATTATTTTAATTATTCATGAGGTACTGTAATACTGATACCTTTCTTCTGGAAATCTCAGGCTTTGAGAAACAGTTTTTTTCAATAGCCTATTCAAAGTGTAATAAGCATGCAGCATGATTTCTACTTTATCATTAATATTGAGAATAACAATATAGGCAATAAATAAGCTTCATAAAATTAAGGCACACAGATTTCTTTTATAATTAACAGTAACTACTAAAGTTAAAATGAAAATATCTCACACATTAAGGAAGGAAAACTTGAGTTAATATTTCCAACAATAACACAGGGCACTTTTTCCCTCTTCTCTCTTTGCACATTTTGAAGAGAACATACACAAAGCTTTTTCCTGTATAATATCTCCTTGATACTTGTGAGCATCAAGAGGATTCTCTTTAAGAGACTGTTTATATTTTTGAAGAATCCTGTTTTCTGAAAATAAAATCAATAATTTCTGGTAGTTCATATAGTCAAAATACATAACGGTATCTTCTGCATTAAAGTGGTTTTGAATGTGGAGCTGGAAACAAATAATACACATTTTTAGGCAAGCATAATCTCACACACAGACACACATATTCCCTCACACATTCATACCATTTTTGCAGTAAAATTGTTGTTTAAATGGCCCAATATGTGTAAAGAGCAGTTGATATTCCGGTAAGGATAAGCATAAATCATCAATCATCATTCCCAAGATGTGAAGGGAGACTATTAGAATATTAGAAGACAAAACAAAGCATTATATTGATTCTTATTGACTTGAATAACGGGGTGGTCATCCAGGTTATGCTTTTAAAGTAGAAGAGTCAGGACAAATCTTACATCAATGTCTACTTTCAAGGTTACACTTAGCCTATTTGACATAATGGCTAAGATTTAATCGTTCCAATCTCTCCTTTTATCACAAACTTCTCTGTTGTCTCATCCTTTACATGTATATTTAATTCTCAAGCGATACGACACACTCTCTGACATGTCCTTTAGCTAATGCAGTTCCTTGTATCTGTAATATCTGTTTATTTTCTTTAACTTATTTACTTTTCAAAGTCAAGTTCTTGAATTTTACTCATTCACCATTAACTCAGCCAAAATTAATTACACCATAGAAGGTACTTCCATAGTGCTTTGTTTATTCTAAGCACTTATTGATAGTTTTTTTTTTTAATTTTTTAAATCACTACTTTGACTCTGAGACAGAAGAATTTTATGACATTTCTTTTTAACCTTAGCACCTGAAAGAAAGTGATCATGAAAACATAAGCTGAACCATCAGTAAGGAAGGAGGCATGAGCCAGACTTGGAATGAAATACATAGTTTCACATTTTCTGTAAAAGTAAAAAAGGCATGTATAAAGGTCTACAAAGTAAAATTTGATTGTAGAGTATGAACTTAGTCAACAGGAATAGCTAAAAGCATAGTCTACTGGAAAAAATGTGATGATGACTGATCCAACAAGATTCCACACTACTGATTAAATAACTTTGATAGGACTCTGAATTCTCTCCTGCTAAAATCCAGATCAGTGCATATATCTGTGATTAACACAAACACTGATCACAGTATGCATATTTAAAAGGGAGACTGTCTTCAATTTGGATCAGAGAATGTGATAGCAGAGAGCTGGTAAGTATGGAAATTATAAAAGATAAAAGAAGACTGTTTTATTAGAAGCAAGTGTATTTGCAAGTATGTATTATTCAATACAAATGCTCTTTTTGGCAGTGTCTATTTCTAAAATGCAGTGAGACAGGAAAATATTACTTGGGGCACATTGTGGTGTCTCTGTGTCATCTTGACTTCATGGTATTTTTGCTCTTGGTATCATTCTGGTCATTTACATTTATTGACAGACGTCCATTTTGACCTCTAAGGGCTTCCCTGATAGCTCAGTTGGTAAAGAATTAGCCTGAGATGCAGGAGACCCCGGTTCGATACCTGGGTCAGGAAGATCTGCTGGAGAAAGGATAGGGTACCCACTCCAGTATTCTTGGGCTTCCCTTGTGGCTCAGCTGGTAAAGATTCACCTGCAATGTGGGAGACCTGGGTTCTATCCCTGGGGTGGGAAGTTCCCCTGGAGAAGAATACTCCAGTATTCTGGCCTGGAGAATTCCACGGACTGTATGGAGTTGTAAAGTGTCAGACACGACTGGCTGACTTTGACTTTCATCTTGATCTCTAGTACTCATCCTCATGGATACAACCTAGAAATTCATTATTATCAATTAGTGCAGTGTCTAAACTCTTTCAACACTGCACACACTCTATAACCCAATGAATCCAAACTTTTGAGCTCGTTTTCTCTAGTACCACTTTTGAAAACTGATTCGACTTCACCAAGAACATCAATTCATTAAAACGTTTTTTTTTCACCATCTAACATTATCTCATGTTTTCGTTTTTCTTCTTATCCAATGAAAGTCTAATGACTCAACATTATATTGATCCTCTTCTCCTCTCTTTTAGATCCTATTACACTTTTAATTCATTAGAATAAACCCAGAAAAATATCCCTTTTAAACTTAACTCTTTTTATTCTTGTGGTAGGGAGAATGGAAATGACCCCAAATGTCTTATACTCTTGTATAATTTCCTGCCTGTGAACAGGAGAATATGTGAATATTGTGGCACATTGCTCCCATGGTTATATTATGTTATATGACAGAAGGGATTTTTGCAGATTTAATTACTGTCTCAAATCCAGTGACTTTGAGTTAGATCAGAAAGGTGAATGTTTTGGGTGGGCCCAAATTAATCATGAAAGCCCTCAAGGGATAAGAAGCAGCAGTAGACTCTCTCCTGCTGACCTGAAAGGTACAAGCTATCACGGTGTAAGAGAAAGGCAACATGTGGCAAGGGCGTGAGAGTTGTCTCTAGGGATGAAAGCAGTGCTCAGCTGACACCTAGCAAATATGGGACTCATACGTACAGCTACAATGAACTGAATTATGCTACCAACTAGAATTGTCAGCGCAGTGGACATGAACTTGGGCAAACTCTGGGAGATAGTGAGGGACGGGGAGGCTTGGCCTGCTGCAGTCCGTGGGGTCACAGACAGTCAGACATGACTTATCAATTGAACAACTATAACCAACTAGATTGAGCTGGGAAGACAAGAT
This sequence comes from Muntiacus reevesi, assembly GCF_963930625.1. Lineage (NCBI taxonomy): Eukaryota > Metazoa > Chordata > Mammalia > Artiodactyla > Cervidae > Muntiacus > Muntiacus reevesi. Next base: position 59,505,576 of record NC_089259.1, read on the forward strand.
AAGAACAGCCCCACCAGTATCCTAATTTCAGGACTGTAGTCTTTGAACAAAGAATGTACTTATGCTGTGTCCTTCCTTCTGACCTAATGAAACTGTGGTTTCATTTTAAGGTCATAGCTGCATTTTAAGCCATTAAGTTTGTGGTGATCTGTTATGCAGTGAAAGAATGATTAAACTTGCTCTGTGATTGCAATTAAGAAGCTGAATGAAAGTGAAAAAGATACACACGCACACATGAACCATTTAACTCTACTTAAATGTGCAACTAACTTCAGGTGGATCTTTAAGCTGCAAGCAATTCTACAACAATTCCTCTCCCACCTTCAAAAACATGATTTCCCCTGATTTTTCTGTCTTCATATTTCCACAACATCTCCCTGTGATCTTTTCTTAAGCATAACTGGTTGTCTACTTTACTGAGCAGATATATATAATTACAGAAGAACTTAATCTTCCACCAATAATCTGACTAACTCTCTGCATTTTTATCCTTCTTTTCTATTGTAGAAATTAAACTGTGGTTTTCCTAAGATAAATCTTTCCATTTTGTTACTGGGCTCCTTTCTAACTACTTATGGCTTTACTTATTGCATTTGGAGCCACTCAGTATCACAGATCCTCTCATTGTATATGGATGTGCCCATCACTACAGCCAGCTTATTAAATGGGCTCAGCTTAGAAAACACCTTCTCTGCTCTTCAACTGCTTTCCAAAATGCACATACGTGTGTGCATGTGTGCTCAGTTGCGTGTGTGCTCCAGCTCTTTGCAACCTCATGGACTCTAACTTGCCAGGCTCCTCTGTCCATAGACTTTTCCAGGCAAGAATACTGGAGTGGGTTGCCATTTCTCAACCCAGGAATTAAACTCGCATTTCTTGCATCTCCTGCATTGGCAGGTGATTCTTCATCACTGGGCTACGTGGGAAGCCATGCACAGAGAAATCTCCCTTTTATTCTCTTTGATAGAGCTTGGATACAAATTTCCTTGGTTTTATGGCTGAAGAGAACTTTTCAATTGGATTTCTATGCTTTTTCTGACGTAGTGTACCTAGAAAATGTTAATATCTATATAATGCAGTGGCAAAAACGCTGAAGTTTCTCCCAGGGAGTTGACTGTTCTCTGGCAAGCTCAAGCTCTGTCTGGTTGTTTAAAGGGCTGACAGGATAAATCAAAGTACTTTCTTCTGTGTGTTATGTGATGTCATACATTTGTAAATTTGTGTTAGGAGGCGCAGAGCAAAAGATTTTTTAAAGTAATTTATGAAAGCAGAGGTTGAAAAATGCTTTTTCCCAAAATCCTGTCAGAGGAATCAATATCGCCCCTTGGTGGTATGAGAATGGCCAGCTTCCTCTCTGGCGGGGAGTGCTGAGCCTGAAACAGCTGATAGACCGCACTTCGTTCTAACAGGACTGCGGATCATTTCTTTTTTTTCCATTTATTTTTATTAGTTGGAGGCTAATTACTTTACAATATTGTAGTGGTTTTTGTCATACATTGACATGAATCAGCCATGGATCATTTCTTGGTAAACATTGACATGCCTCCAAATTCTCTGCAGGCTTTGACTGAGAATTTAGTGTCTGACTCTTGCCTAGAGAAGTGTGAAAACAGGAGGTGGGCCTGAACTGCCTCTGGTTTCTGGAAAAGGAGAGAGGATCAAATGGAAGAGGACTACACATCTTTCTTAGTTACAGCTAGAATGTGTGAATTTTCTCATCAGCAAAATAGACTTGAAAAAATAAAAATTAAAAAACTTAAAAAGGCCGTACTTGGTCAAGCTGACTGTCAGAACACAGTCATTCTAAGTTTGTAATAGGGAGAATTTCTCTGTAGAGCCATTCATTAATCAGGAAATACTCAGGTATGGGCATACCAAGAGTGGGAAATATGGAAAGTGTAAAATCCTGAGAGTTTTAAAGTGTATGCCATTGAACAGTACGAAATTTTAAATGAATAAGTCAGCCATTGTAGAGGTTCTTTGAATGCTAAGGTAGAATTGAATATAGTGAAGTAAAAATATTTTATTGCTGTTTTCTTTAGTTATCCCATAATCATTCATTGTCCTGGAAAACTTTAGAGAAGCAGCAGAACAAATAAGGAGGACGTTTGGAGAGGAAATAATCATTTTTATCCCTGTTCTTTTTATCTTCTAGACATGAGTGTTGGAACAGGTCTTAACCAGGAAAAAAACTGTTTTATAATAATTTATTTAAGAAAATGAAAGGTTAGAATTAGAGTGGCCATGTTCACATCTGAATATTATGAGAAAATTATGGAAACTTGATGGAACAATTTTAACATTTCAGAATGTTTATGTCTTTTCTTTAGAACATGTGGGTATTATTATCTATTGTTTTCAACTTCTGCACGGGTCAGCCAAAATCCCAAAAAAAGGAGAAAACTCTAATTAAAATTTAGTTACACACTCCTGCAGTGATACCTTTTACATCAAAATAAGCCTTTGGGCTTCCCTAGTGACTCAGATGGTAAAGAATCTGCCTACAATGCAGGGGACCCAGGTTCAGTCTCTGGGTGGGGAAGATCCCCTGGAGAAGGAAACGGCTGCCCACTCCAGTATTCTTACCTGGAGAATTCCATGGACATAGGAGTCTGGCAGCCCACAATCTTGGTGTTCAGATCGCTTCCCAAGGATCAGATTCCTAAGTTCTTCTTTATGAGAAAATTCTTCAAAATGGGCTTGTGCTTGGGGTTTCTACTGCTTCAGCCTGCCTTTCTATCTCGTATCTATTGCAAGCAAGTGTTTATGTCCGTCAGTACTCATCTGGCCAGTAATGTCCACGTCCAATAGATACTTAGCTCTTCTATTGCTTGCTCCCTCAGCAGAATTTGACACTCTTTTTTTTCTTATAAATAATTGTTATGCTTAGTAGTCAAGACACAGTCTTTCTGTTTCTCCTCCTGTCTCACAAAATGCTTTTTTAAAATGTCTTTTGCTTAATCTCTAATTCTTCTAAGTCTCTAATATTGTAATGATCTTGGTTCACTCCTTTGCCCTTTCTATCTGCAGTCATTTTGGCATCTCCTACAGTCATATTTGTATAAATACCATCTACTTATGACTCTGAAATTTCTATATCCAACCTTGAAATACCCCTTGAATTCTAAAGTAGTGTGTCTGACTCCTCAGTAGAATCACTTGTATATCTTATAGGCAAATCAGAGTTAACACGTACATGTGTCCTTACACAATCACTTCAATCGTGTCAGACTCTTTGTGGCCCTGTGGACTGTGGCCCACCAGGCTCCTCTGTCCATGGGTTTCTCCCAGCAAGAATACTGGAATGGGTTGCCATGTCCTCCTTTAGGGGATCTTCCAGGCCCAGGGATCAAACCCTCTTATCTTATGTCTCCTGCATTGGCAGACAGGTTCTTTACTGCTAGTGCCACCTGGGAAGCCCCACAATTAACTCTCTCTCTCTCTTTGCTATATATATATATAGCAAAAAGACTATAAGATTGCCCCCAATTATCCTTGTTCCCTGGAATGCATAACCTTGTCTAGTACCCTCCCTTTGGATGTGATCAGTATCTATGATTTGCTTCTAACACATAAAATACGACAAAAATGATGGGATGTCACTTTTGTGATTATGTTGCATAAGACTGAAACTTCTATCTTGCTAGCAAATTAATCTCTATTGTATTTCTCTCTTGTTGCCTTTGATAAAGCACTTAACCATGTGGAGAGGCCCACAAGGCAAAAAACTGAGGCTAGCCACCTGCTGACAATCAGCAAGGAGCTGAAGCATTCAGTTGACATCCCACGAAGAACTGAAGCCTGCCAACAAGAACATGCGCTTAGAAGCATGCAAACCGTTTCTCCCCAAGCATGCTTCTTTCTAATGTTGTACCTCTTTTTAATTGGCAGCTCAATCAACTTAACTGCTTTATAAAATTTTTGGAAGCCTTTCTTGAATCCTCTCTTTGTTATATATATTGCAAATTTTTAGCAATTCCTATCAGATTGAGGAAGTAAATATTCCTTACTTCTACCATGGATATACAGTCCAAGGTACCCCCACCTCTCTTTTAGATCACTGTGGGGGCGGCTTTGTCAGGATACAAAGAAACATTCCTTGTGTCCTTTCATCTCTCTGCTTCTATGTCTACTCTCCTAAAGTCAATCATCTACAGTGTCCCTAAGTGATACTTTTATAACATGTCAGATTACATCTCAGCACCTCCAATACCAAAACTGAAGTTTCAGCCAAGGCCCATGAGGCATTTGGTATCTTGATTCTTCATTGCTTCTCCAACCTAATTCTTTTCCTCACTCTGTTCAAACTGGAATTTCATTTCTGCTGCTTTGGAATATGTCAGAATGGTTCTACCTAAGTCTAGCTCCTCACTCTGTTCAAACTGGAATTTCATTTCTGCTGCTCTGGAATATGTCAGAATGGTTCTACCTAAGTCTAGCATCAGCTCTTCCTTCTATGGAGAAACGCTCTCCCAGATCTTTATGAGATTTGATATTTTTTGTTTAAGGGCTTCACAAAAATAATCAAACACAGAGAATGCAGAGGGTTCCTCTTTGCCTTACAGTAGCTCGCCATCAATACGCATTTTCTAGTGGATTTATGGCTACCTAATCATTTATTAGCCATTATTTGCTTATTTCTTTTTGTCTTCCACATCTTTAGAGAGAGGCCAGTAACTTCTTTTATCCACTCACTGCTAATTCCTAAGAATCTGAAAATGTACCTGCCATAATAAATGATCGGTAAATATTATTTGGGCTTCCCTGGTGGCTCAGACCATAAAGAATCTGCTTGCAATGCAGGAGACCTGGGTTCAATCCCTGGGTCAAGATGATCTCCTGGAGAAGAGAATGGCTAACCATTCCAGTATTCTTGCCTGGAAAATTTTACAGGCAGAGGAGTCTAGCAGACTACAGTCCATGGGATTGCAAAGAGTCAGTCATTTATCCACTAAATGATATTTGAAAGTGTAAGTGTATGACTGAATGATTGACACTTTCAAATATTATTTAGTGGATAAATGAACTAACCAATTTTATCTAATTGACATCTACTCTAACACCATTCGGAGATGGCAATGGCACCACACTCCAGTACTCTTGCCTGGAAAATCCCATGGATGGAGGAGCCTGATAGGCTGTGGTCCGTGGGGTCGTGAAGAGTTGAACAGGACTGAGCGACTTCACTTTCACTTTTCACTTTGATGCACTGGAAACGGAAATGGCAGCCCACTCCAGTGTTCTTGCCTGGAGAATCCCAGGGACAGCGGAGCCTGGTGGGCTGCCGTCTATGGGGTCACACAGAGTCGGACACGACTGAAGCGACTTAGCAGCAGCAGCAGCATATCACCATTGTTGACGGATTCAGGTGTACCTTAGCTGAACACAGTGTTTACACAGCCATTATTCTAATATTCAACTTTTAATATTCTTGTTTTTAATCTAGATTTGTTTGTTTCTTTCCTGTTTGGTTTATTAAGTTAAATTGTCATTGATAATTCCTATGTATTCTGTCTCCCAATAATAATGTCATAATGTTATTGCTCCTGGGAGTTATCTTGTTAGTAGCACTACTCATTTTAATTTACATTCTGGCCTTTGTCCTCTTTCTTTTTTAGTTTCAATTTATTGGTATGCTTTTCTAGTTATTTACTCTCAGTGATGACTTCTATCTGAGCTGTAGTAACTGATGCTTACTTTACAATTTAGAGCTCTTTGGGCTTTATAGACTACCCATTAACTCATAATAGGAATGTCTAGCATTGATATGAGCTTAACAAAGTACCTAGAGATCCATGACCCCCATAGAAAAAGGAGTAAAAATCCCTAGTATGAATTAAAGTTTAGACTTCTAATTAAAATTATGTCACTTGTAATAGGGAATTATTCTCTAATATAAACAGTAATACATAGTGTTGAACTCATAGGTGGTACTATATTTTCATTAAAATCTATTTTTAAATAGCAAAATTATTTTTGAGTCTAATGAAGATAATTTTTGGTATTTTACATCTTATGAATATTTCTCAAGTGTAATATTTCAATTGAAATCAAGCTATAACCCTGGTCCTAGTTTTTGACATAATACCAGCTCAAGCAAGTACTCTATAATCTTTGTTCCATGAGCTTTCTGATCATACCTGTGTTGTTCAGTGTTCAATGACCAGAAACCTACAGTGTCAGGAATATTAAAGAAATTCAGTGTGATGTATGATCTTGAAATTCTTGATTTATGATTGAATGAAGTAATAAATGAGATCAGACAATACAGAAAAATGACTTGTATTGACTTATACATTTGATGACCAGTAGAGGCTATGTATTTATAATTAGACAGGCATACCAGTTATGCTAATTTTAATAATGAAAGAGTTTGCATGCTTTGATATTGCATGCACACTAGCTTGACTTCCAAATGCCAGCAGCTACATCTATTTGCATGAAGATGTTCTATAATTGGCAGAGCCTTCTTTGTCCACTTTTGAATCTGGTCAGATGTGCCAAAAAATTCAGCCCTCTGGCAGAACTTGTCAGCCAGTGGCTGATGGGAGATACTGTGTATATCACTGAATCCCACTGACCTTGTTCAAGCTAATTCTCTTTTATGATTTTTTCATTTACTCCCAAAGCCTTCCAGAAGCATAAAGTTTAGTTATCCATAGTAGTAATGTACTTAATAATGTATCTTTTATTGTGTGCCTACCTTTTTATGCCCTACTTCTCCATATTTGTAAAGGAGTTTCCTGGGGTCATTACCCAAGTGAGTTGCATACACTCAAATCATAAGGCTCAAGTTGGCTTTTGGAGGACCCCTTAATGCTTCCCTAATGCTACCCACTAATGCTACTGGTAAAGAATCTGCCTACCAATGCAGGAGACTCAAGAGACGTGGGTTCAATCCCTGGGTCAGAAGATCCCTTGGAGTAGGAAGTGGCAACCCACTCTAGTATCTTGCCTGGAGAATTCCATGGGCAGAGGAGCCTGCTGGGCCACAGTCCATGGGGCAGCAAAGAGTGTGACACGATTTAGTGACTGAGCATAATCAATAAAGAAAGTTTATATATGTCCATCCAAGTAGAAAGCAAACATAAAAATAATCCTGCTCTAAATACTTACATAGTATATAAGGGTCTGTAAGTATGTCTGTGTAAGCTGATTAACCGAAAGGTAAACTTGCTGAGAAAGATTGAAGGCAGAAAGAAAGGGGGATGACAGAGGATGAGATGGTTGGATGGCATCACCAACTCGATGGACATGAGTTTGATCAAACTCCGGGAGTTAGTGATTGACAGAGAAGCCGGGCATGCTGCAGTCCTTGGGGTCAGGAAGAGTCGGACACGACTGAACTGACTGACTGAGATTTTCTCAATTACCAGTTAATTGCCTATGAATTACAATTCAATCTTCAGTATTCTTTGTGACTTTAGAGCCCTATCTGATAAACATTTCACCCCTGGTAGCTAGCAAAGTGTTAGATGTTGTCAATATAAGGAGGGATCTCTGAAAGGAGGAACCTCTTTCCTGACTTTGAAGATTTTTCACTCTTCCTCCTAGGATATGGCCAGCACCATATCCTTACTCATGAGGGGGTTCCTTGTCAGTATCTGCAGGCAACCCAGCAGTGAATACCTCCAGCAAGTTTCTTCAGCACCCAGGAGGAGGGCTTACGAGTGAGTTTGTTATACCCCCATGTGTGGCTCCTTAGAAGCTTTGCTGGAACCACAATGAACATCTTCCTACTGAATTCACTGTTATCCAAATGGGAGATTTCCTTCCTGCTAGCCCTGGCTTACCCCACCTCAGCAAACTGCTATGCCATTCCGTGGGCCACAGTTCCACTCTCTTGACTGAAATCTAGGCTAGTTTTAGGGGTTGAGAGGATGGGAATCTCCTCTTAGTGGCTGCCAATTAGCACAAGCTGTATTATTGAGCAGAATAACATAAGCAGTTTTTTTGTTTTTTTGGGGGGGGGCTCCCCTGGTAGCTCAGAGGGTGAAGAATCTTCCAGCAATGCAGGAGACCTGAGTTTGATCCCTGGGTTGGGAAGAGCCTTTGGAGAAGGGATTGGCAACCCACTCCAATATTCTTGTCTGGAGAATTCTATGAACAGAGGTGCCTGGAAGGTTACAGCCCATTGTTTTCTTTAGCTTTCTCTGCACCCATACAGTCAGTTTATCTCTCATTACTTCTTAATTTATGTTAAAATGTTCTCTATTCAAATAATGGGTATGATTTGTGTTCCCCTACAAAGGTCCATCTAGTCAAGGCTATGGTTTTTCCAGTGGTCATGTATGGATGTGAGAGTTGGACTGTGAAGAAAGCTGAGCACCAAAAAATTGATGCTTTTGAACTGTGGTGTTGGAGAAGACTCTTGAGAGTCCCTTGGACTGCAAGGAGATCCAACCAGTCCATCCTAAAGCAGATCAGTCCTGGGTGTTCATTGGAAGGACTGATGCTGAAGCTGACACTCAAATACTTTGGCCACCTCATGCAAAGAGTTGGCTCATTGGAAAAGTTCCTGATGCTGGGACGGATTGGGGGCAGGAGGAGAAGGGGACAACAGAGGATGAGATGGCTGGATGGCATCACTGCCTCGATGGACATGAGTTAGAGTAAACTCTGGGAGTTGGTGATGGACAGTGAGGCCTGGCATGCTGCAATTCATGGGGTTGCAAAGAGTTAGACATGACTGAACGACTGAACTGAACTGAACTGAATGTATCTTCATTAATATACCTAGTAAATATGGGCTATACTGGTCATGTAATTTTAAATGTTATTTTGTTGAGAAGGTAATGAGGGACTACTTCTTAAGTCTGAAACATGTTTTTAATACAAAAAGAGTTTTTAAATGACCCGTGGTCCTTAACGAAAAAAAAACTGCAGAAAATCAGTGAAGAATCAGAGCAGATTGAAATAGAGGTGGAATCTCTGTCTGGAGCTGATAGATAGCAAAAATAATCTTCATAATTTTATAGATGCTTTATACTGTGGTAAAGATGGATGCTAGGAGGAACTCAGTGAACACTCATAAATAGCAACTCTGGAGGTTTGATCTAGACTAATTTTAATGGAAATTGGGAACTGAGAAAACTAAACAGGCTTTAAGAAACTTTTGATCTTAACAGCATTGCTAGAAAGTGAAGGTGAAGTCACTCAGTCGTGTCCAACTCTTTGCGGGCCCCAAGGACAGTAGCCTACCAGGCTCCTCCATCCATGGGATTTTTCCAGGCAAGAGTACTGGAGTGGGTTGCCATTTCCTTCTCCAGGGGATCTTCCCAACCCAGGAATTGAACCCAGGTCTCCCATATTGCAGGCAGATGCTTTACCATCTGAGCCACCAAATCATTAAAAAAAAAAAAAAAAAAAAAGCAGAGCTTTAGTTTTCACCTGTTCTTAAGTTTCACAATTCAGAAAATAAGATTTCAGGTCTAGCCTTGTATGAGTTTAATAAGAGAATTCACCCTTATAAAACTATTGATATATTAAGGGTAAATGTAAAATAACTCTTCAGTGCCCTTGGGAATTTATGGGAAATACCTTCAGTTCAGTTCAGTCACTCAGTCATGTCCAACTCTTCATGACCCTCTGGACTGCAGCACACCAGGCTTCCCTGTCCATCACCAATTCCCTGAGGCCACATCCATAACTGGGCATTGTTTTCACTTTGGCTTCATCTCTTTATTCTTTCTGGACTTATTTCTCTACTCTTCTCCAGAAGCATATCGGGCATCTACCAGCCTAGGGAGTTCATCTTTCAGTGTCATATCTTTTTGCCTTTTCATGCTATTCATGGGATGCTCAAGGCGAGAATACTGAAGTGGTTTGCCATTCCATTCTCTTATACCAATTTAAAAAAAGTAGGGGAAATGTTTTTATTCATTCCTTAAAAATTTAAGTATTAAGTAGTCTTCACTTAACTCTCAGTAATCCAAAGTTATCAAACAAAAATGAGATTGTATTTGTTCTTGAGAGAAGCCTTAGTGTATCACTGCATATAATTATCAGTTCTTTATGGAGGCCCTTACATTGTTGCAGATTCAAATGAGTATCACAAATAGATTTCCAATGAAAATTAACAACTAAATAAAAAATTATTAAACACACAAGGAAGGAAGCTCCCATAAATAAAGCCAGCAGAATGAATTTTGCAAAAAACTTAGTACTGAGATTTAAAGATATAAAATTAAAAATAACTATGATGATTATTTTCGCATAAAAAGATCACATGTTTTAAAATAAACAAGGAGAAATAAATGCTACATTGAATGACTACTTAAATATGTAAAATGAACTATTAGAACTTTTGGAAATAAAGTTTTGGAGAATTGAAATGAGAAATCAATACTAAGACTTGTGACACGATAACTATTGCTGATAAGAGAACCAACTGAGAAATACATTTGAAGAAATTTGTACACAATATAACACAAATATTCAAAAAGATAGGAAACACAGAACAGAGGCTAAATACATGAAGAGGTAACTCATAATATATATAATGTAAGTCTAATTGGAATTCCCTAGAGAAAGAAACTAAAAAATGGACACAGTCTGTATTAGAAAATTAATACTGAAAATATATCTAGAAATGATGAAAGAAATCAATTACAACACTGAAATAACCACCTAAAAAACAAGATGGAGAAAAATTTACAGGTAGAGTTGTTTCTAGTATCTATATATATTAACATTAAATTAATTTTATTTTTAATATATGTATTAGTTTTATATATACCTAGAGGTTATATTTAGTGTTTACATTCATATTATCTGTATTTTATTTAACATATTTATTTTATCAATAATGTATCTGTACTTCATATGTACTTTTAAGTTTTATCATATTTTATATGGTCTAGTATAGTGTATATATGTAATATAATGTATCTACTTATCTATACTTTATATGTCTTTGTATTTAGCATTTATATACATTTACATTATTCTGAAAGCAAATATTTGGTATCTAGAATATAGATGATTACAGTTTACTTATGGCCAAAAATTATGTTGATTCCTCATGTTCAATTTTCACCTTCTGGGGTGATGCAGTGAGAGCCAGATTATGGTACAGCAGGCAAGGAATCCAGCAAATATCAATCTGGGTGGTTAAATAGGAGAAGGACCCCTGTGCCTCCTACCTACATCTCCTGAGAGATAGAAGCCTTTTATTTTCTGCCATAAACTAATTCTCATAGATAACATGAATCTCCCTGGGACCTTATCATTCAAAATGTAAATAAATGGCTCCAATTAAGCATCTTACCTGACTTTGGAGGATGACTGTTTCAGAGGTTTGTAAAGTATTGAGCTTCTGTTAATGATCAATTCTTTTTTTTTTTTTTTTTTTTTTTTTACAAATGTGCACAAGAAAAGTTTTAATACGAGGTAACATCTGTACCAAAGGATGAGAAATTTGATAATTTCTGGCTAGGCAATCAAGAATGAGTTCAGAGAGAAACTAGCAAGAGAAGTAGCCTTTAAAGATATTCATGTATCCTTCCTTATTTGAAATGTCTGTATTTTTCATTGCCTATAAGAAGATGTCTAAAGTTTTTAGCCTACCAGACAAAATGTAAAACTGCCCTAATGATCAATTCTAATTACACAATTGAAGATGGAGAAATGACCGCAGGGTGGATCCATTATAGAGTGGATTCACCATGAGAAGGACCTGGTTCTGTACTCCACTTGCTACATATGCCCCATTTCTCCCCAATCAGATGGAGTGGGGGGCATGATGTAATGATACTGCAGATTCTAGGGTATAAATATAAGCAGTGGACACTGTTTTCAGCAGTTCTATATGTGTGTAAATCTTCTCTTTACCACAGTATTTCATTATCTGAATAAATGCCTGTAGTTCCCTTAGGGGAAAGGCTTGGGAAATTATTACCATGGTAATACAGAGGCTTTCTTCAAGAGAATCTGATTTCTCCTTTAGTCAGTGAGTTCTGGGTGTGAAAACTGGCTAAGGTCTAGGAATTAGGCTTGAGGGTCTTGAATTTTCATTAGGACATCTATTTTGGTCTCCTGTCTATCTTTCCTTAATATCTGTAGGCTGCTTAACTTGAAAAATACCTTTGATGACTAACTATCTTTTTCCCCTTTCATTTCAGTTCAGTTCAGTTGCTCAGTCGTGTCTGACTCTTTGCGACCCCATGAATCGCAGCACACCAGGCCTCCCTGTCCATCACCAACTCCCGGAGTTTACTCAAACTCATGTCCATCAAGGCGGTGATGCCATCCAGCCATCTCATCCTGTCGTCCCCTTCTCCTCCTGCCCCCAATCCATCCCATCATCAGGGTCTTTTCCAATGAGTCAACTCTTCACATGAGGTGGCCAAAGTACTGGAGTTTCAGCTTCAGCATCAGTCATTCCAATGAACACTCAGGACTGATCTCCTTTAGGATGGACTGGTTGGATCTCCTTGCAGTCCAAGGGACTCTCAAGAGTCTTCTCCAACACCACAGTTCAAAAGCATCGATTCTTTGGTGCTCAGCTTTCTTCACAGTCCAACTCTCACATCCATACATAGATGTATTTATTTAATGGCCATTTTCAAAAGCTTTTGAAACAAACTTCCTGCCTTCTCAATGGTTGACACGCTGACTTTGCTACTTATTTGTTTTTGAACTTACTTTATTTCAAATTGTTATACCTTATTCCCTGACCTCCATAAGTCTGGGGTTCTGTCACCACCTCTGTTCTAATATACCCCAATTACCTAATAGTATCTTCTTCCCTCCGCCCCAGCCTAGAGATAGCAGCCATCTTTGAGGGTCTCAACAATGTTTATGTGTGTTCCTCACCAGTGCGTTCCTTTTCATTTAATAGAGTGAGGATTCTTCTTCCTGAATACTTTTTGTTCAGGTATATTCAGGGTGATATATTAATAGCATTTTCAACATAGTATACCTACTTCTCTACACCTGTGGTTTCCCCTTTACCATCTGCCATGCCAGTCACAAATGCTTGGTCAAGAATTTCTATTTTACTTAGAACCGTTCTTTTCCATGCTTCCAAGAGCCAAATAAAGAAGCACATTAGTCCTTTCCAGGTTTTACTTCATATATATGGGACAACAGTCTCATTTCAAAAAGTTCTATTTTTCCAATATAATACCCCATTTCATTCAATTTACTTGGATCCTTGGGATCTCAACACTCTCCTGACTTCTGTTGGCTAAATACTAAAGAGTCATCAAAATAATAGCGTCTTTCCTGCCTCAGTAGGACCAGCATATCCCTGTCCATATCATATTGTGACTTGACCTTAGTTGTTGATTTGGCCACCAGTGGATAAGAATGTTAGGAATGATCCTGAGGAGGGCATGCTGGCATTCAAGGAAGAAGTTCATCAAATTAGGGACACAGAGCATTTCTGCATGCCCAGAGAATACAGGAAAATCTTGGGTTTCACCCCAAGTCTCAGAGTCCCATTGTTTCTCAACAGGCATCATGATCAACTAAAAATTCAGCCTTTACTTACAGTCTTCTACCCATATATTTAATTCCTATGTCTAAGACTGAGTTCGTTTGCATTGCCCTCCAACTAATTGAGATGAAAATTTATTTTAAAAATGTCCAAGGAAACCCTTGCCTCTCCTATTTGGCTTTAATCTGGTAATTATCTTCAGCCATATATTGTCTTTCCCATTGGAACAATAATACTCAACAACACTCAGCAATAACTAGCAGATATCATTGTCTTTAGCAATACCACACTAAACCACTCATATGCCTTGAATATGTCAAATGTTGTGGCTTTTAAATTGTGTCAACTTAGGACTCAACTGTTTTCCTGACCCTCCTTCTTGTATGTTTCTAATTAAAATCAGTCACAAGAGACATTTTTTTGTGTAAGATCTGAAGGACAGAAATGAAATGTGATCTTCTTTGTTGCTATTGTTTTGTTTACTTTCAGTTCAATGAAGGTGTTTTAGTAACACACATGTCAGTGATCTATGGCTTACCTTATTGGCATGGGACACCATTCATGCCTTTAGGTGCTCCAACTTAATCTGATCTTTTTTGGGTTCTCTGATTCCTAGACCAGGTGTGTGTTATGTTCTGTGACAAAGGTTGCGAGCTCCCTCTATGGAAAATTCACATCACCAAGAGTTGAGGGAGAGGTAACTGGCATATGTTGTGTTCCTGTATCCTTCTAAGTTTCGGCTCTCATCTGTCTTCTTCCTAAGTGCCTACCCAGTGGACATTAAGCTCCATATCAGATATAAACACAACAGCTTTCAGAGGCAATTGTGTAAGATAAAATACCTGTAGCACTTTTGTTTTTTAATATGTAACTTTTAGTTTTCTTCCTGGAGCATTGATAAAGTGCTCATCAGTGCATTATTCCACTTTAGTTTACGACAATAAAACTTTCAACAGTGTCATTACTCAGCACTGTCATTACTAGAGATCACCACAGGCTCTTAGTGATGAGGTCCTGCTTTGCATTCTACCAGTAGCAGGGACTGAGTCCCCAAATCCCACTGTCAAATCTGCTTCATTATGCAGCTCATGGCACCCATTGTCTCAAGTCAGGTTTCCTCAGAAACGGACTCTGAGCCAGAAAGTTGCTTGAAAGGAATTTAATCAAGAGTGTTTACAAGAATGTCACTGCAAGGGGATCAAGATTGAGCAGAAGAAAAAGTTTATCTGGATTTAGAACAGGGACCTCACCTCATCCCAAGGAGATCTGGAGTTCAGAGGGCCCTAAGAATGTCAGGAAGGGTGAAAAGTCTAAGATTTTGCTCTACTTACAAGCTAACAAGTTACTTCCCACAGTTTTAGGGTTGCTAATAAGAAGGCACCTGATTCCTGGGCCAGAGAAGAAGGACTTTCTTACGCACAGTGAGCACCATGATCACTGGTGTATTTATGTCAGTTCCTCTTGCAACCAAATCCCAGAGGGTCAATATGATGGGAGAAGATAAATGGCTGTGCACACAGTGAATTGATGTACAGAAGAGAGACTCTGAACTTAAGTAACTCACACATTTTATAATGGCAATACACAGGCCTGTAATTGCTATTGAAGGAGACACTATCTCTATCTTCCAAGAGGTGAAGCAAACCTTCCCCTTTTCCCAGAGATATGCCCTACCTCTAGCTTCCAAGCAGATATACTATGTACACACACTTACAGTCTGTGCCTCTGTTTGTAAGAGATGTGCAGAAATGAGAGAGAGAAAGAGAACTATGGAAAATTGTCTTACAACCCAGAGTTCTATGAATGCTGATATAAGGGACTGACCTTTGAACCGGCTGGTCACTGACTTGAGATTGAAGAAATATCCAGAAAGAGATTTGGCTGAGTCATTGACAAGCCACAGTTCTGGTACCTAAGGGAATGGTTCCTGAGAATTCTATCAGAACGAGCCAAATGCATCCCAGCATGGGCTGCTCTGTGAGAGTATGTAACTCTACAAACCATTGCCAGCATCCCTTATCCTATCATTTCTTCGATCAGGTTTGACACAGATATGTATCACCTAATATTTCCTTTTAATTATAATCTCTTAATTTTATCCCCCTTTAGTGAAAGTGTTAGTCACTCAGTTTGGTCTAACCCTTTGCAACACCTCCTGGACTGTAGCCTGCCAGGCTTCTCTGTCCCATGGTATTTTCCAGGCAAGAATACTGGAGTGGGTTGCCATTCCCTTCTCCAGGGCACTTTCTTTATTTTCAATTTATCCTGCTCACAGCATCATTGAATCAGCATCATTTCATTTGTAGATATTTACTTAGTCTTTTCTGCTCTTTTTATTATGATAGTATATAAGTTGCTAGAATAAACATTCTCTTCCTTTCTTCATCAAATAAACAGATGGCTGTTTTCAACACTGTGAAATATGAGAGTAATTAAATGAATTTCGAGATAATCATGCATATACTTTTACTTTCCAGCATAAAAATAACTTTATGCCTAGGAAATTATTTGCCTCTTAAAATTATGTCGTTATATACTTATTTTCATCTGTCAAGTAACTTAATCTAAACCAGACAACAAGATTTGACTCTATTACAGGATTTTCTGCAGTTAGGAGCCAAAAACTCTCAAAGAACCAAAATATAAGCTTCTTAAAAATGTGGAAAATTTTTATTGCGTATGTCTTTTGTCAGTATCACAGGAGCAAGGTTTTCACAGGGTTTATAATTTATTGTAGCCAAACCTGTTTAAACATTTGAATCAATGTGGAGATTTTTGAAGAAAATATACATCAATATCAATTGAATTCCAGAAAGCAAAAAAGAATCTCTCTGATTAGACTTAGGAGAGGTTTTAGAAAAATTATTTAGATATTTCTGATTAGTTTCCAAGCTTTGAATGACATTAGATGACATCATCCAATCAAACTCTTTTGTTACATAATCTACTAAAATTCATAGAGCAGTATTAAACCCCTGTGTCATCAAGGATCTCATAACATTTAAATAAAAAATAGTGTCTGCATAGATTTTCCCTTTGTTATTAGTTAGATAATTGTTTTAACATATCGTAGAACTTCTTGCTAAAGTTTCTCTACGGAAATATCTCTATGGCCTAATGTATGGCACTCCCTAAACATTATCATAGGATTGAACAAGTAAAAGAAAAAAAATGCCTTAAATTCTGATAAACTGACAGATTGATAACTATGAAATGGTACTATTCAAAATATTGATAATTTTTCTGTATTAGAGAATTGTTAGAAATATGTGGAATATTCAAATGAATGCATATTTACTTTCCTTGAGTATATTTCTAATAATTTTGTGTTACATTATGTACATTAATCTTATTTTAAATATAACTAAATGCAAACTGCACTAAAGTATGCTACTTTAGGATCTAAAAACAGTGCATCTACTGTATTTTAGCTACTGTCAAACTAAAATATGATAAATTTTGAAAGAGTCCACTTATCAATGAAGCTACATAAAAATTAAGTGTGCTTGTTTGTTTCTAGAATGGTGCACAATTTTTAAAAACGTATTTAATTTACTATTGGCTGTACTGGGTCTTTGTTGCTGCAGGAGGGCTTTCTCTAGCCGTGGAGAGTGGGGCTACTCTCTCGTTGCAGCGCACAGGTTTCGCATTGCGGTTGCTTCTCTGGTTCCAGGGCCCAGTCTCTATGGCTCACAGGCTCCAGTCGTTGTGGCCCGTGGACTCAGTAATTGTGGCTCATGGGCTCCAGAGCTCAGGCTCAGTAGCTGTGGGCACAGGCTTAGTTGCCTCGCGGCACGTGGGATCTTTCTGGACCACCAGGGAAGCCCTGTTTGCTGCTTTTTAATGTTCAGGAGCTACCTTGCATTAGTGCTTATTTCATTCCTTTATTTAATTCACACTTAGATGCTCCAAGCTGTACCCACTGTCTTAGGTCAGGTGTCCTCAAAAGCAAACTCTGAGACAGAGGATTGCTTGAAGTAATTTTATTAAAGAGTATCTTCAGGAACAGCTCTAGAAATGAATGATGGGATCAGTGATTTATTTGTCTCTCTCTAAAATGTTGCTGTTGTTTAGTCACTAAGTTGTGTCCAACTCTTTGTGACCCCAGGGACTGTAGCCGACCAGGCTCCTCTGTCCATGGAATTTTCCAGGCAAGAGTACTGGAGTGGGTTGTCATTTCCTTCTCCAGGGGGTCTTTCCAACCCAGGCATGGAACCTGTGTCTCCTGTTTGGCAGGCAGATTCTTTACCATTGAGCTACCTGGGAAGCTCTCTCTCTAAAAGAGATAATAGTAAAATAAATAAATTCAGTCAGGCATTGTACAGTAAAAAAGTATAATGCTATCTGACATGAGACTAGAGTTAATTTTATTTTGTCCTTTGCTTTTTTCTCATGCATATAATTATATATTTTAATTTATTTTTATTATATTTAAAACCTGGCTCCCCAGGAAGTACTAGCATGCAACTTTCTTAAAAAAAATTAGGCTGAAAACTAAAACGAATGCACATATAAATGAATTAATAGCATAATTATATGAATTCATTTTACATTTTGCATAAAATTGACATTTTTATTATTTTAGATGGCTATTAATTTTTGTCCCTTTACTTAAAGGAAATATTTTTTGATTAAGGACATTAAAATACTTGTTTTTTTCCAGACTATATACTTTTGTACCAGAGACTTTATTAAGTATTGTAAAATGTTTTGAAATCAGAATGTTTATGTTTTGAAAATGTTTCATATAATAAAATATAAAATAATTATATAAAAATAAGAAAAGTAAGCAATTTAAAACAACAAGACATTATAGTAATATATTGTTATTTAAGATTATATCCTAAACCAAATCAGATACTAAGAAATTATAAGAATTGATAGAAATTTGTATTACTTCTGAGTTAATGATCATGTAGATTCAGATACAAGAGTAACATGTGCTACAATCAGAGAATCCTTATTCAATGCTTGAAGTCCTTGGCATTAAACATTTTTGAACTGACTAAATGTGGCCTATTCATAAGACAGTTCCTCTGCAAGGAAGCTAACTGGGTCACAACTGAGGTATGGTTCCAGCTCTGTGGTGTTAGGCAACACTGCCCCCTAGAGGTTTTCAGAATATTCCCAGTAGACAAGGTTCCCGAACATCATGAAAAGCTCAAGAAATTTCTCAACAGCAATTAAGCAATACTCTGGCCACCTGATGAGATAAGCCAATTCATTGGAAAGCACCTTCATGCTGGGAAGGATGGAGGGCAAGAGGAGAAGGGGATGAGAGGGATGACAGAGGATGAGAGGGTTGGATGGCATCACAACACAGTGGACATGAGTTTGAGCAAACTCTGGAGATGGTGAAGGACGGGGAAGCCTGGCATGCTGCAGTCTGTGAAGTTGCAAAGAGCTGGACACGACTTAGCAACAACAACAAGCAATGTGAAGGAACATAGCAAATGGAAATACAGCCTCTTCACTTCAGGTGATGTTTGTGAGGTCTGAGAAACCTATGTAAGAGGAAATGGAAATCTATCAACAACTGGAGTGAAGACGTGCTGACAAGTCGGTGGTTCATAGAAACAGCTCTGGGGGAATTTGGGAAAGGTTTGAGTCAGGAGTGTTTTTTGCATTGTCTGAAACTGGCTTTGGAAATTTCAAATTCTCTTCCCTGTAGTGACACTCATTTTAGTTCAGTTCACTTAGTTGTGTCTTGAGTCTTTGCGACCCCATTGACTGCAGTACTCCAGGCCTCCCTGTCCTTCACCAACTCCTAGAGTTTACTCAACTTCCTGTCCATTGAATCTGGTGATGCCATCCAACCATCGCATCCTCTGTTGTCCCCTTCTCCTCCTGCCCTCAATCTTTCCCAGCATCAGGGTCTTTTCAAATGAGTAAGTTCTTCACATCAGGGGGCCCAAGTATTGGAGTTTCAGCTTCACCATCAGTCCTTCCAATGAACACCCAGGACTGATCTCTTTTAGGATGAACTGGCTGGATCCCCTTGCAGCCCAAGGGACTCTCAAGTCTTCTCCAAAACCACAGTTCAAAAGTATCAATTCTTTGGCGCTCAGCTTTCTTTATAGTCCAACTCTCACATCCATACATGACCACTGGGAAAACCATAGCCTTGACTAGTCTGACCTTTGTTGGCAAAGTAATGTCTCTGTTATTCAATATGCTGTCTAGGTCGGTCATAACTTTTCTTCCAAGGAGTAAGCATCTTTTAATTTCATGGCTGCAGTCACCATCTGAAGTGATTTTGGAGTCCCAAAAAATAAAGTCAGCCACTGTTTCCACTGTTTCCCCATCTATTTGCCATGAAGGGATGGGACCAGATGCCATGATCTTAGTTTTCTGAATGTTGAGCTTTAAGCCAACTTTTTCACTCTCCTCTTTCATTTTCATCAAGAGGTTCTTTAGTTCTTCACTTTCTGCCATAAGGGTGGTGTCATCTACATATCTGAAGTTATTGATATTTCTCCCGGGAATCTTGATTCCAGCTTGTTTCATCCAGCCCAGTGTTTCTCATGATGTACTCTGTATATAAGTTAAATAAGCAGGGTGACAATATACAGCCTTGACATACTCTTTTTCCTATTTGGAACCAGTCTATTGTTCCATATCCAATTCTAACTGTTGCTTCCTGACAGGCATACAGATTTCTCAAGAAGCAGGTCAAGTGGTCTCGTATTCCCATCTCTTTCAGAATTTTCCACAATTTGTTGTGATCCACAAAGTCAAAGTCTTTGGCATAGTCAATGAAGCAGAAATATATGTTTTTCTGGAACTCTCTTGCTTTTTCGATGATCCAGTAGATGTTGGCAATTTGATTTCTGGTTCCTCTGCCTTTTCTAAAACCAGCCTGAGCATCTGGAAGTTCATGGCTCACATACTGTTCAAGCCTACTCTATAAAAAGGAAGGCTATTCCATGAGAGAAAGATACACATAATATTAGGGTTTGCTACTCTTGATGTTGCCACTCTAATCTGAAGGGGCAGATGATCCAAATGAGGAAGGCAGTAATTTATCAGTAATCAAGAGTGAAGAGTGTTAGAGATCTGTGATGGAATTGAGGTCGACTGTCATCAAGAAGGGTCTTTCACATAGGAGAGCAAAGATACAGAGTGGAGAAGACTTGCAACATCATTTGTCAATGTCATTTTTAAAATCATTTCCACCCAAAATATGAAAGGGAAATAATCTTGACTGGGCTTCATAAATGTGTGATGAATTTACATAAATCCCTTTGTTTGATTTGACTAGTCCATTAAAACACAGACTTTTTCTACACATATGGAAGAAATGCAGAAATTTGGGACACTATTAAAGTTATAGGAAAAGTCTGTATTTTCTACTCAGTGAAGAAGAGGAAAGAAGTTATCTACTTCTTCAGAGGTATGTATTATATTGTCCACTAGAACTATGTTGAGCAGTGAGAAATTTCTAGGTTCTTACTCATTATTTTAAGCTATATATCCTAAGTGTCCTCATGGGAAGCCTCAAAAGGCAAAGAGGCATTATTTGCCTTTATGTCACAGAAGAGATAATAAGCAAAGTAATTAAATATATTGAACTTACCAGATATTGTTACTGTTTGAAATAAATGAACATGGTACAGTGTCATTGTGTTACCTCTGAGACTATCACATGTTAGCCAATCTTTTGGCATTTCAGTTTTCTCTATGATGGTCAATAAATAGTATGACAACTATTGAAAAACCTTCTTGTGACATTTCAGTAATATAATTAGTGAAAACCCATCCAATTTTTTTTTTACTGGGATCCTCCCCTATATCTCAGGGTGTTTATGTACATTGGTCATTGATGTCTCACAACAACTTCATTAGGTAGATTTTATTATTCACATTTAATGGAATTGAATTTTAAAGTGTATGATAGAGAGTTGGCATTCAAAGGGTGCTATCTATGTTTTTTTTAACTTTAAAAAGTTTAGAATAATGATAAGCTGATATAAATACTGGGCTCAGCTGGTAATGAATCCACCTGCAATGCAGGAGACATGGGCTTGATTCATGGATTGGGATGATTCCCCTGGAGAAGGGAAAGGCTACCCACTCCAGTATTCTGGTCTGGAGAATTCCGTGGACTGTATAGTCCATGGGATTGAAAAAAGTCAGATACAACTGAGAGACTTTCACTTTCACTTTATATAAATACTACAAAGGTAGTACAGATATTTACCATATAAAGTGAAGTCACTCAGTCATGTCCGACTCTTTGTGACCCTGTGAACTGTAGCCTGCCAGGCTCCTCTGTCCATGGGATTCTCCAGGCAAGAATATTGGAGTGGGTTGCCATGCTTTCCTCCAGGGAATCTTCCTGACCCAGGGATCGTACCTGCGTCTTTTGCAACTCCTTCATTGCAGGCAGATTCTTTACCGCTGAGCCACCAGGGAAGTCCCCATTTCCCATATAACCACAATCAATTTCCTGTATTATTAATATCTATAATTATCCTGGCCCGTGTGTCACAACTTGTCAACTAATATTGATATATTGTTAGATAAGCCCACACTTTCTTCACATTTCCTTAGTTTTCACCTAATGTCCATTTAGTCTTCTGCAATCCCATGCATATTACCATCACGCTAATGTTTCCGGCTGTAACCCATTACTGCATGGATCATTAAACATTCTCCCTGGTATATATGTAAACTCCCACTATAGCAGTGAGAAATCTGATACCACCCTCTTAGAGTGTGAACATATGGAAATCTGGTAATAGAGTCCTTGCTCAGGTCATATAAGTGCCAGTCATAAGGGATCATAATACTTGACAGTTGATGTAACCCTCACATTCAGCCGTGGTCTGTGGGGTAAGAGCAATAGCAGTGGGGAAAGTCAGGTAGAAGCTCCTGAAGTCATATTCCTACCAGCGAAGATACAAAGTCAAAATTAAAATCACCTGAGGGCAGGGGTGAGGGATGGGCAGATTAAGATGAGTGTCATCTCCAAAGAGTTAAAAGAATACAAGGGCGGTAAACCACATCATATTTCTCACCAATCCACCATGATGGAAAATAAGTATAAAAACTAGAAGGAACAAGTTGCAGAGGAATTTTGTCCTGCAGAAGTAGGAAGCTCCGCCATCACTGGCTCTATCTCCTAAGAAGTAGGGGAAAATGGGTTTGCAATGACATGCATAGGATAGGTTTTGAGAAGGTGTAACAATGGAAGGAACACACACACAGCAGAGGAAATGTTCTGTCAATAGTCTTCTCTTGTATTATTTCATCATGCTTTTCCTTTTGATAAAAGCATTAACATTGTGAAGCATAAATTATGATATGGGCACAGAAGAGAGCAACTAAAGAGGCCAGTTCCTCTCCTTTATGTATACTTTTTGTGCCAGTTTTATACTCATAAAAATGGCTCTATAGCTATCATGTGGTCCAGTCAAATTCAGGCCTTATGGCATGGAGTATACTCTTTGCATATGAGCATCAACAACCTTAACTGCATCAATGTGGCTGTTATAAATAAATGGGACTCTGGGATCCAGACTTGTTAATCAAATAGCTGCTTTATGTCTGATTCTGTCTTAAATTCTGTATGGGAATTGTACTTTGCATGAGGGGGTGTTCATTATCATAATATTCTTTCTTCTATTTGTGGTGAGGCAATAGTGCTCTATTTCAAAAAATATGCCACTGTATGAAGGATGAAATACCAACATTAATTTTTGCTTCTTTATAGAAACTTTTCAGAAATAGGTAGTGGAAATATTTGCCTGGCTACCTAGTTGTTCTCACTAAATCAATCAAATGTATTTAATATGTGTGATTGAAAAATAAATTGAACATTTTAAAAAATTTTATCTAAATTGAATTATACAAAATTGATAAAGCAATATAGAAATGTAACATCAAAACAAAATATACTCCACATAACTGATAAATCTTTATTGTGATTAATTGCATTGAGTTTAAAATTGAATAAATAGTAATTGCATTTTCAATATATTTATTTTATGCATTAAAAGAAGTAATTTTTGATTCAATGATTTTTATATTCATTGCTTAGGAGATAATTAAATGATCTTTCTTACCTCTTTGAAATGAAATGAAAGCAAAAATCAATATGTTAGAAAGGTTTTATATACATATGCACATATGCTATCAATTACTACTGAAATTTATAATTTTTATCAGTGTTAAGTATTAAATTGGGATTTGTTGAACAAAGAGAAAAATAACTGATCAGATTTTATGTTTGTCACTATTGCACACATTTCCAAAACTCAATCCTTTATGGAATCTACCTTAGTGCTTAAAGATAATGAGGTGGCATTTGGACAATTCATCAGTGAATCAGTATAGTCAATTTTCTTGCTTCAACTAATAAGGATGGGAATAAAACTTAATTTAGTATATATGAATCAAAAATTTTATTTCATATATATGAATTATATTTCCATTTGAAGGTCAAATCTATCTGTAGGCTTTTCATTCATTTAAAATTAGAGTGAAGAGTACAGTTCATGATACACATAAATATTTTTAATTTTTTATGGGAAAATGTAAGCTCACCTAGAATATTGAGAACTGCTTATAAAAGCTCTCATCTGTTGGTGCAAATGACCTGCTCTAAAGTAACACTTATTCTAAGGTATATTTTATAAAATCATTTAATTCTTCATTCTGGTGCCTATTTTCCACATACTTGGACAGAATGGCAAAGAGGTTGCACTTCGAGTATACAGAAAAAATAATATCCAATTACCCTTATTTCAAGAAATAAAATATTATATAGTTAAACACTTGTGTATATAGTTCTCCATTATCACATTTCCTCTTTCCTTTCCCAAGAATAACCACTATTCTTGATTTGTCATCCCTAGACATATATTTTCACAGTTAATACATATTTGTGTTTATCCAAAACTATATAACATTTTTAACATACTAAATTGCATTACTAGAAAATACAGTCCATGAAGAAAGGAATCTTTGATGAATTTGTTTACTGATGTATACTATAAGCATGCAGCACATATTAGCTACTCAATAAATATTCATTAAGGAAAAAATTTAGTTACTAATACATAGAAAATCCAAGAAAGTAAACTGAAAAGGAAAGAAGAAATCCATACTGATTTTGGAATTCATAACCTACAAAAACTGTTACAACAATAACTATCTGACATACAATACAAAACGCTTCTTTACAGAATAAAAGGAAAGGACTCATTTGTTTGAGCAATAAAAAAGATCAAATGCTTATGACTAAAGTATACTGTAATGTACAGTTACAATATATATGAAACAAATTTTCAAACATTCTTAAAGAAGTAGTGCATGCAAACAAAACCTAAACAGTTGCAAAGACAAATGATTAAGAAAACTCAAAATCATTAACCTGTCAAATTATCTTTAGTTCTAAATTTAATGTGACTTTGGTCAATATATAATTATGCTCATTTTTCCCAGAATTAAAA
Organism: Muntiacus reevesi; assembly: GCF_963930625.1. Lineage (NCBI taxonomy): Eukaryota > Metazoa > Chordata > Mammalia > Artiodactyla > Cervidae > Muntiacus > Muntiacus reevesi. The sequence continues at coordinate 59,530,473 of NC_089259.1, forward strand.
TTCTGAATCTAAAAGTTATATGATCAGTTAAAAGAATATTTATATCCAGAAAAACTATTCACAAAAATTAGAACGGACATGTTCACCCAGATATAGCAATTTATGATAAAACATCAATAGTTAAACCATTTCTCAGTAAATCTAAATACATCCATGAAATTAGTTTGGTGGCACCACAGACCAGTAGAACAGAATAGACAGCAAATGAGTTATGGACAATGACGTCACATCTGAGGGTAAGCCAAGTCCAAAGAGCAATTCACACTGTACAGAAGGATTAATTCTACACACATCACACAGCTAAACGTAAAAAAAAAATAATGAACCAGAAGTGAAAAATTTTACTACTCATTCTGAGTTACAGTGTCCTTTAATTTTTGCAGCACACTTGATGTCAAAGAAAAGTGCACCTGATGGAATTAAACAGGAATAAAAAAAGAAATCACACTGTGCAACTTACCTACATGCAATTTCTATTTGTCAATCATACCATGATAAAATTATGGATTAACATTACTGTTCTCATAGGAGTAAGATTGAACTCAAGTACTGGGGTGAGCTAGTGAAGGCTGTAACCTAGGACCTTGCAGGGATTGGTCAAAGTGACCAGTCCCCTGTTTTTGCTGATTGGTTAGAAGTTAGACATCTATCCTCTCACAGAGCTGGGAGGTAGGGGTGCTATTTTTCCTCCTCATTACATTTCAAAGGCATGGCACCCAGGTCCATGGGAAAGAGGCTTGGAGAAGATTTGAGTCTTAAAATATCAGAGAAAGAATTTCAACTGCAGATTTTCTACAGCAAATGCTCTAAGGACGGGGAGGTCAGGAGCATACAGTCAGGAGGGTTAGTGAAGCCAAGTGGAAGATTTAGTCTATCTTGATCAATGGTCAGTTAGTCGACCTCTGTAAATACATCCAATAAACTGTTTTTCCTTTTCATCCCACTGCTGTGGAATGTTGCACCAGAAAGCTTATTCAGTCAGTTGGGTCACTCAGTCGTGTCTGACTCTTTGTTACCCCCAAGGACTGCAGCACACCAGGCTTCCCTGTCCATCACCACGTCCCAGAACCTACTCAAACTCACGTCCATTGTGTCAGTGATACCATCCAACTATCTCATCCTCTGTCATCCCCTTCTCCTCCCACCTTCAATCTTCCTCAGCATCAGGGTCTTTTCAAATGAGTTCGTTCTTCGCATCAGGTGGCCAAAGTATTGGAGTTTCAGCTTCAGCATAAGTGCTTTCAATGAATATTAAGGACTGATTTCCTTTAGGGTTGACTGGTTGGATCTCCTTGCAATCCAAGGGACTCTTTCAAGAGTCTTCTCCAACACCACAATTCAAAAACATCAATTCTTCACTGCTCAGCTTTCTTTATAGTCCAACTCTCACACCCATACATGACCACTGGAATTTCCAAACCATAGCTTTGACTAGATGGAACTTTGTTGGTAAAGTAATGTCTCTGCTTTTTAATATACTGTTTAGGTTGGTTATAGCTTTTCTTCCAAGGAGCAAGTATTTTTTAATTTCATGGCTGCAGTCACCACCTGTAGTGATTTTGGAGCCCCCCCCCCCAAAAAAAAGCTCTCACTGTTTCCATCATTTCCCCATCTATTTGCAATGAAGTGATGGTACCAGATGTCATGATCTTGGTTTTCTGAATGTCGAGTTTTAAGCCAACTTTTCACTCTCCTCGTTCACTTTCATCAAGAGGTTCTTTAGTTATTCTTCACTTCCTGCTATAAGGGTAGCGTCATCTGCATATCTGAGGTTATTGATATTTCTCCCTGCAATCTTGATTCCAGTTTGTGTTTCATCCAACCCGGCATTTCTCATGATGTACTCTGCATATAAGTGAGATAAGCAGGGTGACAATATACAGCCTTGATGTACTCCTTTTTCTATTTGGAACCAGTCTGTTGTTCCATGTCCAGTTCTAAATGTTGCTTCCTGACCTGCATACAGATTTCTCAGGAGACTGGTCAAGTGGTCTGCTATTCTCATCTCTAAGAATTTTCCACAGTTTGTTTTTGGCATAGTCAATAAAGCAAAAGTAAATGTTTTTCTGGAACTCTCTTGCTTTTTTGATGATTTGGCAGATGTTGGCAATTTGACCTCTGGTTCCTCTGCCTTTTCTAAATCCAGTTTGAATATCTGGAAGTTCATGTTTCATGTACTGTTGGAGCCTCGCTTGGAGAATTTTGAGTTTATTAAGTGTGACTAATAAGATATAATCATGATTCTAACTTCTTCTAGACCATCATTGTTGCCAAAATTTCTTCTATTACACCTAGAGTTTATAACTCATGGCATTTAAGAATATAATTTCATGTCACTGTTTTTAAGAATCCCAGAAAATGCTTCAAATTGAGAAAAGTAAGTCTATTTTGCTGGAAATTTTAGAACTTGATCATACTTTCTCTTTCATAAAATACATTCTTGAGTAATTAACTTCTTCCATGATATACCATAAAATTAAATTTAAAATTTAATTTTTTTAATTTTTAAAATTAAAATTTAAAATTTAAATTTATAAACATCCTTACATATTTAAAAAAACAAATTGTACTATTTGTATTTGCCAGGATAGCTTTGGATTGTGTAGGCTTAATTCCATGTATTTAACTGAATGCATCTTTTTGGAAGTTTTGGCAAACTCTGTCCAATATAAATTATGTTTTCAATTTTTCTTATTTCTCTTGATCCAAATGATTTTCTATATATTTTCTACTTTTAAAACACCATCCAAACTAAAATTTCGTCCATTCCTCTTTTATTATTCTGAATATTGTCTGTTACAATGTATTCATTGAACTTTCCATCTCTCTCTCTCTTTCTTCTTTATATGTTAGTATCACCATTTCAAAATGTTTACTTTACAACTTTATTTTCCAAATACAGTGCTTAGATTGGAGTAGTTTTGATACACATGATTGATGAATGCATGAGAGCATGATGTGAAACAAATGTTCTAATAAATTTCTACATGTTTTTATTATTTTAAATTTTATAAACATTTTAAGCCCTATATCTCCCTGAAGTTGTTTAACCTAAGCTTCTTAGCGCTGGTGTATAAGTGAGAGAAAAAATTATTGAATTGAGATATTTCTAGTTCACATTTCCAAGTTCATATTCACTTTCTTCTGCTCATTTGATATCATGCTTCTTTTTTGAAACTTTCTTGACCAGCATTATTTGAAGTCTTTCAAAACACAAAGCTTAGAAGTATAATAGCATCAATTAAAGTTTTTCTCCTCTGTTCTTCATAAATGTATTTCATTAAATGACACTTTTTATACTATATCATTTAAACATGTTTTCAAGTTTATAAAATGCACTGTTTAAAATAATTAATATGATACTTTGAATTAGCTTGGTTCTGTTAGCCTATACTTCAAGTCTCCAGAGAACACCTTCAAAAGTAATACTTATAGATATGATTTTATCCGTTTGGTTATTAATTTTACCCTGGGCTTATTCTAGATATACTGGTGCATGCATGCATACTAAGTCGCTTCACTCGTGTGTGACTCTGCATGATGCTATGGACTCTAGCCTACCAGGTTCCTCTGTCCATGGGATTCTCCAGGCAAGAATAGTGGAGTGGGTACCTATTGTCTTCTCCAGGGGATCTTTCTGACCCAGGGATCAAACCCAGGTCTCCTGCTTTGCAGGCAGATTCTTTACCATTAGAGCCCCAGGGAAGCCCCAGACATTATTACTACAGTCTCTAAAAAATCACACATACACACAGAAATAGTGCCTTCTAGTACTCGCTAGCCTGCAAATGCCAAGATTAACTATAAGAACTGATTTTGAGTACATACTTGCTCACATTACTGATCTATAAAATGAATGCCAAAAGTCAAATTGTAAAAATGAGGAAAGTATGAACTAGTCACACTAAGACTGCCAGAGTAAGTGCCTTGACCTAGATTATACATCATACATCTGGTATTAAATCACGTTTCCTGTAAGACTGTGGGTGTATAGATACACTTGAAGGTAAGTGTGTGTTTGCACTTGTAATCTACATAATCATTGGGAAATTCATCAAACCACACCGAGAATAAGAGAACCCCATATTTCTGTCACAGCTGCTGAGCTTGCATTATATAGTGGGCTAGCCAGAGAAGCCCTGGAGAGGCTAATAGAATGAAAATAGATGAAGAAGGAGGTATGGAACAATTATGTTATTTATACAGAACAGAGAGAATCCTAAGCAATGGCATTGAAGAGACCAGTGAGTGCCCAAATTCTTCATTATTCCATAGAACAAGGTGCACCCGGATCATCCATTTGCACCATGTTCAATTTTCAAAATAGGGGAGCCACCTTATCTGGTCAACTTCACTTGCTATCAGAAACATTCCAAGAGAGACAGTGAACCCCACCCCCATATCACATTCCATGTATGTCCATTAGTTTAAAAGGGGCTAGAATACACTCAGGGCACAAATAGTTTCTTCACACAGTGGAGTCTGTACTGTGAGGGCCCTGGGTACAAATTTACCTGCCAAGAATGCTGACATTGGCCAAAGGTCTTTGCCCTTTTTGCAAACTGGCTCATCACAAAGTTTCAGACTTGTAAATTTGCAAGTAACATTTACATACTTGTGTTAATAAGGGTGGTATATATCATGGTTGTTGTCGTTCAGTCATTCATTTGTGTCCTACTCTTTGTGACCCCGTGGACTGTAGCATGCCAGGCTTCCCTGTCCTTCTCTATCTCCCAGAATTTGCTCAAACTCGTGTCCATTGAATCAGTGATGCCATCCCACCATCTCTTCCTCTGTCTCCTGCTTTTCTTCCTGCTCTCAGTCTTTCCCAGCATCAGGGTCTTTTCCAATGAGTTAATTTTTTGCATCAGGTGGCCAAAGTATTGGAGCTTCAGTTCAGCATCGGTCCTTCTGGTGAATATTCAGGGTTGATTTCTTTTAGGATTAACTGATTTGATCTCCTTGTTGTCCAAGGGACTCTCAAGAATCTTCTACAGCATCACAGTTTGAAAGCATCAGTTCTTTGGCACTTAGCCTTCTTTATGGTCCAACTCTCACATCCATACAGGATTACTGGAAAAAATCATAGCTTTGACTATTCTGACCCTTGTGGGAAAATTATATTTCTACTTTTTAATATGCTATCTTGGTTTGTCACTTTAAAAAGACTGAATATTTTTATGCAAACCAGGTAATAAATTCTACTTAATATTTTCATAAATTAATGATAAGGGTAGTTCCCAAATTCCACTGAAACTACTGAGATGTCAGTATATATATTTTAAATGCTCAGCTTTTTAATAAATTATTACAAAAACTAATTTCCCAACTTTTGAAATCTAAGAATCCTTATATTTAGAAAAAGACAGCAATGTAAAGTAAGTATTGTTTTGGATTGGTATTGAGGACTTATATAAAACAAAAACACAATAGCTCCTACCCAGAAATGTCTCAGTAATGCTGTATAATCAAACATGCTAATATTCTAATTCATATTCTTTTGCTATGTAATTTCAGGTGTCACCATTCCCTATTATGTTCCATGCACTCTGTTTCAGGGATGATAAACTAATTATTTATGAACGATCACTTTGCCCTTCTAATCCTGATAAAGCTTCTGAACTGCATAGTTATCTTTGCTTTACCTAAAATTTTAGATAGGTGTGTTACAGCAATAAAATCCTCATTTTCTAGAACATTTATTTTGAGACATTTTGACCACTCCCATATGAATGTACACCTAATTGTAATGGTGAGATCAGGAGTTATGTAGATTAAAATAGAGTAGAAACCCTATGTTGTCTGAATAATTCAGAACACCTACCTTCATGGAGCAAAATTTCCAGCTACCTCAAACAAACCTTTTGAAAGAAGATTGAAGACAGTACCTTAGCTTAAGTGTAGAAAAACTTTGGACCAGTAATGACTTTCAGGAAGATACCAAAAAGTCTTTGTTAAGTAAGTATGGAATTTTAAATGTTTAATGACAGCAAAGGATATAGACTATACCTTTAATCATAAAAACATTGTCCATAGATATAACTTGACTCTAAATTTTAAAATCTACAATTGCATAACATATAAAACAAAGCAAAGTGGTATTGCCTTTACTTTTTTCAATTGCCTTCTTCTATTAAGAAATAAAAATTATCTTTAAAAAAAGAAAGAAAGAAAGCTATCTTTATAGGTAATCAAACAGTAATTTTTTAAACATGCAGTTCTTTAGTGTCTTGACCTTGCATTCTTTACAGAAATGGTATATATAATAACTGTTATTAGAAAGTCACTGGGTTATTTCCTTTAAAGGCAGATACTGAAAACTCAGATATATTAACATTATCCATTATATCCTTCCCATTTCCTAAATTACCCTGGATGTATCAATATCTTCTGCATGTCAGCAGCAGTATAAATCCCTAGAGCATTATGTAAATCATGCTTTTAGTTGGAAATTACAGAAAGGACATGCATTGCAAAATGACAGCATAATAACTTGGAATTACTTAATATATATCAGCAAATATTTGAGACATAAAAGGAAGGCAGTATATTTAGTGAGAGAATGTCCATTTTAGATTTAAACAGACCTTCATTCAAAAGTGCATGCCCTACATCTGTGGAAAAACTAGTGATTGGTTTTGAGATTTAGTTTTCTTATTCTTAATGTGGGGTTAGCTTTACCTTAAAATTTTGTAGCATATATTCAATAAAATATTATAGTTAAAGATATCTCAGTTAATATACATTCTCAGTTAAATTATTTGCTGCTGTCATAATGCTAAGGATAATAAAAAGCCTTTTTAATTATGTTATTTCTACAATTAAATTTTATAACATGATAAAATTTTGTTATTTCACTCTACCTTGCTTCGTATGGGTTTAGTTACATTCACCATGGTGTAAATAATTTCCAAAGTAGCATTTATATTGCTGCAAGAAATAATTGGGACAGAAGGAGAAGAGGGCATCAGAGAATGAGAGGGCTGGATGGCATCACCAATGCAATCAACATGAACTTGGGCAAACTCTGGAAGATGGTGAGGGACAGGGAGGCCTGGTGTGCTGCAGTCCATGGGGTCTCAAGGAGTCAGACACAGCTGGGTGGCTGGACAACAACAACAAAGAAATCATTAAGAGTTTTTTTGTGAATATAATTCACATTAAAATACTAGGTCATTATTCTTACCATTCACACCTGTAATCTGGATTACTTCTCAACCCTTCCCTGAACTGTCTCTTGCAAAATTTACAACAATTTCTTCGGTATATATTCCAAAAGGACATTCTAAAGCTCTCAGCTCCTTAACTTCTCTGCAGGATTAAACAGTGTTGCCGCTTTCTTTCTTCTTTTGTTTTATCATGATGAGAACAATTAACATTAGATTTACTCTTTTACTAGATGTGGAAGTACACGGCATAGGCACAATGTTACAGAGACGACCTCTAGAGCTTATCCATCTTGCATAACTAAAATTTTCATACCTGTTGATTAGCAACTCCCCATCACCTCTTCCCCTCACCTACTGACAACCACCATTATATTCTCTGCTTCTGTGACTACTCCTAGATACCTCATATAAATAGAATAACACAGTATTTGTCTTTCTGTGATTTGCTTATTTCACTTAGCATAGTGTTCTCAGAGTTCATCAGTATTGTCACATAACGCAGGATTTCCTTCTGTTAGGAGAACAATATTCTATCCTATATATATATCATATTTTCTTTATTCACTTGTTTCACTTGTCTGTAGACATTTAGGTTGTATATATCTTGGCTATGGTAAAGACCATTGCAATAGCCATGGGAGTCTGATATCTCTTCAAGATCCTCATTTCAATTCTTCTGGATATATACCCAGAAGTGAAATGTTGGTTGATAATATAAGTAGATCCTGATCTTAATTCTTCTGTGTATATACCCAGGAGAGATTTTTGATTTATAATATAAGTAGTGTGGCTCAGCTGGTAAAGAATCCGCCTGCAATGGGCTCAGTCCCTGAGTTGAGAAGATCCCCTGGTGAATGGAAAGGGTCCCCACTGCAGTATTCTGGCATAGAGAATTCCACGGACTGTATAGTCCATGGGGGTGGCAGAGTCGGATTCGACTGAGAGACTTTCACTTTCATAGGTAACTCTGCTTTTAATTTCTTGAGGAAACTCCATATTGTTTTCTATAGCAATTACACCTTTTGTATTCATCAACAGTGCAAAATTCTTCTAATTTCTCTGCATCCTCGCCAACACTTGTCTTTTGCTATGTTGATAATAGCCAACCTAACAGGTATGCACTGCTTTCTCATTGTAGTTTTGTTTTGCAAGTCCCTAGTGATAAATGACAGTGAGCATCTTTTTATACATCTTTAGGAACATGTAGGAGTAAAGCTTCATGACATTGATCTTGGCAGTGATTTCTTGTGTATGACACTTAAGCACAGGCAACAAAAGCTAAAATAGATGAATAGGACTGTATCAAACTAAAATGATTCTGCATGGCAAAGAAACAACAGAGTAAAAAATGTAAACAAAACAATGGGACAAAATAGTTTCAAATTCACATATATAAGCTATTAGCATTCAAAATATAAGGAACTCCTGCTATTCAATAGCAGAGAGCCTAATACCCAATTTTAAAATGGTCTATTCCTTTTTCCTTGGTATATTCTCTTCCTGGTCTGTGACAGTAGACTTTCCTGGTTTTTCTGTTACCACTGGGTGCATTCCTCTATTTCCTATTTATTAGCTTATCCTCAGATATTGTGATTCTACCTTCTGGCACTAGGCCTTGTTCCCTTTCTATTCTGTGTACTGTCTCAAGACTCTGAATCAGTAAGCAAATCACAAGTTTCTTTCTGTAGCCTTGTTTTCATCTCTTTGCTCTAGACTTGTGAACACAACTGTTACACAATAAAGATTTCAACCCTTTATTTGAAACCATTGGAGCTCTATGAGCCTAAAATTTAAGTAACATTCAGATTTTAGATAGGCTAACAAACTGGATATTTTGGAAACTATAACCAGTACATAGAGCCACCACAAATTTTAAAATATTTATATTAAGTGTGCATAATTGAAAATTATATATTCTCATATAGGTTTAGGTAATTTTACTCAGTCAGTAAAGAATCTGCCTGCAGTGCAGGAGACACGGGTTTGACCCCTGGGTCAGGAAGATCCCTTGGAGAAGGAAATGACTAAACACTCCATTATTGTTGAATGGAAAATCCCATGGACAGAGGAGCCTGGTAGGCTACAGTCCATGGGGTCTAAAGAGTCAGACATGACTTAGCAAGTAAACCACCACCTGGCCACTGTCAAACAGGTTGCTACATATTTTTCAGAACAAATCATATGATTTTCAAGGAACTTTGAATTTTAAATACTGAAGTAAGAGATTGTGGACCCATAGTTCTCCTTGTATATTAAAAAGAGAAAAAATCCAAAACAAGAATTCATGAAGATAAATTTATAATCACCCATCTTCCAGTTTATCTTCTTTCTCCACTTCACTTACCAGCTCTAATAAACATTCAGCTAGGCAGACCTAGAAATTAACTTTTTTCTGTCACCTTTTAGGTTAATTAATCAGGTTTTTTTTTTTTTTTTTGGTGTTATTTTAATACATTTACCTATATGTATAGACATGAGTACACATGCACATACACATGCACACACACACTATCTATCAGTTCACCACTTTCCATTTTCCAACTATGATCATACCCTAAATGATTTACAATGATAACTCTTCATTTGACCTCCATCATCCACTTTTGATCTCTTCCAAGTGGTTCTTTACCTTTAAAGACATAATGAACATGTACATGTAAAAACTTTCCTCTCCAAATGACATCTTGTGCTATTTCCTCTGTCTGAAATTAATATGCATCTCTCCTTCATTCAATTTAGTTCAGTTGCTCAGTTGTGTCCGGCTCTTTGCCACCCCATGAACTGCAGCACGCCAGGCCTCCCTGTCCATCATCAACTCCCAGGGTTTGCTCAAACTCATGTCCATTGAGTCGGTGATGCCTTCCAACCATCTCATCCTCTGTCGCCCCTTCTCCGCCTACCTTCAATCTTTCCCAGCATCGGGGTCTTTTCCAGGGAGTTAGTTCTAGCATCAGGTGGCCAAAGTATTGAAGTTTCAGCTTCAGCATCTGTCCTTCCAATGAATATTCAGGACTGATTTCCTTTACTGGTTTGATCTCCTTGCAGTCCAAGGAACTCTCAAGAGTCTTCTCCAACATCACAGTTCAGAGCATTCTTTATAGTCCAACTCTCACATCCATTCATGATTACTGGAAAAAGCCATAGCTTTGACTAGATGGACCTCCCCTTCGTTAGTAGCTACTGAAAGTAGCAGATGGGCTTCCTAGGTGGCTCATTGGGTAAAGAATCCCCCTGCAATGCAGGAAATGCAGGAGCCCCAGGTTCAAACCCTGGGTCAGGAAGATCCCTTGAAGGATGGCATAGCAAACCACTCCAGTATTCTTCTGTGGAGAATCCCATGGACAGAGGAACCTGGCATGCTACAGTCCACAGGGTTGCAAAGAGTCAGACACAACTTACGTAACTTATCATGCACTCAAAGTAGGAGACAAGAGAATCACAGGGTGCTGTGTGTTATTCTAGAGTTTGACTATCTAGACTTAAATCTTATCTAAACCAAATTAGTTAGTTTATATTTATTTAAGTTTTTTCCCCTCTCAGCACTTACCATGTTTAGAATTTAATATTTATGTTTTGTTAATAAAATATGACTGCAAGTTAATCTCTACCACAGAACTGCAAACTCTAAGAAGACAAACACTGTTTTAATTATTCTGTTTATAAAAAATTGTTGGAGAAGGAAATGGCAATCCACTCCAGTATTCTTGCTTGGAGAATCCCAAGGACAGAGGAACCTGGCCAACTACAGTTCATGGGTTGCACAGTCAGACACGACTGAGTGACTAACACATGTAAAAACATTTCTCATATATAGAAGAAATTTTAAACCATGCATAATTAATTAGATAAAATAAAATGTTATAAAAAATAATTCAGAAAGTATTTTAACTAGCAGCAGGTCTTTGCTCCTAGCTACTTTTATTGGTAATACAAGGTATTTTAAGCAATAAAGTAGAATTCCTGTGTATCACTGGATCTGGGTTTTTCAAATGTGTAGAAAGTAATGGAGTACATTTTCAATAGTTCAGGTCAGTTCAATCACTTAGTTGTGTCTGACTCTTTGTGACCCCATGAACCATAGCACGCCAGGCCTCCCTGTCCATCACCAACTCCCAGAGTCCACCCAAACCCGTGTCCATTGATTCGGTGATATCATCCAACCATCTCACCCTCTGTCATCCCCTTCTCCTTGTGCCCTCAATCTTTCCCAGCATCAGAGTCTTATCGAATAAGTCAGCTCTTCTCATCAGGTGGCCAAAGTACTGGAGTTTCAGCTTCAACATCAGTCCTACCATGAACACCCAGGACTGATCTCAATAGTATTTACGTACTTAGAATTTACAAATTAGACCTTTAAGAAAAAATAACTTTCCAAGAACATAATCCCTGAAAATGGTTTAATTTAAACCCATGACTTCATAGGATTTCTATTTAGGCCAATATCCCTTTTAAACGCCAGACTGCCAGGCTCCTTTCATGAAGATCACTGCCTATAATTGAATAAAAATACTTATAAATATTTTTAAATTGTTTAAAATATAATTATGCATAAATGGTAAGAATTAATTTGGGAAATCAAAAATTGTTTGTAATTAAATTGCAAATCTTAGTATTATATTGAATACATTTTGTGTTTTTGGTCTATAATAAGAAAGATACAGGTTGCTGTACATCACAAAGTCAAAAAAATCAATGTAAATTAGGTTGAAGCTTGAGTGGGTAGCTCTGTTCAAAATCAGTGTTGATTTAAAAATCAATGGAAGTTTAAACAAACATGCCTTGTTTTATCAATATAACATGCATAACAGTAGGACAAGGGTAAAGAATGCAAAAAAATTAAAATATAAAGGAATACCCAGCCTATATGTGTAAATGAAGAGGTAAACACATAAACACAGATCTACCTGAATCAGTGATTCAAACTTGCAGGACTAACACAGATTCATCTAAGCCTATATTCTTTCTAGGAAATATTACTTTAAAATATTTCTTATTCTATAAATGTAGCATAACTATTCATTGTACAAAATTATAAATTTCTTTATTGTCTATGATATATATACTCAGCTCAATGAGCATTGATAAGTTAGAAAAGGTAAATGTTTCCTCCAACTATTAATTAAAATTATGTGCATTTTTTTGGAAATAACATTGTCTACTCTCCTGGAGGTTCAGATGGTAAAGAATCTGCCTGCAGTGTGGGAGACCTGAGTTCCATCCCTTGGTTGGGAAGATCCCCTGGAAGACAGCATGGCAACCAACATCAGCATTCTTGCCTGAAGAATTCTCATGGACAGAGGAGCCTAGCAGGCTAGAGTCCATGGGGTTGCAAAGAGTTGGACACGACTGAGTGACTAAGCACATACACACTCTGCTTTTTAATCAGTGATTCTTAGTTCCAAGATAATATTTAAAACAACCGTTCTTTGAAAGTTAAATATATATGAATATATATATATTCAAAATTATTTCCTATTGTTAATTAAGATGTTAAGGTCCTGGAAATATTTCTAATGACAAAAAATCATGTTCCTACTACAGCCATTTCATCTACCTTCAAAATCCAGTAATATTGGTTATTCTAATATGTGTGTATATATATGTATTATTTCTTTATAGAGACATGAAGATTAGTTAAAACATTTATAGATTGGTCAAACTCTCCAGGCCTATATTTGAAGAAGTCATACCAATTATTAATTGTATTCTTGTCAATGAGTCTAAGGTGTCTGAAATTTTACCCTACTTGCAAACCATACAGTGTAAGAATGTATAAAGTGAAAAGGCTCTCCCTGTGTGTCTTCTCAACTCTCAAAAGTTAACTGCAACACTACTTCAGTTATGAACTTCTTATCACCCAAGCAATTTCTGGAACAGCAGCTGAGTGTCCAACAGTTCAACTCAATTCTGACACTATCTACCTGGACTGACCATCACATGCTACAAGTTAAGGGCTCAGGCCCACTGTCCCCAGGCCAGTCCATAGATCTCCTGTGTTCCTGACCAGTTAGCAATCGGTCAGCTATAAATCGGCTCTAAATCAGAAGTTCCATGAGCCCCACCTCTGGGTCACTTAATTTGCTAGAAAGAATCGCAAATTTCAGGAAAATGGCTCCTGACTAGATCACTGGTTGCTCTAAGAAGGTATAAGTCAGGAACATATGAGAGATGCATAGGGCAAGATATGTGTGAGAAGGGTAGCTTCCGTGATCTCTCTGGGGGCACCACTCTCTCCACATTTGCACATGTGCACCAACTTAGAAGCTCTCCAATAGAGCTTGGATTTTGGATTTTGTAGAGGTTTCATGACTTGTAGAGGCAGAAGGTGACTGCAGCCAAGAAATTTAAAGACACTTGCTCCTTGGAAAAAAAGCTATAACCAACCTAGACAGCATATTAAAAAACAGAGACATTACTTTGCCAACAAAGGTCCGTCTAGTCAAAGCTATGGTTTTTCCATTAGTCATGTATGGATGTGGGAGTTGGACTATAAGAGAGCTGAGCACTGAAGAACTGATGCTTTTTAACTGTGGTGTTGGAGAAGACTCTTGAGTCTCTTGGATTGCAAGGAGATCCAACCAGTCAATCCTAAAGGAAATCAGTTCTGAATATTCATTGGAAGGACTAATGCTGAAGCTGAAACTCCAATACTTTGACCACCTGATGTGAAAAACCTTCTCATTGGAAAAGACCCTGATGCTGGGAGAGATTGAAGGCAGAGGAGAAGGGTATGACAGAGGATGAGCTGGTTGGATGGCATCACTGACGTGATGGGCATGAGTTTGAGCAAGTTCTGGGTGTTGGTGATGGACAGGGAAGCCTGGTGTGCTGCAGTCCATGGAGTCACAAAAAGTCAGACACGATTGAGCAACTGAACTGAACTGAGAGGATTCATTATGTGGGCATGACAGAATAAATAATAAACCATTGGTAAATGAACCTTCTGCCACTCTCCCCTCCTGAAGGTGAAGGGGTGGGACTGAAAGTCCCAATCTTCTAATCACACAATTGGTTCCTATGGCAACCAGCCTGCATCCTTCAGTTCAGTTCAGTTCAGTTCAGGTGCTCAGTCATGTCCGACTCTTTATGACCCCTTGAACTGTATCCTGCCAGGCTCCTCTGTCCATGGAATTTTCCAGGCAAGAATACTGGAGTGGATTGTCATTTCCTTCTCCAGAGGATCTTCCCAACCCAGCAATCGAACCAGTGTATCTTATGTCATCCTTACCAGATGGCGCTAGTGGTAGACTCTTCACCACTAGTGCCATCTGGTAAGTCCCTATGTGGGGGCCACCTAGTAAGCACACCTCTGTGCTGACTCATTCCACCTTCAGTTGTGAATGGCAAAGGGATGCAAACATTTAAATAGTGACAGCATAGGATCGTTGTCTTTCTCTGACTTACTTCTCTTTGATAATCTCTAGGTCTATCCATGTTGATGCAATGGCATTATTTCATTCTTTTAAGACTGAGTAAGATTCTATTATATATGTGTACCTTTATCTCTTTATCTTTATCTAAATCTCTTTATCTTTATCTCTTCTTTATCTATTGCTCTGTCAGTGGAAACTTAGGTTGCTTTCATATCTTGGCTATTGCAAAGAGTACAGCAGTGAACATTCCCATACATTTATCTTTCGAATTATGATTTTCTGTGGATGTGTGCTCAGGGGTGGGATTATTGGATCTTATAGTTATGGGGATACTGGACAGCTGCATGTAAAAGAATAGTGACCTACTTTATAGCACTGGTATCTCTACTCAATATTATGTAACAACCTAAATGGGGAAAGAATTTGAAAAAGAATAGATGTATGTATAACTGAATCTCTTTGCTGTATACCTGAAACTAATGCAACATTGTTAATCAACTGTACTCCAATATAAAGTTTAAAAAGTTTTTAAAAAGAGCAGTCTCTAACACCATACCCAAATATATAATTCATACTATAAATTACAATACCACATTCAGTAACATTTTCATAGGTGCTGGCAGATGACAGGAGACTCCTCGGTCAGATATGGGAGACTGGGTTACTTGTGGCCTCACAACAGGTATGAATTTCCTCTTTGCATCCATTCTTTTTCCTCTAAACCCCATGCAGTTGATGCAGATTGGTCCAGGTGAACATTGTGTGATTAAACCTCAAAGGATATCATATAGTTTGAACATTGAGCAACTTCAATATTTAATGATCATTTCATTCTGTAAGAGAGGGTCAGAGAACTTTGCCACTTTTAAAGGTAACCTAGATGTTGGTGTGTTTTAAAAGCCATGAAGAGGGTATTCAGTTTTGTTCACATATCTGACTTCTTTATTAATGTTCATTGAACAGAGCATAAAGGAATGCACTGGTGATCTTGAGAGTTTTTTGGTGGAATCATGGAAATCAAGATTATATTAGGATATACAGTCTGTAAGTGGGATGTGGGCAAGTACATAATATGATTTTACAAAATTTTTTCTTTATAATGAAGGCAGAGAGGGCACTATACTTTAAGCATATTTAAAATAATCTAGTTGACAGAATGAAGATGATTATATGAGAGAGAAATGAACTGTTGATTGCACTAAAGGTTAAAGATCTCAGATTGGATTAGAGACCCAGTCATATGTTTGCCGATGACATTAAAGGCAAAATAGGTTTTTTTAATTTCCTACAATCTGGAAGCAAAAGATGTGTGAATTAATTATTTTGGGCATGGAGCAAACACTTGGTGATAAGAAATCATGGGAATGGGTGACTTGTATAAACAGAAGAACAATTTATTAGAAATGGACCCAAGGAATATTGAAATTGTAGAAAATTGAAAGAATCATGCATCTATACATTAAAATGTACTCAAAGATCTGACAGAATGTGCAATGGAAAGGAAGACTGTTGGCTAAGTGTCAAATCTGTCAATAAATGAGCTAGAGCAAGCTACATTTTGCTAGATGATAAAAATGGGATGAGAAAAATGGAGGTATCATCAACAATTGGTAATTTTTATTGTGTTTTACATGTGTATACTTGTAAATAAACACTCATACACTTAATATACATAAAATTGAATTATAAGTTATTATCAGATATCTTAACATACACTGTATACAACAGAAACTTTCCTAATATCTTTATTAAATTATACTTTTTAATTTTACATTCTAATAATTTAGTAGAGAATATTCATCATAAAAATATGAAAATCAGTCTTCCATAATTTTCTAAATATTTTTAGTTCCTGTAATATAACCAATATTTTTAATCTGTTGTAACGTACCTCAGGTAGAGTTAAATACTAATATTCTAGGAGAATATCCATCACTGACATTCTATTTTGAGCATACTATATGCTGATGGTGGTGGTGGTGGTTTAGTCACTAAGTCGTGTCTGACTCTTACGACCCCATGGACTGTAGACCACCAGGCCCCTCTGTCTATGGGATTCTCCAGGCAAGAATACTGGAGCGGGTTGCCATTTCCTCCTCCAGAGCATACTATAATAAGCTACTTTATTTATGCATCTAGTTTCTTACTTTGTTGAAAATATCTTTAATTCAGAAATTAAAATCAGTTAATTTTTAAATTAAAATTTAATTTTAAATTTAGTTAAACAAGATAGGAAATGAACATGTCTCCTTCTTAAGCTAATGAATTCCTTTTTAATGTGATCTTTATTGTTCAAAAGTTAATTTGCCTATGGCTCTTCCAATACTTTGGCCACCTGATGTGAAGAACTGACTCATTTGAAAAGACCCTGATGCTGGGAAAGATTGAGGGCAGGAGGAGAAGGGGACGACAGAAGATGGGATGGTTGGATGGCATCACCGACTCAATGGACATGGGTTTGGGTGGACTCTGGGAGTTGGTGATGGACAGGAAGGCCTGGCGTGTTGCGGTTCATGGGGTTGCAGAGTCAGACATGACTGAGCAACTGCAATGAATTGAACTGAACTTCTATTTTTTGAATATTTTCAATACATGGCAGACTAAAGATATTTTGCTATATCTGTGTATTTTCTCTTTCCACTATTTTCCCCTAATACACCTTTTAGGTGTTACTGCAAGATGCTATCTTGGATACTCAATGAGTTTAATATTTTTTAGATTTTTTTTCTGTTCAACCTTCACCAAAATTATTTTCAGAGTATCCTTGGGAAATAAAAACCTTTCATTCTCACACTTAAATTATCAGAACTTTCACTATAGTTTCTCAGGATAATATATGACCATAGTGTTTTAAAATGTGTATTTGTGGTTTTATAGGATTCCTGTATGCAACTAACTACTTAGCCAATAATGACTATTAAGAAACATTTTTAAACATGCTTCACTTAATACTGAGGGGAAAAGTGCATTTTGAATGTGTTGACACAGAGATAGAGAACTCCAGGAGGAAAACTTCATTCAGGGTGTGCTGATTATATGCAACTTTCAAGTCACATATCAGAATTGCAATTTGAGTATCAGACATTGAGGAAATCTGTCATGCTACTATCCAGAGGTTACAAACTGGGAAAATAAAGATTAGAAATTTTACATCAATTGCCCAGATATGTATGATCAGTATATCACAATGTGAAAACAAAACATCTGATCTTGTTTGCTATTATCTTAAATATTAATAATAAATCTCTTTACCCACTTACATGTGCCAAGCACAGTCCTGTCACTTCCTATGTGTATCTTACCATTCATTAGCAAACAATGTAAGAGGTAGTCATTATTGTTATCTCAGTGAAAGATGAGAAAGGAGGTTAAAAATAACTGGTTCAGGGTCACATGGCTGGTAGGGACTTGAGCTCAGGAAGCCTAGCCCTGAGTGCTTACTCTTTTTTTTTTTTTTTTTTTAAATATTATTTTATTAGTTGGAGGCCAATCACTTTACAACATTTCAGTGGGTTTTGTCATACATTGACATGAATCAGCCATATAGTTACACGTATTCCTCATCCCGATCCCCCCTCCCACCTCCCTCCCCACCCGACTCCTCAGGGTCCTCCCAGTGCACCAGGCCCGAGCACCTGACTCATGCATCCCACCTGGGCTGGTGGTCCGTTTCACCATAGATAATATACATGCTGTTCTTTCAAAACATCCCACCCTCACGTTCTCCCCCAGAGTTCAAAAGTCTGTTCTGTACTTCTGTGTCTCTTTTTCTGTTTTGCATATAGGGTTATCGCCACCATCTATCTAAATTCCGTATATATGTGTTAGTATACTGTAATGATCTTTATCTTTCTGACTTACTTCACTCTGTATAATGGGCTCCAGTTTCATCCATCTCATTAGAACTGATTCAAATGAATTCTTTTTACCGGCTGAGTAATAGTCCATGGTGTATATGTACCACAGCTTCCTTATCCATTCGTCTGCTGATGGGCATCTAGGTTGCTTCCATGTCCTGGCTATTATAAACAGTGCTGCGATGAACATTGGGGTGCACGTGTCTCTTTCAGATCTGGTTTCCTCGGTGTGTATGCCCAGAAGTGGGATTGCTGGGTCCTATGGCAGTTCTATTTCCAGTTTTTTAAGAAATCTCCACACTGTTTTCCATAGTGGCTGTACTAGTTTGCATTCCCACCAACAGTGTAAGAGGGTTCCCTTTTCTCCACACCCTCTCCAGCATTTATTGCTTGTAGACTTTTGGATAGCAGCCATTCTGACTAGTGTGTAGTGGTACCTCATTGTGGTTTTGATTTGCATTTCTCTGATGATGAGTGATGTTGAGCATCTTTTCATGTGTTTGTTAGCCATCTGTATGTCTTCTTTGGAGAAATGTCTGTTTAGTTCTTTGGCCCATTTTTTGACTGGGTCATTTATTTTTCTGGAATTGAGCTTCAGGAGTTGCTTGTATATTTTTGAGATTAATCCTTTGTCTGTTTCCTCATTTGTTATTATTTTCTCCCAATCTGAGGGCTGTCTTTTCACCTCACTTATAGTTTCCTGAGTGCTTACTCTTAATGACTATGCTCTTTCGTCTCATCCTACCAGTATTTGTTGCCTTTCCAGGTCCTTATGCATGGCAGTTGCTCAAGCCCCTATTTTTCTAACATCTTCCAAAAACTTCTGTCAACCTTGCAATTTCCTGGAAACTCTATCAGGATCCATGTTTGGTGAATGAAGCCAGTGACCTCTTTTCTTAAGGCTAGTCCTATTCTTGAAACATTTTTAAAGTGAGGCATCTTAACTTGTGCTTTTCACCAGCTGAAGGTTTTTCTGCAGTTCCTTTACCCTGTAACAAAACCTGTATTAAACAATTAGTTTATTCCATCTAATTTCACCTCCCCCACATCTATGTGCTTTTTAGGGGACAGCATGGAGTCTGAGGCACTTGATACCAACAAAGTGTGATCCATTTTATCATGACTTTGGGTTCAGACATCACTGGCATTGAAGAAAGAGATCTTCCTTACCTCATTTCAAAATGGTTTAATGGGAAGACATTGCTGTGTTCCTTAGTAACTATATTACAATTACTGGAATTTGGGGCAGATTTTTTCATACTAACTTTTTATCTTTTTTCTCTCTTCTTTAAATTTTCATCCTTTGCATAGCCTGGTTCAAGTTGAGGGCTGGGTATTCTGTAGCTTTCTCTTTTGTGTATGTATAAACTACAGCGAACCAACCTGAGAATATTGTCATGGAAAGGTGACAAGACCCAGAGACTAAGAAAATTGCTGGAATCAGTTGCTGTATATGATGATTGACATGTACTCTTCACTTCTGAAAAAAAAAAAATATATGTATATATATATATATATATATATATATGTATTTGTAGGCCATCAGCTAGATCTTACATTCCTCCATCAGATGCTTGCCTTTGGTATCAAAGAAAACATATGGGCTTCTTCTGCCTTGTTATCCCTGTATAACATAGGTTGTTATTCTTACTTTTAACTTAGGCTAAAGAATGTATTATTCTAGGTTATCTATCTCTATTTCTCTGTCTCTGTCTCTGTCTTTGGCTCACTTTCAGTCTCTCTCTCTCTCTTCCTCTCTTTCCCTCACACACACATGTGTGCACACATGCACACACACACATAACCCCCCTCCAAGCTGTCCTGAATGGTTGGCCTCGTTTTCAGATGCCTAAATAACTTGTCTGCTCTGTAATTCCCTTTCTCGAGCTTACTTTCCTTAAGCTTGGAAACATTAATCTAGTCTCTGAAATCCAAACAGAAACTTAATTGTAATTCTTCTCACAACCTTCCTTTTTATAACTAGCTCAATGGTATAAAAATTAAAATCTAATAATTGCCAATCATTTTTCTTGGCTCCCTCTATGACACACCCTATAGATAATGTCAGAACTCATGACTTGAAGCTCAAATGAGCGAAATCAATAAATTTATGTAAAATTCTGAAAAATCTACACCACTCTGAATACTTCTCATATCACATGTCACAGTCTCACATCTTTCGAGAAAACTGTGCCATGGGGTTGTTTTATTAAAGTTCAATGTCCAATCCCGCTTATGTAACTAGCATAAACATGGAGCAGTAGAAAGTAAGACTGGCTAAAATGTTAAAGAATTCAAGATCTTACAATAGTTTAAATACCTTACAATATTTTAAAGCTGTGACAAACAAAAACAACAGATGAATATGAAAATGAATGAAGACTTCAATCAGAGTAGAGCATCTAGTTATATCTAATTGGGGAGAGTGCTGCAGAGTTACATCTGCCCAAGTCAAGTGATTTAAAAAGAAAATTTCCATCTGTGTCACACAGACGCACCTCAGAAGGATGTAACTCTGAGGTCCAAGAGCAACATCCAAATGCTTCAGAGTTTTAAAAACACAACAACAAATGTTTGCTATAAGTGAGACAATCCAGTCTGAAATATTGCAGTTCTTCAAATTTTTCTGTAATCATATTCAATATTTGAGTCCTTAATAAGAGTGTGAAGTTCCGAAACGTTCATTAGATATCCAAAATGATACTCTTGTAATAAGTATTACTGAACAAGTACATGGAACATATATTCCTCAGTTGCACTTCTAAAGTCACCAGTTCAACCAACTGGCTAAAAGAAGAAAGGGAAGTTATTTGCTCAAAAATAATAAGCAGGGGAGACTACAGGCAAGCCTTTATTCAGCCATTCAGCGATGTCACTAATTTCCATAAGTAGGCAGAGAGGTTTTCTCTCACTACACATTCATTAGATAGATAGGTTACTCTTTGCACACATAATCCAGAACCTTTACTGTGAACAGGAAAATTCTGTGCATTAAAGATATTGATGGGATATGTAGTTGAGAGGTGAACCAATCACTGTGCAAATGGGATAAGATGACATTGTTTTTATAGGTTAATCAGAGTCCACCCTTAACGCTGAGGATGCTGTCATTCCCATCTGTGTGTGCAGCATAATCAGGCAGTACAGCAATGAATTTTCAGATAGCAAAAATAGCCATTGAAGATATACCAAAAAATCCTGGAAAGTCCTACTAATTAAAAAATGTAATTTAGGGGAATGTTTAATTATAATTTGGATTGATACCAAGGTTGTTTCTTGTTACGCAAGTATTAACATTTTCAAGAGTTAGTCTTTGGGCTTTCTGGCTGTATTCTTTGCCTTCTTAGTAAATATGCATGGGTAGCATTTAGTTGTTTGGTAGAAGCAATAAGATTGCTGAATAGCTATAGAACCTTTGCTAAGCAGCCTATGAGTGCCAGATATTGATCTAGCAATGTATTGGCTCAAATCCATTTTAATTTGCTTTTCTATTTTTATCTTCCTATGGGGGGCTACATTTCTGCCTAGCATGCTAGAAAATAAACTCATTGTTAATTATAGGCCTGCATTTTGTATTTCTCCATAGCTAGCAAGGGTAGTGCTGACACTGAATTTTATTATATAAAATAATGTCAATATAGAAAATGAATACGATTAGATTTTTATACATGAGACACATGCTTGTCATTTATCTCATCTCAGGGGATATTAAAATAGTTATATTCTACAGTCTAGAATACAGTAATTCAAAATAGTCTTGCATGAAAGTGAAAGTGCTAGTTGTTCAGTCATGTCCAACTCTTTGTGACCCCATGCACTGTAGCTCGCTAAACTCCACTGACCATGGAATTCTCAAGGCAAGAATACTGCAGTGGGTAGCCATTCCATTCTCCAGATCTTCCTGACCCAAGGATCAAACCTGGGACTCCCGTATTGCAGGTAGATTCTTTACTGAGTCCCCAGGAAAGGGCTAGTCTTGCATAGCTATTTTATATGGTCTATGACAAATGCAGTGCTACATAGGCTCATTGTTGGTGTTGTGTTTGAGAATAAGGGAAAAAATGAATGTAATATGGCACATGAATCTATACTGTTTGAGTTGAAAAAAATCTTAAGCAATAGGCAAAGTTCAGAACAATTTTTAAAATTTCAGTGCTACTATTAAGTTAGAAATAAAACTTATTACCCATCCAACATATTAACTGTGGCTGAGAGCGATGAAATTTTGCGATTCATCAAATTTTAAGAGTTGGCCTCTGGATACTCCGATGATGAATTGAACAACAGATATTGGGATTTTAAGACTGTTGGAGAGAAAATGGAAACTATCACTGACTTATACCAGGCTCATTACTAGGTTAACCAGGTCCATGTAACCTTTTAGAAACTGCAGTCAGTATACAGCAAATATTTCCCAGGATAGGATGTTTAGCAGTTAGCAGATTGCCACCAGCATTGAGACAAAAACAGGACAAGATTAGTTTTAATTTCTTCCAGCAGTATAATAGTGGTTACCATGATCAAACAAAAAAAAAAAGAAAAGAAATAAGATCAATCTATCAATTAATATGCTAATACATTATTATTTTCAGTAATATTTCAGAATGCACAATATTATGTTGTATATAGGAAGTAGTGTTAACTTTGAACATGACAGACTATCTGGAGTTTTCAATAATAAAAATATGAAAAATATTGACATTTATTATTAAATCACTTGCTGTCAAATAGCAAAAGCATTTTGCAAAATGTGATTTATTGAAAAATAATCTAAATATGTCAAATGAAGGTAGGTGACTGTCTAAAAAGTATTGTTTTGATATTTTTTACAGCTTTTACTCTGCATTAGGAAGAAGGTAAATGTGATCTAGGTCACTCCATCAAAGTCTTATTTCATTAACTTTACAAAAAATGTGCTTGGTTACTCACCAAAACTGTCAATGAACTGTTAATCAGAGTCACATCTAAATATATGTTGTTAAAAAGAAAATCGTTTCTACCACACAGGTAAAATAAAATATAATAAAATAAATATTTTCTAGTTAATTCAAGCCCTAAGATAATATGAACTACTTTCTCCAACATTACTATCTTCTGACTATTCTTATGTGAAGTAGGCCTAGAAGACAGCTTCCAAGAATATGAGTTGTGAGGGAAAAATTAAGCTCTGAAAATTACTTTTCAAAAATATTGGAAGTATTCCCAGTTCAATATATATATCTGTATATATGTATCTAATCACTATTTTTAATGTCAGCTTAGTGTTCTTTTGTATATAAAATAACTACTAATACCATGTGGATATATAATTTTTTGCCATATTCATAAAAGCAAATATAAAAATTATACTTTGTGAAAGTTTATTTGCAGGATAAATTCCTAAAAGCTAAATTACTTTTAGAATTGCACACATACATATTATTATAGTTTGTCAAATCTATCAAAAATTTGTTTAATTTCTATTCTCATTAACTGTTATGTAGAAACACCAATTTCTCTTATAATTTTATTTATTTTTAAGGAATTAAAGAAAATTAACATAACCTTTTATTGTGGAAACAACATATTTTAAATGATCTAGAAGCATGAAATTGCATTCTGATTGTGTGAATAAAATTAATATAATGCATTTAGAAAATATTTCATTTTATTTAACTATTTAACATCAAAAGTGTAAAATAAGTTATGGTATTAAAAAACACTTTATTTCAGCAAAGTTATTGGAAAATTATACAATTAAAGTGTAAGGAATAATGTTGGAATAAATTATCAGTTGAAATATTACTAATGTCCACTTTTAAATTTATTCAAAAGTAAGGTATAAATCCATAATTCAGTGGCAGATTTCTTCAAATTAGCTCCTTGAAAAATAAAAAATCTAAATGTAATGTAAATATAAATGTATTATGTATTCTATGTACACTTGAAAGATCACATAGTTTTCTTTTTCAGGAAAGTGCAGGCTAACCTGATGTCCAGAAATCCAGTGAATTTTGGTCAGTGAAATGCAGGATATTCTGCTTGGTGTCTAGTTGTGGAGCTGATGATATACAGACTTCTAAATCTATAGAAGATGTGATTAGATAGAGTATGCATGTTGGGGCCTTAGTACATGATTTTTCACTCCATACCATTAAGTAAAAGCATGGACAAAATGTTTCTCTACAACATTCTAGTGTTCACTAAGATGGTCGCAAATGTAAACAAATTGGTTTGTATTGGTTTCTCTTCTGGCCTTCTCACACACACACTGGTTTTTGTTGGCGCGCACATGTGTGTCCACATAGGCACACACTTATGAGATAAAAATGGATAATTACTTAAATTTACTCTTTATAATTGTATTGACCTGAGGAGTCTGTTCATGCTTTCTCTATTAGAATTTTTATTCTTAAGAACAAAAGTAACATATTCTTGAAGTTACCATAGTCCAGGAAGTAAGCACTTTTACCCAGTTGTTTTTCAAATATATGCGTCCAATTAAAGTCTGTAAGGGAGCTGGTAAGTAAATTAGTGTTAGTTGCTCAGTCATGCTGGACTCTTTGTGACCCCATGGACTGCAGCCCACCAGGCTCCACTGTCTATGTTTTCCAGGCAAGGATACTGGCGTGGGTTGCCATTTCCTTCTCCAGGGGATCTTCCCGACCCAGGGATTGAACCGGGGTCTCCTGCACTGCAGGTAGATTCTTTACTGACTGAGCTACAAGGGAAGCAAGAGAGCTGGTCGGTGCTTGCTAATCCCTTGGCATTCATGTTAGCCAAAATTTGCTAGGAATTCCTGAAGCTCCTTGTTGCTTCAGAAGATCTGGAACACCACTCTAGCTTCAGCACGACTTCTCCAGTGGCACGCTGAAACTTCACTATTAGAGGAACAAGATCATTTTGTCATCTGTGTTTTGCAATAGGATAATTTCAACTACTAAGAAGGTTTCTTGTTCCCTCATTCAAACTGAATTAGATGAATTCACGAAACAGATGTCTCCCATCATTTAAACCCGGACTAGTGATAGTGATAGTGAAGTCGCTCACTCATGTCCAACTCAGTGCAACCCCATGGATTGTAGCTCACCAGTCTCCTACGTCCATGGAATTCTCCAGGCAAGATTACTGGAGTGGGGTGCCATTTCCTGCTCCAGAGGATCTTCCCAACCCAGGGATCAAACCCGGGTCTCCCGCATCGCAGGCAGATGCTTTACCATCTGAGCCACCAGGGAACCCAGATTAGGAACAAATATAGTTCCTGTTATTTATGATTAGGCATAGCAATCACACTTGAATATTGAAAAGGTGAAAATATTCTTGAGGATATTGATTTAAGTGCTATCTTAGGCTTTTCAAATCAGGTCAGTCATTCAGTAGTGTCCGATTCTTTGGGACCCCATGAACGCCAGGCCACCCTGTCCATCACCAACTCCCGAGTTTACCCAAAACCATGTCCACTGAGTCAGTGATGCCATCCAACCATCTCATCCTCTGTCATCCCCTTCTCCTCCTGTCCTCCCCTTCTCCTCCTGCCCTGAAACTTTCCCAGCATCAGGGTGTTTACAAATGAGTCAGCTCTTCGCATCAGGTGGCCAAAGTATTGAAGTTTCGTTTTCAGCATCAGTCCTTCCAATGAGCACCCAGGATTGATCTCCTTTAGGATGGACTGGTTGGATCTCCTTGCAGTCCAAGGGACTCTCAGGAGTCTTCTCCAATACCACAGTTCAAAAGCTTCAATTATTCGGCACTCAGTTTTTTTTTTTTTTTTTACAGTCCAGCTCTCACATCCATACATGACCACTGGAGAAACCATAGCCTCGACTAGACGGACCTTTGTTGACAAACTAATGTCTCTGGTTTTTAATATGCTGTCTAGGTTGGTCATAATTTTTCTTTCAACGAGTAAGTTTCTTTTAATTTCATGACTGTAGTCACCATCTGAAGTGATTTTGGAGCCCCCCAAAATAAAGTCTGACACTGTTCCCACTGTCTCCCCCATCTATTTGCCATGAAGTGATGGGACCAGATGCCATGATCTTGGTTTTCTGAATGTTGAGTTTTAAGCCAACTTTTCACTCTCCTCATTCACTTTCATCAAGAGGTTTTTTCTTTCCTCTTCAGTCTCTACCATAAGGGGGATGTCATCTGCATATCTGAGGTTATTTATATGTCTCCAGGCAACCTTGATTCCAGCTTGTGCTTCATCCAGCCCAGCATTTCTCATGATATACTCTACATATAAGCTAAATAAGCAGGGTGACAACATACAGCCTTGACATACTCCTTTTCCTATTTGAAACCAGCCTATTGTTCCATGTCCAGTTTTAACTGTTGCTTCCTGACCTGCATACAGGCTTCTCAACAGGCAGGTCAGGTGGTCTGGTATTCCCATCTCTTTCAGAATTTTCCATAGCTTATTGTGATCCACACGGTCAAAGGCTTTGGCATAGTTAATAAAGCAGAAATAGATGTTTTCCTGGAAATTTCTTGCTTTTTTGATGATCCAGCAGATGTTGGCAATTTGATCTCTGGTTCCTCTGCCTTTTCTAAAAGCAGCTTGAACATCTGGAAGTTCACGGTTCATGTATTGCTGAAGCCTGGCTTAGAGAATTTTGAGCATTACTTTACTAGCATGTGAGATAAGTGCAACTGTGCATTAGCTTGAGCATTCTTTGTTATTGCCTTTCTTAGGGATTGGAATGAAAACTGACCTTTTCCAGTCCTGTGGCCACTGATGAGTTTTCCAGATTTGCCGGCATATTGAGTGCAGCACTTTCATAGCATCATCCTTCAGGATGTGAAATAGCTCAACTGGAATTCCATCATATCCACTAGCTTTGTTTGTAATGATGCTTCCTAAGGCCCACTTGACTTCACATTCCAGGATGTCTGGCTCGAGGTGAGTGTGAGTGATCACACCATTGTGATTATCTGGGCTGTAAAGATCTTTTTGATACAGTTCTTCTGTGTTTTCTTGCCACCTCTTCTTAATATCTTCTGCTTCTGTTAGGTCCATACCATTTCTGTCCCTTATTGAGCCCATCTTTACATGAAATGTTCCCTTGATATCTCTAATTTTCTTGAAGAGATCTCTAGTCTTTCCCATTCTATTGTTTTCCTCTATTAGGCTTTAGGTTTCTGTATAACAAATAAAGTATACTGGATCTTAGTCATTTTCTAATATATAACCTAAACTTGCCTGTACCTGACATGCAGAAGAGAGTACATGATATACTGTGTTAAATAGCTAATATTAATAGAGATTTATATACCTTAACCTCTGGTTACAAGTGAAAGTAAATTTTTCAAATGCAAAAGTTATAAAATACTCATGTATTATTTTCTTTTTACTTTGATAATAATGCTCAAGTTCAAGAAGCACATATTCAGTCTGGAGGATATATTAAAATATATCTATGCCTATATCTATATCTATATCTATATAATCCATGGGGTGGTACCATCAATGACAACTTGAAGGGATGATAAAGAGAAAATGTATTTATTTTGGAAGGTGTTGTGGAAAGCATTTACCTCTTGCTTCCTTGATGTTATTTCTATAAATTGTTAGTTCTCTGTACTGGAAGCACTCTAACACAGTAGACGGGGACTCTCACATTCTTTTGACTTGTTACCAGGCTCAAGCTGTGATGACTAACCCTTTTACTCCTAGATGGCCTATAGAGAAGTTCTCTGGCTGATTTCAGATATTATTTTTTTCACAGTAAGAATGTAGTTGAATAGGTGGGAAGAATATAATGAACTAACATTCAGTTCTCTTTTTTCCCCTCTAGGTATTTTCCAACTGTGACAAGTTTTGTTATGGTTGCTGTTAAAAATAAAAGGTATATCTTCTTGCTCTGAGCCAGCAAGGGGTCAAAATATTAAATGGATGGACTTCCCTGGTGGTCCAGTGGTTGAGACTCAGTGCTTTCAATGCAGGGGACAGAGCTTTGATCTCTGGTTAGGAAACTAAGATTCCCCATGGCATGAAGTGCACCCCGCCCCAAAATAAAAGATAGTAAATGGAGCCATATTAGATTTTGGTCTCATATCACCTTATCAGTGAAACCTACCTGACCCCTTCCTCCCACCCCCACCAAACACATGCACAAATAGCTTCTTCAGAATTCTGTATCCTTTTTTTGTTATTTTATTTTTTCCTCATAGGAATCTTCATCCACTAACATACTGGATAATTTATTATATTAATTACTTATTTGTCCACCTCTCTTCTAAATGATTGCCTAAAAAAGGACAAGGTGTTTTTGCTGTTGGCGGTGATGGTTTGTTTGGTTCAGTGATGTATTCCCAAAGCCTAATGGAACAGTTGTGTGACTCACAGTAGGCAATTAAGAAATATTTGTCAAATGGAATAAACCATTTTATAAATACAGAAGTCCCTTCCAGATGGAAAAACCTTTCCCGTCTCCTTTCATAAGCTCTCCAGAGGTGAAATAGAGTCAAACTCTCTCATGTCACTCAATCACAGGCTATGGTGAAAGGCAATAAAATGAGTGATTTAACTCCACTTACTACCTGTATAGTCTTAGGAATGTTGCTTAATAAATGCAAACCACATTATCCTCATCTTATATCTTATCTCATATTTTAGCTCTGTTATCAGAATATAATGTGGGGAAACTAAATAGGTAAATACCTAACTCATAGGTTCTTATTATCTTGACAGACACCTCATTGCTTCTCAGAGAAAGCACATCATGGAAACCAACAGCAGGATAAGCCTAGAGTGTTCTGGATTTTCTTAAAATTATAAGTATTTTTTGATTTGGAGGCAATCACATAACAGCTAAATTAATCTTTGGATAGAACTTTCCCCTAAATGGCGTAACAGATGGTAGATTCTGAAAACTAATATTAACTCATCGAACTGAAACAAAGGATGCTTTCTATTTTTCTTCTATCTTTAATTTTTTATTTATATTCTTTCCCTAGAGAATATTATTAATAAAACTAAGCAACAGAGTTCTCAGCGTGAAATATTGATAGACCATGTGGTGAGTTCTGAGTTTCTGAACTGTCGATTTCACTTGGAAATAGTAATATATAAGACATTTATATTTAGGGTTCAACTGAAGAAATGGGCTACATTTAATTCTGACTTTTACTCACATTTTGTAAATTTTGTAGATGTGTTGATTTTGTAGATATCATGATACCGTGATGCAATAGTTTAATTATTATGTGTCTCATGGCATCATTGAAGAGTAAGTTACTTGAGAGTCTTTGAATTAGGAGCTTCCACTTTGAAAAATTTTCAAAAGCTAGTTGAAAATTTGTAGTAGAATATGATAGGCTAGACTCAATTAGATAAGGAATACCCACATGTATGGGTTGGGTGAGACATATGAAGGGGAAGATCATATAGCAATTAAATTTTATTAAGAAAATTAAAGGGAGACAACTCATTTTATTGAGATTTCTTTTTCTGTGGTAACAAATATTCAGAAAATTTCTCCAAATGTGGGAAATAGATATCATTCTTAATGTTGTGACATATTCTTGCCCATGGAATATTTGCTACTGCATGGAACTCATTTTACATTTTATTGTGAGCCTGAATGAACAGAATGGTGGGAGAGGGAGTAATTTGAGATGGAAAATAGAATATTGACTTCTTGATGATGGAAGTAGTTTTAAGAATGTGTTCCTTGAACATCTAAAGTTTATTTTTGACAGCAACTCTTTGGTACTGAAAATGTGTACCTCAAGTCTTATTTTTAAATACTTTAACTCTTTGAAAGTAAGTGATGGTAGAGGTAGAGAAGAATGAGGAACTTCCTAACCCAAGTCTGAGCACTTAGAGAAGGATTAGATTCACATTGTCAGGCAAAAGACACCTTATTTTGATGGTGGATTATTTTGTCCTTTTTGTACTTTCTGTGAAGAAGGAATCGGCACCCTGCTCCAGTATTTTTGCCTACAGCATCCTGTGGACAGAGGAGCCTGGTGGGCTGCTACCCATAGGGTCGCACAGAGTCAGACACAGCTGAAGTGGCTTAGCATGCATTCATGCATACTTTCCATTTCTTTTCTGAAATTCCCCATTTGTTCTTGTAATTCATCCACTTTTTCTCAGTAGCTCTTTTAACATATTTAACAATGTTATTTTGAAGTCATTATCCATTCATCTCAACTTCTATGTCTCCTTTATCGACTGTTTTGTTAATGTTTTTGTTTGCGTTGTTTTGCTTTGTTTTTGTATTCTAGAGGTTTTGTATAAAACAAGATTAGAGCCTTAACATAAATAAGTTTTATCCCAAAAGAGATTGCTGCTGATGGTGAGGAAAACAGTCAATCATATGGACAAGAATCTGTCACGAGATCTAGAAGGAAGAATTCCAAGATAATCACTATGATTCCCCCAAATGGTACACACTCTCAGTTTTTTCTCCTTCCTTGAATATAAGTGGGACTGTGAATAGCATAAGAAATCACCCCTGTGGTTAGTTTACTTAAGTGGCAAAAGGGAAGGATTTTTATAGATATAATTAAGGTGGCAAAACAGTTAATTTTAAAATAATCAAAAGGAGAATATCTGGGGTGTGTCTGATTTATTCCCATAGCAGTCCTTTAAATGGGTCAAAGATTCAAACTGCAATGTTGCGGCACTGCTGGAGACGTATGGCTACTGATGGTACCCTAGCGTAGTGGAGATGACCAACATATGTAACACAACACCGGATGGATGAAATCAGCAGCAATTTGTTAATCATGAATGCTACTCAGGAGAAGTATGCACATTACGTCATTCAAGGTCATGTAGGGTTGCATTCAAGAACAGTGTACAACCATGAGCTGTAAGAGGCAGGCTTTTTAGTGTCAAGAGGGTAATGCCCTCTGATTCCCAAGGGAAGATGTGATTGACTTACTTGAATACTTCCATAGGGTGGCAGTCCATGGTACAGTCCTGGTGTGCTACAGTCCATAGGGTCACAAAGAGTCGGACATTACTGAGCGACTGAGCTGAACTGAGTAGGTTTGCAGGGAGTTGAAGACTCAAGGATGAGCAGAAATTGTACCTGGTGTGGAAGAGGAGGATTGTCTGATTGGGGGACCTTATGTAGGGATCAGAGTGGGAGAGAAACTTGCAGGGAGTCCATCCAAGCCACATCTGATTTTACACATAACCTTATATCACAGAAATGGTGGACTTGCTTTGTGACTTTGTGTAGTTTTTTGGAAATCTAATCCATCAAACTAGCTTACTAAAGCAATTTAACTGATTTCTCCTTACCCTCTTGCACGGAAAATTCAGACCTCTACTTTCCGTAGGATTAAGGATAATATTCATGAAAGGTATCTTTATTCCTGAGGCTCATGCTTTTTTGGTATTTAGGCTTAGATATTCTTCTTTGGGATTCCCATGTGGTGCTACTAGTAAACAACCCACCTGCCAGTGCAAGAGCTATAAGAGATGTGGGTTTGATCCCTGGGTCAGGAAGATCCCCTGGAGAAGGGCATGACCATCCATTCCAGTACTCTTGCCTGGAGAATCCCATGGACAGAGGAGCCTAGTGGGTTACAGTTCAGAGGGTTGCAAAGAGTCACACATGCCTGAAGCAACTTAGCACACACACATATAAATATATTTCAGATTTTATGTTGTTAATTAAAATGGAGGTAGTGGACATGAAAGAAGACTAATATTCTATATATGTCTGAAGCAACTAAAGACACATTAAACTTCCTGTAGATAATATTATTTTGAGATGTGGTTGGCAGAATGATGTCTCCTCCTTCCTCCTTACCTTAATCCCTGGAGTCTGTTAATATGTTATAAATACCTTGTGTGGTAAAAGGTATTTTGTAAAATGTAATTGAGGTTATGGACCTTGAGTTGAAGAGATTATTGTGGATTATCTAGATGTGCCCTATACACGTGTTAGTCATTCAGTTGCGTCTGACTCTTTCTGACCTCATGGACTGTAGCCCTCCAGACTCCTCTGTCCATGGAATTTTCCAGTCAAGAATACTGGAGTGGATAACCATTCCCTTCTCCAGGGGATTTTCCCAACCCAGGGATCAAACCCAGGTCTCCTGCATCGCAGGCAGATTCTTTACCATCTGAGCCACCAGGGAAGCCTTTTAACAAGAGTCCAAAAAAGCCAAATATTATTCCATGCTGGAGTCAAAGGCAGAAAGATGTGACTTTAGTATAAGGATTATAAACATACAGCATTGCTAGCTTTGAGGATGGAGGATGAACTTGTAACAGTCCAAGGAATATAGATGACTTCTAGAAGCCAAAAAAAGATTAGGAAACAGATACCACCCAATAATCTCCATAAGGGAACATAGCCCTTTTACCATATTGATTTTAGTTCACAGAGATTCAAGTTGAAATTTTGACCTACAGAATTGTAAGATGAAAAGTTTCTATTGTTTTAAAAACTAAGTTAGTTAGTAGTAATTTGTTCTGGCAGCAATAGCACACTTGTATAAGAAATGATAGGGCTATTCTTTCTTTCCTAGTAGTAAAGTACTAATTATTGACAACAAAGAACATCAAATCCAGTTTATCTTTCCTGATATAAATATTCCCATCCATTGACAAACCCTTTCAAAGAGGAAGAAAGGCTTTGTGCTTTATAAAGCTTTCAGGAAACTTATATTTTTTTGTTTAAGTTTTGTTGTTGTTTAGTCACTAAGTCATGTCAGACTCTTGCGACTCCATGCACTGTAACCCATCAGGTTACTGTGTCCATGGGATTCCTCAGGAAAGAATGCTGGAGCCGGTTGCCATTTCCTCTTCCAGAGGATCTCCCTGACCCAGGGATCTAACCTGTATGTCCTGCTTGGCAGGTGGAATCTTTACTA
The DNA here is from genome assembly GCF_963930625.1 of Muntiacus reevesi. NCBI lineage: Eukaryota > Metazoa > Chordata > Mammalia > Artiodactyla > Cervidae > Muntiacus > Muntiacus reevesi. Next base: position 59,563,695 of record NC_089259.1, read on the forward strand.
CTGAGCCACTGATAATTGTTTCTCATCTGATTTGTGCAATTATGACACATATCACACTTGATTTCACTGCATTTCACCGACATACTTGTAGTGTTTGCTCATCCTCCTACATTGTATTCAACAACATATTTGAAATACATCTAAATAGCTTTATTTAGAACTTTAAAAAAATAACTTTTCTTCTATACAGATAGAAGTTTAGCATCAGCAGAATTCAAACATGCATGCCAATGTTGACTGAAAACACTGCACAATTTTACATTTGTGAGGCATGTTTTATTTGGGGACCTTACTGAGGACTATAGCCTGGGAAACAGTCCCTCAGAAAACTCTGAGGAACTGTCCCAAAGAGGTAAGGGAGAAGTCAGGATGTACAGGACTTTTTGAAAAAAGATGTAGTTGAATATCAAAAGATTACTGCTAATCACACACACACACAAGACAAATTAATAACTTTAGTGCTTTTCTGTGAATGGGAAGATACAAGAGTTTGGGCTCATTGAAATTATTCCTTTGATATACATCTTAGTACCTAGGGCCAGTATCTTGTTTTGTTTTGTTTTTTCCATTCCAAATTTCCCTTAGGGCACATTGTCAGGTCAGCTGCTGTGACTAATGGCTTGATGGTGATGTAACATTCTTAGTTTACTGAAATAGACATAGTCTGGGCATAGTTCTCCCTCCATGATCCCTGGAGGAGGAAGAGACCAACTCCCCACAGGTGTGAGCTGGCTTCAAAACTTCGTCCAGAACTTCAGTGCCTAGAATTGAATGTCCCTAGAAAATTTCCAGGACTCACGGTGGGGATAAAACATATTCCATTAACTTTTATACATTCAATGTCTGCATGGTTGCCATCTTTCCCAAGGCAGCCCTCCCTATCATTGCATATACTGAAGTATCTATTTTCTAAGATAGAATTTTTATTTTCTTGAGGCAACATACCGTGAGAGTTCATTTTGACAGTGACTAGTTACAAGACAAAAATCTCCTCAAGCACTGTAATCTTATCTTTCAGTGTTTAGCTTACCGCAATGACAGAGCTTATATTCTCGTTTCTATTTTGTAGTAATAAAAGCAATTTTGTATGAAACTACAGGAGAAAACCAGAGTCCTTGAGTCTTATATATTTGTGGCCATAGGTGATCTGAATTGGGCAATGAATATAGAATTTGACAAGGATCTTTCAGCATAATAAAAATAACAAGACTAAATTCCCTGAAAGTAATAATAAACAGTTAGAATTCTATAAATGCACAGCCAATTTTGATTAGAGATTAAAGAAATGATATGTAATGCTACTGAATCTTTAAATCATGTACATCAGAAAGAAGTGTGAGTATTCAGCATAGAGCTTAAGTCTGTGTTTTTTGTTTTATAAACGGATTTCTGGATAGAGATGATAACAAAAGAAAGACACTTTATCCTAGGGAGAACTGTCACATAGTGAAATCTGACTTAAACGTAAAAAAAGAGAAACAAGAAATTATACCTGGTACATTTTAAATGACAAAGCCAACTAAACAAGACAAAACAATTTGGCATATATATCTGTTTAAACATCTATTTACCTATTTAAAAAAATCTATCAGCTTAATGACCATGTCAAAGCATCATTTTTCAGGGACACAGATGCTGAAAAACAGAGAATATTGTCTGAAAAAATAAATTCACGTTTTTCTTCCTTATTGCTATTAATTTTATTCTTTGTTGGTATCTAATAAGGAGCTATTCATTAACATATGGCAATCATATTGAAATGATACCAGGCAAAAGTTCTCTTTTAGATATGCATTTATTTTAGCAGAAAGCTTTAATTGCCAACACAGCACATATTTGTGAGATAGTTCTATTGAATTCATAGCAAAATCATCATAGCTGAAGGGGGAATTCTATTGTAAAATCCTTATTTCTTATTTATGTTTGGAATATTGTTTTTCCTTCTTACATCTTTTTCATGCATTACTCAACATGGTTGAGTATTTCTCCTAGTAAGAAATTTTCTATAGGCCTATCTTTCTTATCTTTTTTAATGGCTTCCCAGTTGGCTCAGTGGTAAAGAATCTGCCTACCGATGCAGGAGACACAGGAGATGCAGGTTCCACAATCCCTGGGTCAGGAAGGTTCCCTGGAGTAGGAAATGGCAACTCACTCCAATATTCTTGCCTGTAAAATTGAATGGATAGAGAAACCCAGTGGGCTACAGCCTATGGGGTCGCAAAGAATTTACATGACTAAGCGACTGAGCACACATAGTTGATTTATAGTATTATACATTTCAGATGTTCAACCCCTCATATTTATCTTCATTAAAGCACAGCAATCTGCAGGCTACCAGCCCTTTCCTAGAAGTACTGAAGGAGTCATTTCAACCACAGGTCACACACTGGATATCAGTTGTGTTCTTAAGAAAATATGTTCCTCTTTAAACAACTATCATATTCAGCAGAATATAAAATAACAGCCTTCCTCAGTCCCTGGACAAGATAACCAGGCTTCCTGCTCTTCTGAGCAGATCATGTGGTTACCAGAACTTTTTTTAATCACCATCATGGATTCTAGTGTATCAGTCCATGTTTTCTGCTTTGTCTTTACCAGCTTTTACTTCTTGAGGACTGGAATCCATATGCATCTTAGGCAGATTAATTAACAACTTCCCAAAATTGTGTTCAGCAAAATAAAAAAAAATAATGAGAGCTTATTGTGTGTGGGGTAATTTTCTAGATATTTAGAAATATTGCTGCATTTGGGAGGAATCTAAAACCAAGCAAAGATCCTCTGATGATGGGGGGGTGGGCAGATAATAGACATTAAACATAATTCATGATTTGATTACATGCAAAAGAATCATTTGCTTAAAGAACAGAAAATGGAAGACAAGAGTGTCAGTTTGGGTGTGGTTTGCAATTGTATATGATGTAAACACATTTTTATGTACTTATTTGTTAAATTTTGATTGCCCTGGATCTTTTTTGCTCATGGGGTCTTTTCTCTAGTTGTGGTGAGCAGGGACTCCTCACGTGTAGTGGTGTGAAGTGTAGTGGTGTGAAGTGTAGTGGTGTAGTGGTGTTCTCATTGGAGTGACTTCTCCTGCTGAGGACCATGGGCTCTAGGCCTGCAGACTCAGAAGTTGGGGTGCATGATCCTAGTTGCCCCATAACATGTGGAACCTTCCTAGACCAGGGATCAAACCCATGTCCCTTGCATTGGCAGGCAGATTCGTAACCACTGGCCCACCAGGGAAGTTCAGCACATTTTAAAGTTGATATTTAGGCATGTTTTTGGAGACAGTCTCTTCATTGCCATTGTCCTCTAAAGATAAATATGTGTGGAAAAATATCAATCTTCACACCTAGTCTCATATTTTCTTTTATCCAACTTTTTTTTAAAAACTCTGCTAGGTAACTATTCTAATCATACATGATCTGTCCCAATCAAAAATGTCCCTCTAGCCTATGCTTTCCTTATAAAGGTCTGCACATGCACTTATTCCTAGATTGTTCATATGTAGTAAGACTGTCTGTGAACTGTCTAAGGAAAGTTATAATGATTCACTAATTTTGAGGGATGAAGCTTAACAATGCTTGAAAATGAAAGGAAGTCAGTGAAACCGAAGCAAGATGAGAAAAGTTATGAAATTGAAAATATGTCACAAGTTTAATCTGGGATTACCTGGAAAAGTACCAGATTCTATGGACATCCAACATAAAAATATGTCTTATAGTTAATGGAAATAAATAAATGAATAGTTTGTATTCTGTGATTTTATAAGAATGTGATCCATGGAATATTGACAACTGTGAAAAGAGTGAGTGTTTCATGGAGTAACTAAATATAAAAAATGTAAATGCTTATATATCAATAATAGTTATGAAGATAATCCAATATTTTAAAAACATTGTTCTATTCATACTAGAATTGAAACAAACCAATTCACATTTAAAAGTTGTAAAGGTAAGCTATATAGTACACAAATAATGATTTGCTAAAATTATAAATATAAAATGTAATAAATAATATTATTTTATAATTAATATGCATATAATGCATTCTTCAGAAATGTTAAATGTCATTTTGTTAATACATGTAATTTTACATAATTGATCCAATGATTATGAATAAGACTAGTGAGGATATTTAACAAGTAGTCAAAATTTTGGACAAGCACATATTAAAACACACCATGAAGTGAAAACATTTAAAATCTGTTGCTGTGGTTTGTGTAAATAAATTACTAAATTAAATAAATTATTTTAACACACTTTATTATAATTTATTCTCTGAAAAATTTTGTAGCACAAATTTGGGAATAAATAATATAAATAATTTTCTGATGTTGGCTAAATGATACTTGAGGGAAAGGTAATAAAATTGTACTTTTTCCCATATAACATGCACCACATTATATTTCAGGTGATAAAATGCCAGAAACAAGAAGTCATGCATTATTCTAGTGCATGTATATGGCACCTAGAGAGATGGTACTGATTAATTTATTCTTAGGGCTGCAGTGGAGAAACAGACACAGAGAACAGACTTACAGACACCAGGGAGGGAAAGGAAGGAAAGGGTGAGATGTAGAGAGGGAAAAACATGAAAACTTAGATTACCATATGTAAAATAGAGAACCAATGGAATTTGCTATATGACTTAGGGAAGTCAAACAGGGGCTCTGTAATAACCTAGAGGGTTGGGATGGAGAGAGAGGCTCAAGAGGGAAGGAACATATGTATGCCTATGGCTGATTCATGTCAATATTTGGCAGAAAACAAAATTCTGTAAAGCAAATATTCTTCAATTAAAAATGAATAAATAAATACAAAAGTGAAAAAAAGCATAGATATTAAAAAAAAAAGAATTCATGGATTATAAAGGAATATCAATTGAGTTCAGTTCAGTAACTCAGTCCTGTCTGACTCTTGGTGACTGCATTGGCTGCAACAAGCCAGGCTTCCCTGTCCATCACCAACACCCAGAGTTTACCTAAACTCATGTCTATTGAGTCGATGATGCCATCCAACCATCTCATCCTCTGTCGTCCCCTTCTCCTCCTGCCTTCAACCTTTCTCAGCATCAGGGTTTTTACAATGAGTAAAGTTCATCACATCAGGTGGCCAAAGTATTGGACTTTCAGCTTCAGCATCAATCCTTCCAATGAATAATCAGGACTGATCTCTTTTAGGATTGACTGGTTGGATCTCCTTGCAGTCCAATGATTCTCAAGAGTCTTCTCCAACACCACAGTTCAAAAGCATCAATTCTTTGGCACTCAGTTTTCTTTATAGTCTGACACTCATATCCATACATGACTACTGGAAAAACCATAGCCTGAACTAGGTGGACTTTTGTTGGCAAAGTAACATCTCTGCTTTTAATATGCTGTCCAAGTTGGTCATAACTTTTCTTCCAAGATGCAAGTGTCTTTTAATTTCATGGCTGCAATCACCATCTGCAGTGATTTTGGAGTCCAAGAAAATAAAATCTGTCATGGTTGCCATTGATTTCTGATCTATTTGACATGAAGTGATGGGACCAGATGCCATGATCTTAGTTTTCTGAATGTTGAGCTTTAAGCCAACTTTTTCACTCTCCTCTTTCACTTTCATCAAGAGGCTCTTTAGTTCTTTGCTTTCTGCCATAAGGATGGTGTCATCTGCATATCTGAGGTTATTGATAATTCTCCTGACAATCTTGATTCCAGTTTGTGCTTCATCCAGCCCAGCATTTCTCATGATGTACTGTGCATATAAATTAAATAAGCAGGGTGAGTATATGCAGCCTTCGTGTACTCCTTTCCCAATTTGGAACCAGTCTTTTGTTCCATGTCCAGGTCTAACTGTCGTTTCTTGACCTGCATACAGATTTCTCGGGAGGCAGGTCAGGTGGTCTGCTATTCTCATCTCTTTATGAATTTTCCACAGTTTGTTGTGATCCACTCAGTCAAAGGCTTTGGCATAATAAATAAAACAAAAATCGATGTTTTTCTGGAACTCTCTTGCTTTTTCGATGATCCAGCGGATGTTGGTAATTTGATCTCTGGTTCCTCTGCCTTTTCTAAATCCAACTTGAACATCTGGAAGTTCATGGTTCACGTACCGTTGAACCCTGGCTTGGAGAATTTTGAGCATTACTGTGCTAGCATGTGAGACGAGTGCAATTGTGTTTGAACATTCTTTTTCATTTCCTTTCTTGGGATTGTAATGAAAACTGACCTTTTCCAGTCCTGTGACCACTGCTGAGTTTTCCATATTTGCTTGCATATTGAGTGTAGCACTTTCACAGCATCGTCTTTTGGGCTTTGAAAAAGCTCAACTGGAATTCCATCGCCTCCACTAGCTTTGTTTGCCGTGATGCTTCCTAAGGCCGTCTTGGCTTCACATTCCAGGATGTCTAGCTCTAGGTGAGTGATCACATTATCGTAGTTATCTGGGTCGTGAAGATCTTTTTTGTATAGTGTTTCTGTGTATTCTTGCCACCTCTTCTTAATATCTTCTGCTTTTGTTAGGTCCATACCATTTCTGTCCTTTATTATGCCCATCTTTGCATGAAATATTCCCTAGGTATTTGTAATTTTCTAGAAGAGATCGCTAGTCTTTCCCATTCTATTGTTTTCCTCTATTTATTTGCATTGATCACTGATCACTGAGAAAGGCTTTCTTATCTCTCCTTGCTATTCTTTGGAACTCTGCATTCAAATGGATATATATCTCCTTTTCTCATTTGCCTTTGGTGTCTTTTATTTCTCATCTATCTGCAAGGTCTCCTCAGACAACCAATAGTCTTTTGCATTTCTTTTGCTTGGGGGTGATCTTGATCTCTGGCTTCTGTACAATGTCACAAACCTTTCTCCATAGTTCTTCAGGCACTCTATCAGATTTTATCCCTTGAATCTATTTGTCACTTCCACTTCATAACTGTAAGGGATTTGATTTAGGTCATACCTGAATGATCTAGTTGTCTTCCCTACTTTCTTCAGTCTGAATTTGGCTATAAGGAGCCCATGATCTGAGCCCTAGTCAGCTCCTGGCTTTGTTTTTGCTGACTATATAGAGCTTCTCCATCTTTTGCTGCAAGGAATATAATCAATCTCATTTCAGTTTTGACCATCTGGTGATGTCCATGTGTAGAGTTTTCTCTTGTGTTGTTGGGAGAGGATGTTTGCTATGACCAGTGTGTTCTCTTGGCAAAGCTCTGTTAGCCTTTGACCTCCTTCATTCTGTACTCCAAGGTCAGATTTTCTTGTTACTCTAGTTATCTCTTGACTTCCTACTTTTGCATTCAAGTCCTCTATAATGGAAAGGACATCTCTTTGGGTGTTAGTTCTAAAAAGTCTTGTAGGTCTTCATAGAACCATTCAACTTCAGCTTCTTCAGCATTACTGGTTGGGGCATAGACTTGGATTAACATGATATTGAATGGTTTGCCTTGGAAAAGAACAGAGATCATTCTGTCATTTTTGAGACTGCATCCTAGTACTGCATTTTGGGCTCTTTTGTTGACTATGATGGCTACTCCATTTCTTCTAAGGGATTCTTGCCCACAGTAGTAGATATAATGGTCATCTGAGTTCAATTCACCCATTCCAGTCCATTTTAGTTCCCTGATTCTTAAAATGCTGATATTCACTCTTGCCATCTGCTGTTTGACCACTTTCAGTTTGCCTTCCTTCATGGACCTAACATTCCAGGGTCCTATGCAGTATTGCTCTTCACAGCATTGGACTTTACTTCCCTCATCAGTTACATCCACAACCTGGGATTGTTTGTGCTTTTGGCTCTGTCTCTTCATTGTTTCTGGAGTTTCTCCACTGATCTCCAGTAGCATATTGGGCACCTACTGTCCTGAGTAGTTCATCCTTCAGTGTTCTATCTTTTTGCCTTTTCATACTGTTCATGGGGTTCTCAAGGCAAGAATACTGTAGTGGTTTGCCATTCCCTTCTCAAGTGGACCACATTTTGTAAGAACTCTCCATCATGACCCATCCATCTTGGGTGCCCCTACACAACAGAAATGAATATAGGTTAATATATAGCTTATAATTATGTGTAGAAATTTGTTTATAGCTTTTAATAACATACTTTTAACTGGAGAACAATTTGAAAAATAGACAAAATGATTTGTGAAAACTTTTAATACCTGCATGAAAGATATATTAGTACTATCATTAACAAAAATTAACTTATACACATAAAAAGCTAAAGTACTAATAGCCAAAAAGATAAATAAATGTAAATCTTATAGTTCACAAAGGTGAAAGGCATAAAAATTAGTTGAAATATATTAAAATTTAGGAGATAAATGCATTAAATTAGCTACAAAAAGGGAAAATCATAATATTGTCTTTTTTAAAACTTTGTAAAATATGTGTGAAATCTTTGCTTTTTCAATGATAACGGAATTTCATTTAAGAAACATTCTACACAATATATGTACTAAAAATTTCACTTAAGATGCTTTTGAACTGTGGTGTTGGAGAAGACTCTTGAGAGGCCCTTGGACTGCAAGGAGATCCAACCAGTCCATCCTAAAGGAGATCAGTCCTGGGTGTTCATTGGAAGGACTGATGCTGAAGCTGAAACTCCAATACTTTGGTCACCTCATGTGAAGAGTTGACTCATTGGAAAAGACCCTGATGCTGGGAGGAATTGGGGGCAGGAGGAGAAGGGGATGACAGAGGATGAGATGGCTGGACGGCATCACCGCCTCGATGGGAATGAGTTTGTGTAAACTCCGGGAGTTGGTGATGGACAGGGAGGCCTGGCATGCTGCGATTCATGGGGTCGCAAAGAGTCGGACACGATTGAGTGACTGAACTGAACTGAACTGAACTGAATTTAATATACAGTAGTACTGGAAATCCAATGTTTAATGATACAGCTGATTCTTTATAGCACATTGCATGCTAAGTCACTTCAGTTGCGTCTGACTCTTTCTGACCTCATGGACTGTAGCCTGCCAGACTCCTCTGTCTATGGGATTTTCCAGGCAGGAATACTGAAGTGGATTGCCATTTCCTTCTCCAGGGAATCTTTCTGACCCAGGGTTTGAACCCTGGTGTCTTATATATCCTATATTGTCAGGCAGGTTCTTTACCACTAGCACCACTGGGAAGGCTTATAGCACATTATGAATCCATAAAATAATGATTGTTGATTATATGCATGTGACCTAGTGGCTAAATTGGGGATCCTACTTATTTTACATATAAGAGCAATTGCATTTGGTTTGGAAACATACACAAAAAATGAATGCTGAGCATTTGGAGGGTATATTCATATCAATCATTATCACAAAGTTGTATCTTGAAGAGGGAAATTTCTTCACAAATTAGATATTGAAATTGACTAAAGTAAATAATCTTATTACCTTTTTGGATTTTATTATCATTCTTGGAAGAAAAGTTATGACCAACCTAGACACTATATTAAAAAACAGAGACATTATTTTGTCAACAAAGCCTTGTCTAGTCAAGGCTATGGTTTTTCATGTATGGATGTGAGAATTGGACTATAAAGAAAGCTGAGTGCTGAAGAATTGATGCTTTTGAACTGTGGTGTTGGAGAAGACTCTAGAGAGTCCCTTGGACTGCAAGGAGATCCAACCAGTCTATCCTAAAGGAAATCAATCTTGAATATTCATTGGGATGACTGATGTTGAAGCTGAAACTCCAATGCTTTGGCCACCTGATGCTAAGAGCTGACTCATTTGAAAAGACCTTGATGCTGGGAAAGATTGAAGATGGAAGGAAAAGGGGACTACAGAGGATGAGGTGATGGATGGCATCACCAACTCAATGGACATGAGGTTGAGTAAACTCCGGGAGCTGGTGATGGACAGGGAGGCACAGTGTGCTGCAGTCCATGGGGTCACAAAGAGTCGGACATGACTGAGCAACTGAACTGAACTGAACCATTCTTGTATTCAAATTTCTCTCATGAAATCTTTTTATATTTTTTAAATGTATTTTTAGAAGAAATTTTAAAAATATATAGTAAAGTCAAGATGGTATATGCCATAATGGTTTTTTCAGATTCTCCAGACTTGACTTAATAAACAAATCCAATAGTAACTCTGGGTAATTATTTTCTGACATAGGGAAGGAACCACACTCTTCTTAATAACTCATGAAGATTTTTAATGTTCTTTAAAATGATCAAAACCTTTATTTTTAGTATGCAGTACTTTCAAAAAATTTTCCCTTTGGTCATTAAATGTCTTTATGTAAGTGATATTTCATGGTGTTAGATCATATACTTGAATCAATCAAGCTTGGAAGTGTTCTTAAATTAGATTCAGGGATTTGTTTCAGATGGTAACAAAATGACTGGGGTTAAAGTTTTCTCTCCCTAAGACTATTTATCTATCTAGTCTGCCTAAGATACTTTTATTTTAATTTTTTCTAAATTTATCATTTACCCTGTCACTCAAGAAACACTAATTTAATAACAGAAATGACTAAGAGAGATGATCCCAGAATTCTCTATAAGAAGCAATTACAGGAAATCTGGTTGGAATCAAGCATGTTGCTTGACTCTAAAGCTTGTCATAAGAGAGCAGTCATTCAGCTTCTAAAGCCGCACGCATTTACCACTGTCTGTCTGTCTGTGTGTGTTTCACTAGATGCCTTTCTTGCACTACTTGGTTGTATCATCACCCTTATGTGTATCTCAAATGCACTGAATCTTTTTTTTTTTTTAAGTAACTTATAGAGATAGTATTTCTTGACATTTACTGACATATGCTAATATTTTTCTCAGCACAGTTATTTACTCAACAGATGTTTGTTCAGTGTTTCTGAGAGGTCATGCTCTCTTCTAGGCACTAGACAGGAAGAAAATAGGCAAAAAATTCTGGCTTTGGAACTTGATTTTACGCATTTTAAATCATGATAGCCTTGTGAATTATCACATAAATAGCTGCTGTTGTATGTATTTTCCAGATGTGAAAAGTGAAGTAGAAAAGGTAATATCTTTCATAGGGTCAGATAACTAGTAATTGGCAAGATCTAGATGTGATTATCTCACTCCCGTTATTTTTGTTTCTCCTAAACACTGCAGAGTACCAAAACAAGTACCCTACAAGAGTACTTCAAGATTTTTATGAATTAAATAATATTAATATAAAAATGAGTTAGGCAACAACATGAGAAGCAAGAAATAATTTTTGCATTATAGGTAAAAGATTAAGACAGCAAAGAGTTAGGAAGGAGATGTCTCTCGCCCAGGAAATGATGAATATAAAAAATTAGAAATGTGACAATACATGGCATATTTAAATTGTGACAATTAGAAAGTTCCAAAATATAGGATGGTGTCCATACGAAGAGGGTTCTTTAAATCAAAATTAAGCTTTGTTATATTTTATGGAAATATTATGAAGCATTACTTATTTGAGGCAGACTATGACAGTGTAAATAACATCAGGAAGGATCTATTTTATGAAAATAAGTTTAAAATGTAATAGGGAAGCTGAGAGGACATTTAGTAAATGTCCTCTGGTACTTTAAAGATGGAAATATTATATTTAATTCAATTTCAGTCATTCATTTTTTAATGCATTCATAAATAAAGCCAGGCAATGTGGTAGACATTCTGAATCCTAAGATTTGCAGATGTATTCAAGAAATGACCATTAAATAAATGTTAAAACATTTCTAAAGAAACACAAATTTTCATATAATGTGATTCTGATACTAATGGCTTAGAGACCAGAAAAAAGGGCCTAAGTGAAGTTGAAAGTTGGGTAAAATGTGACAGAGGAAACTATTAAATGTATATCACACAGGATATTTGGAATTTTTCTAGATACAGAATTGAAAAGCGAGGTGTTAAATCAGAGCAAGAGTTCAGAGAATATCTTACTTTCTTCTATTTAAAGTTTTGAAGAAGCGATTTAAAGGGAAAATAGCTTAATGTATTACCATCATAATAAATTCAATACTTTGCTTTAAGACTGAAAAAATAAATATTTATGTTTGTAAACTGTGAACCAAGCTCAATTATGGAATGTACCTGAGGACTAGGCATTCAACTCCCTCAGATGATTCCAGTAAAAATTAGGGGTCAGCTAGGAATTGAATCCTTATTCACTTAGTGTTGTTTTGGATATATCACCAGATCACCAGAACTCCAGAAAGAGCTGGTAAATGCTAGGACGTTTTTATGTGGTAAGTGAAGGGAGCACTGAGTTTGCAAATGTGTGCTTCTGATGGTCTCTTAAGCATCATTATATGTCAGCTATCTAGGCCAGTAAGGGATTTGGGAAAACTGAAACACTTTCCTTCTGTTTATGAGTATATTTTGTTTTATTGTGTCGTGAATTGGGTAGGTATATCCTTTAATCCTTTACTTGTGTCTGTTGACATTTATCGGAGAAGGCAATGGCACCCCACTCCAGTACTCTTGCCTGGAAAATCCCATGGACGGAGGAGCCTGGTGGGCTGCAGTCCATGGGTTCATGAAGAGTTGGACACGACTGAGCAACTTCACTCTCACTTTCCACTTTCCTGCCCTGGAGAAGGAAATCGCAACCCACTCCAGTGTTCTTGCCGGGAGATTCCCAGGGATGGCGGAGCCTGGGGGCTGCCATTTATGGGGTCGCGCAGAGTCAGACATGACTGAAGTGACTTGGCAGCAGCAGCAATTGACATTTATAAAATTGATTCATGGGAAATCATCCTTATATAGTATTCATCTTCACTTAATTATATCAATAAGCTTGCAACCCTTTGTTGCATCATATGTTTAATAGATTCAATTTATATTTGATATATTATAAATCAGTTACAATTATGGTTTCACTTCCAATATTTTCTTAACAGAAACAAAAATTTCCCACATACTGCAAATTCCAAATGACTAAGAATATAACTAAATGCCATTGCTCAGCCATTTCCACATTCTTCTTGGTCTGTAAACATAATCATGTTTCAGACACATATGACAAGTTTTTACATCCACAGGCTCCCGGTTGTCATTACTGAACACTGCCAGTCTACCCACCACCCCAACTATGGATGACACAGTGATGTTCCTTTATTTACGCAACTGTTTTCACAACAAGGCGAATAAATTCTCACTTTTAACTATAGTGACTAGGCCATTGGAGAACAGCAACAGCAACAAAATTGTAGATATCTAGTGAAATCCTAATTGTTTACCTTAATTTTTTTTCACGAGTTTAGTTCCTTTGCTTTGTTCGTTACCACTTGCTGTCCTTGATCCTTAGTGATCTTAGATTCTAAACTGATTTCACTATTTAATAGTCATTCTTGGATGAGGGTATGTCTACTTCCAACATTTTCACAGTATGGTGATTTTTTATAGTCAACATTGTTAGTAATTCAGTTTGAGCTGTGTTTTCTCTCTGTGCCTATTTCAAGATCAAACTATATCCTAGATTATGTTATTTTGATTTATTTTCATGATGTCAAGCCTCTAGGGCTATTATTTTGCCTGATTTGGCACAGTACTCCAAGATAGGTTTCTAACTTCTCAAAAAACATTTGGCAATTTGGAGCTAGTTCAGATCAAGCCCAAGTCACCATATATGTCACTACCATTAAATGTTAATGAAACCATGTCATTGGGGAAATATACTGTACCAGAAATATGTGTTCTATAAGACTATCAGTTGACTATATTCTATCCTTAGATGCACTTCTATCTTCATGTGCCATGAATTTACCTTAATGTCTTTTGTGTCCTTCCAAAAGTGAGTAATCTACAACATTCAGGCCACCAAAGGGGCATGCAAATTCACTCAAGGATGACTGGGCTCCAAATCTCATTTCTTTAAATGAATTCCGTTCACATTCACATTTCATAAAAGAGTGTTCAAAACTGTGCTATAACTGAGCAGATAGCCATAATATCACACACAGGATGCTTTCTAAGTAATATGTCATTTTAATTTATGTCCACAAAGAGTGCAGAGGCTTGTCATTTAACCTTTTATGCCTTATCCAATTAGTTGGTCATAATTCTCTTTGGGCAAGTGAAAAATAAATAGAATGCAAAACAGCTTATAAACTGCATGCTAAGTGATAGCTGTGGTTGTCTACCTATAAATTGAGTCATCAGAAAATGTTGTGTCACTTGTTTCCACCAGATTATCCACAGATTATCCACAAGGAGTCTTTAGATAAAGAGGACTTGTGGATCAGTAGGAATAAAATCTTTTTCACCCAGAGACAAAGTCAAGAGGTCTCTCAATACTGGCCATTACTAGTCAGCACTAAACTGGAGAGAGATAACTCAGTGTTTCTTCTCTTGCCTTAAGTCACTTTTGTAAAAATAATTCTATCTCTTTGAACTTTGAAATTCAAGTTCACTTAAAACCTCATTTTGCTGTCTTTCTGCTATTACAATATTTGTTTGTGTTTATTATTAGTTTGGACCCCTGCATACCTTTCTTCCCAATCAACATTTCCAACTCTACAGAGTTAATATTCAATCACAGAATTTGACAGGAAGAAAAAAAAATGTGCACAACTCTCCTTACAATTTTGTAAGGAAGACACATTCACAGTCCTAATTCAGTTAACATGTGATAAAATGATGCACTATCTCAGAGGAACATTAGGAATATGTATTGTTAATTTCAGTGATAGCAACAATATGTCTATCCTTAATTGCACAACACCAGAAATGACTCTACACATAGACATCACCAGATGGTCAAGACCAAAATCAGATTGATTATATTCTTTGGAGCTAAAGATGGAGAAGCTCTCTACAGTTAGCAAAAACAAGACGAGGAGCTGATTGTGCCACAGATCATGAGCTCCTTATTGCAAAATTCAGACTTAAATTGAAGAAAGCAGGGAAAACTACCAGGCCACTCAGGTATGACCTAAATCAAATCCCTTATGATTATACAATGGAAGTGACAAATAGATTCAAGGGATTCATCTGGTAGACACAGTGCCTGAAGAACTATGTAACATTGTATAGGAGGAAGTGATCAAAACCAACCCAAAAGAAAAAGAAATTAAAAAAAAGCAAAATGATTGTCTGAGGAGGCCTTACAAATAGCTGAGACAAGAAGAGAAGTGAAAGACAAAGGGGGAAATGAATGATATACCCATCTGAATGCAGAGTTCCAAAAAAATAGCAAGAAGAGATAAGAAAGCTTCCTAAGTAATCATTGCAAAGAAATCGAGGAAGACAATAGAATGGGAAAGACTGGAGATCTCTTCAAGAAAATTAGAGATACCAAAGGAACATTTCATGCAAAGATGGGCACAATAAAAGACAGAAACAGTATGGACCTAATGGAAGCAGAAGATATTAGGAAGAGGTGGTAAGAATACACAGAATAACTACACAAAAGAGATCTAATGACTCAGATAACCACGATGGTGTGATCACTCACCTAGAGCTAGACATTCTGGAGTGAGAAGTCAAGGAGTCTTTAGTAATTACCACTGCAAACCAAGCTAGTGGAGCGGATGGAATTCCAGCTGAGCTATTTCAATTCCTAAAAAGATGATGCTGTGAAAGTGCTGCACTCAACATGCCAGCAAATTTGGAAAACTGAGTAGTGGTAACAGGTCTGGAAAAGGTAAGTTTTCATTCCAATTCCAAAGAAGGACAAAGCCAAAGAATGTTCAAACTACCACACAATTGCACTCATTTCTCAGACTAGCAAAGTAATGCTCAAAATTCTCCAAGCTATACTTTAAGTAAGCTGAGAAATTCCAGATGTTCAAGTTGAATTTAGAAAAGGCAGAGGAACCAGAGATCAAATTGCCAACATCCGTTGGCCCATAGAAAAAGCAAGAGAGTTCCAGGAAAACATCTATTTCTGCTTTCCTGACTACAGCAAAGCCCTTGACTGTGTGGATCACAACATACTGTGGGAAATTCTTAAAGAGATGGGAATAGCAGACCACCTGACCTGCCTCCTGAGAAATCTGTATACAGATCAAGAAGCAATAGTTAGAGCCAGACATGGAACAATGAACTGATTCCAAATTGGGAAATGGATATATCAAGGTTGTTTATTGTCACCCTGCTTATTTAACTTACATGCAGAGTATATCATGTGAAATGTTGGGCTTGATGAAGCAAAAGTCAGAATCAAAATTGCTGGGAGAAATATGAAAAATGTCAGATATGCAGATGCCAGCACCCTTATGGCAGAAAGTGAAGAGGAACTAAAGAGCCTCTTGATGAAAGTGAAGGAGGAGAGTGAAAAATTGGCTTAAAACATAACTTCCAGAAAACTAACATCATGGCAACTGGTCCCATCAATTCATGGCAAATAGATGGGGAAATAATAGAAACAGTGACAGACTTTATTTGGGAGGGGGGGGGGCTCAAAAATCACTGCATGTGGTGACTGCAGCCATGAAATTAAAAGATGCTTGTTCCTTGGAAGAAAAGCTATAACAAACCTAGATGCATATTAAAAAGCAGAGATATTACATTGCTGAGAAAGGTCTGTCTAATCAAAGCTATGATTTTTCCAGTAGTCATGTGTGGATATGAGAGCTGGTCCAGAAAGAAAGCTGAGCACTTAAAAAATGATGCTTTTGAACTGTGGTGTTGGAGAAGACTCTTGAGAGTCCCTTGAACTGCAAAGAGCTCAAACCAGTCCATCCTAAAGGAGATCAGTCCTGAATATTCATTGGAAGGACTGATGCTGAAGCTGAAGCTCCAATACTTTGGCCACCTGATAAGAACAGCTGATTCATTAGAAAAGACCCTGATGCTGGGAAAGATTGAAGGCAGGAGGAGAAGTAGGGGACAGAGGATGAGATGGTTGGATGGCATCACTGACTCAATGGCCATGAGTTTGAGCATGCTCTGGGTGATGGTGAAGGACAGCACAGCCTGGCGTGCTGCAGTCCATGGAGTCACAAATGGTCAGACACGACTGAGAGACTGAACAACAACAATATAATGAAAATATCTCCTCCAGGGGAAATCCAACTTTTTTACTCTCCTCTTTCACTTTCATCAAGAGGCTCTTTAGCTCCTCTTCGCTTTCTGCTATAAAGGTGGTATCAGTTGCATATCTGAGGTTACTGATATTTCTCCCAGCAATCTTGATTCCAGTTTGTGCTTCATCTAGCCTGGCATTTCTCATGATGTACTCTTCGTATAAGTTAAATAAGCAGGATGACAATATACAACCTTGACACATTCCTTTCTCAATCTGGAACCAGTTACTTTGTAAAAGTTGGTTAAGTTTGTTTGTCACCCATTAAAATATATGGGATTCCTAAACTTGGAAAATATCTTCTGTAACTTAAACCAATGCATGTGATACCATCTGGCTCTCTTTATGCCACCCTGTGTGGAATACAGCTTAGACAACTGCAGACAACCCAGACCATGCAGCTATTCTGGCTACTGCTGTATTATGAGAAATTAACTGTAATTTTTCCTTGACCTATGAATCACCTGCCTTCCGCCAGCGCTCATAGAACTATAACAACCTAAGTGTTTAGTTGATAAGAAAAAGAAAATTTAGGATCTTTAACAGTTCTAGACAGACATCATGGTCCTTGGATATATGTAAATTTAAAGTCAGGCTGAAAACCACTGGAATTGTCAACATAAAGTTACAAAAATTATGCAACTGTGTATTTGTTTCTTCTGAAAACTCTCATTATGTTTTATGGTTCTGTGAAGTCTCTAATTTACTTTCTGCCATATTCTAAAATAGGATTCATCCTTTTAACTAGTTCAGTTAAAACTTACAATTTATCTGCACATCTATTATAAGTAATATGCTTTCAATTTCCAACTTGATTTCCAATGAGACACCTGCTATGGCATTCATAATATGGTAAATAAGTGTAATATTATATTTTCTTTCTCCTTTCTGTATATTGGTAGATATGATGTAAAGAATCTGCCTGCAGTATGGGAGACCTGGGTTTGATCTCTGAATCAGGAGGATCCCCTGGAGAAGGAATGACTACCTACCCTAGTATCTCGCCTGAAGATGGACAGAGGAGCCTGGTGGGCTACAGCCCATGTGGTTGCAAGGAGTCAGTCTTGACTGAGAGATTAACGTTCAATTTCATTCATATATTGGTAGCAGTGGAATATTTACCTTAATCAGGAGAAACATTGATTGGGAATTTACTGTTCAATTTCACTGTATTCTTTGAGGTAACTTTCTGAAATAAGCAAAGCTTATTTGTGTTAATTCCAGTGATCACCAACTAGAAGTCTGCTGATAATAACCAATATAATCTTGCCAACCGTGTGCCTTCCTCCATGACTTACCATCTGCAAGAGACACTGCTTCTGTTTTTCAAACACGGAGGATCAATTGTGAGAAAAGGCCCTTGCTTTAGACTCTCCAATGATTTTTGCATAGGTAGCAGTCGGAAAACAGAGACAATGCCTTACTGTGGAACAAATGTCAGCTTTGTTTACTTTGACGTATAATAAAGATAATGTCTTCCTTAGAAGCAAATATCTGCCATGTTTACTATATACTAAAAATGATTCAAGCTATGTAAACTTGGAGAGCTTCTGTAGCACAACCAAAGAAGTGCATGTGTCGTGTGGACTTCTTTGAATGATTCTGTGGGAACTGGGACAACGGAAGTGGGCGCAATTTATGAAACTCTGGCTACTGCTACTGTTGTAATAATCTATTCTTTGCACATGAACCAGAAGCCATACATCTTCTGCCAATAACTGTAAAACTGGTCAGCTAACTCGTGAGTTGGCCATACAGTAAGAAACTTAGGCATTTTGCAGTTCTTGATATGCCTTCAAATCCTTCCCCTCCACCCTCACTTTGTAAATCCTTTACACACTTATAGTAGACTTCCATTGCCATGCAGGAAGTGGTCACTTGTGCTGTTGGAGTAAAAAAAAAAAAAATATATATATATATATATATATATATATATATATATACATATATATATATATCTCAAACAAGTATCCAGTAAATATGCCATATTCAGGGAAACAATCAGCCAGTAAATAAATATTTACTAAATAACCAACAATAACAACAAAATTACTATTAAATTTTAAGGAAATAAAAAGTAATGGAGCATCATTGACTCGCATATAAAATAGAAATATAATTTATAATGATAGTCATCACAATAATAATAGTATTCATAAACTGCTATGCATCAGACACTATTTAAAACAGTATCTTAAAAAAAAATTAAAAAATAAAACAGTATCTTGTTCCTTTTAGAAACTGGTGAGTTATTCATTATTATTATACACAAAGTTTAGATAAAAAATCAGTGCTATAAGATAGTCATTGATACATGCCAAAGGCTAATGAGTGATGGGAACTTGATTTGAACCTGGCCAATTCATATTGTGAAACATATCATCTAACCACCATGTTCTATATTTGAGGAGAACAATAACATATATAAAGCAAAACTAACAGGTTGCACATAATTGTTTGCTTTCTTATATAAAATTATTATAATTTGCTACTGCTACTGAGTCTAAACTCATTCTGCTTGCTGCAGGACAGGCCAATAGATCAGGAGATAAGCTGTTGGGGCAAGGAATAATGACATTATTTGGAAAGCCAGCAACCTAGAAGATGACAGATTAGTGTCTCAGAGAACCACCTTACCCCAGTTAAAATTCAGGTTTCTTTTCTACTGAAAAGGGAAGGGGGAGTGGCTAGTTGTTGCGAACTTCTTGATGCAGAAATCCTTTGTTCTTGTAGCTGTCCATGTAGGTCAGGTCGTGAAGTTCTATAAACCTCCAACAAGACAAATGTTAGGCTCTGTCCTGCAACTTTTTTAATCTCCATATGAATGGAAAGGTGCTACAATCTTAAAGGTCAGAGCCTTGAGAACAGGCTATCCTGTATATTTCAAGGTGTAGGCAACATTCTTTACAAAAAGTGGAGAGCTGATATCAGTATGCAAAAGCAACAGGATACAAAAGCTAAAGTAAAAGAAATACATATAATATGGAGTCAGATTTGTTCTTCCCTATTACATTACTTTTCACATATTTGTACCATATTGGAGACCTTTTAAAACAATCAACATTTTGATTCATTACTTGATTCTTGAAAATCATTCATTGTTAGAGGTCAAGTACATAGTAAATATCTTGAGGTGATGTTAAAATAATTTTAAGTCTTCTTTTCCTCATATTTTGTTTCTTTAATAGAAATTTTAATATATTTTATTTATTTACTCCACTATACAAGGTAAGCTGACATAAGTTTCTATATTAAAGATAATTAGTTCTCTCAAATACAGAAACACATGTTAAAACAGGGTTTCAGAGAGTGAGACGTGTTGATATTATATTTATGTATGCATGTATAAACTGTTAGCAAGTAGTCAACATGTAGGCTATTAATCTCCTTGATACTCATGTTACGTTTCCTCTGTTTACTTCTGTTCTTAGCTTTGTGGCTGTTCAGTCGCTCAGTTGTGTGCAGCCTCATGGACTACAGTACGCCAGCCTTCCCTGTCCCTCACAATCTCCTGGAGCCTGCTCAAACTCATGTCCATTGAATCAGTGATGCCATTCAACCATCTCATCCTCTGCCGTCCCCTTCTCCTCTCGTCTTCAGTCTTTCCCAGCATCAGTCTTTTCCAATGATTGGTTCTTTGCATCAGGTGACCAAAGTACTGGAGCTTCAGCTTCAGCACCAGTCTTTCCAATGAATATTCAGGGATGATTTTCTTTAGGATTGGCTGGTTTGATCTTCTTGCCGCCCAAGGGACTCTCAGATGTCTTCTCCAGACCAGTTTGAAAGCATCAGTTCTTTGGTGCTCAGCCTTCTTTATGGCCCAATTCTCTCATGTGTACCTGACTACTGGAAAAACCATAGCTTTGACTATAAGGACTTTTGTCTCAAAGTGGTGTCTGTGCTATTTAATATGCTCTCTAGGTTTGTCTAAGTGTAGGTTAATCAAAAACATTTAGAACTTCTATTTTGGACAAAACATGCTTGCTATGTGCTTATTGCAAAGTAGAAAATAAATACACTTCAAGCTCATGTCATGTACGAGATAGCATTTTTTATATCAAAGTTTAAAAAGAGATTGCAATATCTGAATATTAACAGATACTAAATTCCATTCCTCTAAAACAAAACAAGCAAAAAAAGAAACTTAAACTGCAAAATATGACTGTAACTTGTATACACAGATAACTTTTGCAGTAAAAGAGGGCAGAGTAGAGATAAGGAACAAAATGCATCAGTAAGCAACATGGCATTGAATATAGTTCTACTGTTGAAAAGATCTTGAGAGTCATTGGTACATGAAAACAAAGCCAGAAATGACATTATTGTCTGTCCAAAAGAATCCCCAAAGGGTCAAGCATGTCTATCTCCAGGCAATATTTGGAGAAACAAACATATGCATTTTATTTATTGAGTTGTAAATTGGGAAGATTTTAGTCTTACCTTCAAGAAATAGAATAACCAAACAAGCTATTGTTCCTCCCCTATTTACCCTCTAATTTCATTATATATTTTGGGTTTTCTCTTATTATAATATCACTAATAAGGGGAGGCTTGCACAAACACAGTATCCATGGACAAAGAATATATAGTTTTTTTCATTGTTAAAACTTCCCCGCTTGGCCTGTTTATAAAGGAATTGGCTAGTTTTTCTCACTTTTTGGTCTTGGGTCAATGTTTTGTATTATCCTCTCCCTCCATTTGCTAACTGGCTTCCGTCTGTTAAGTACAGAACTCAATGTCTGCAAGATTACTTGCCCTGCTTTACAAGACTCTATACTGCATAACTAATTTTCATTTGTAAATCTGTTTTTTACTAGTTAATGCCAATGGCCTAATTCTAAGGTATTCTATTGCTGTCTTCAATTTATTAGAAGAGTTCAGTGCACATAAACTATAGGATTCTCTCTATTCACATGACTTTGCTTTAAACTTTTCTACTGATCCTCAACATTCCAGAAATAAAAGGCTAAATGTGGTCAGATAGTGAAGTCCTAGTAAGAACTCCAACTGTTACTATTTTATTTTTAATGTGGCCGCTGAATTCAGTGTTCCTCATTCATTATACTTCTGTGATTCTGATGTTTTCTTTCAAGAACGTGTCATTTTTTTTTTTTTTTTTTTTTTTTTTGATCCATGTCACAAACACAAAAATTCCTGAATGGAGTGTAAATAGCCAGCATTTCTAATTCAACCATAGGACACTTGGAAGTTAATATTATGTTCTCAGTTGTGCAGACATGTCCAACTCTTTGTGACCCCATGGACTCTAGCCTACCAGGCTCCTATATTCATGGGATTTCCCAGGCAAGAATACTGGGGCAGGTTGCCATTTCCTCCTCCAAGGGATCTTACTAAGCCTGGGATCAAACGTGCATCTCCTGCTTCTCCTGCATTGGCAGGTGGGTTCTTTACCACTGAACCACCTGGGGAGCCCAGTCAATATTATACAGCTCTGAAAAATGAACTTGTCCCCAGTTCACAAATGCATCCATCTTATAATCCAAAAATACTTGACTGAGAAAAAAAAATCAGAACATTGTTTCCTGAATAAAAGCCTCAGGTTCTTCTTGGATCATATTGAGATTTAACAAAGCAATGAAGTCAATTCAACAAAGCCAATTATGTTCTGTACTCTAAAAGTTTTGGGAAGCTTTCAATTCTGATGGAAACTTAAAGCAAAGCAGAAAAACATTTGCAACTCAAATAGTACGTGGAAAGTGGAGTTTGTTGAAGAAGAGATCTTAATATTAAGTAAGACACAATGATAGAAAGCTATATTTATTGCAACGGGAAAAGAAAGAGCAGAGAATAAGGTCCAAGAAGTCAGCAAAGGAAATGAATAAAAAATAAAACACTAGGTTCCAGGACATTTTAAAACTGAACACCCACCCCATTCACCTGCTTTGTTGTGAAGCAACAACATCTTCATGAAGGATGGACATATATGCCACCTTAAAATAGGGTTATGCATTTAGATAACTTCTTGTCTGCAAGGGTCTTATGGGCAAGCTTGTCCATGTGAATTACAATTTAAACTAACATACTGGACTCAACACTAATTTAATGGCTCCTGTCCACGGGGGTCACAACAGTAGGCTTCCCTGGTAGCTCAGATGGTAAAGCGTCTGCCTGCAATGTGGGAGTCCTAGGTTCGATCCCTAGGTTGGGAAGATCCTCTGGAGAAGGAAATGGCAACCCACCCCAGTTTCCTTGCCTGGAAAATCCCATGGATGGGGGAGCCTGGCATACTACAGTCCATGGGGTAGCAAAGAGTCAGACTCGACTGAGCTACTTCACTTAGTGACTAAATCACCATAATGTATATGTGGGCTTCCCAGGTGGTGATAGTGGAAAAGAACCTGCCTGACAATAATGAATATGTATACTGAATAAAAATAAATAGACTTTTAGTAGAATCTTTGATACTATTGCACTAAAGTTATCTTATTAAATCATAGAATTCTATGATATTCTATTTCATTAGCAGAGTTGACAGACCTCAATCTAATTTTAGAAAAATTTTATTATCCTGCCCCCTTACTTACACTTACCGTTTCCTGTTTGTTTTCCTTATATTCTTTCTAGTGGATATGAACTGATATCTCATCATGGTTTTGGTTTGCATTTCTCCAAAGACTAATTATTTTAAACATATTTGCATGTGCCTATTTTCCATTTGCACATTTTCTTTGGAGAGAAGTCTATTCAGATCCTTTGCTTATTGTTTAATTGGATTATTTGTCTTAGTTGCTGCTATTGAATCATGAGATTTTTATAAATTCTAAATACAAGTCCTTTTACACATGTATTATTTATAAATATTTCTGCCATTCTGTGGTCTGATAGTTCCCTTAATTTATGGTGTCCTTGGTGGCAAACATTGTGAAATTTACTAAAATCTGATTACCTATTTTTTTTTTCTTTTGTCACTTTTGATTTTGAGGTATTATCTAAGAAACCCTTGTCCAATCCAAAGTTACTTTTGTGTTTTCTTCTGAAGTCTCTATAACATTAGTTCTTACATGTAGTTCTCTGATCCATTTGCTATTAGTTTTTACATATGGTGGGAGAAAGGTGTAGATCTTCATTCTCTTGAGTGAAGATATCCATGTGTCTAAGGCTTCCCTGGTGACTCAGTGGTAAAGAATTTGTCTGCCAATGCAGGAGATGCAGGAGACAGGAATCTGATCCCTGGTTTAGAAAGATTCCCTGGAGGAGGAAATAGCAACCCACTTTAGCAATCTTGCCTAAAAAAATCCCAGGGACATAAGAGCCTGGCAGGCTACAGTCCATGGGGTCACAAAGAACTGGACACAGTTAAGTAACTGTGAACACACATACACACATCCATTTGTTCCAATACCATCTGTTTAAAAAAATAATAATTTTAAAGCTTTAAAAAAATTTAATTTCCCATTGAATTGCCATGTTAAGTCCTCTATATGAAGAATTTAGTTGGCCTTTGTACCTGGCTTCTGGGTGACATCTTTTAAATATTTGGAATTTTTCAAGTTGTAGGAGTGTATTTGTTATTCATGGTGAGTCCTGAAAAATTATGTTTAAAAGATGATTCAAGATGGAAGCTGGCCACCCCTGAAAGACCAGTCAGATTGAAGCTCAGAGTCATGTGATAGCGGGCCAAACTTTAGGGAAGGTATGGGATTTAGAGATTAACTTCAGTCATATGGTCAATTATTCTATTACTCATGCTTATATATGAAACCCTTATGGAAACTTTGGAAAACATTCTCAGAAAAGCATTCCCGAATGGAAGTACTCCATGCACATTGCTTCATGTCAGTGTGCTGGAAGTGCAATACACCTGGGGAGCAGTGAGCAGACTCTTCATGTTTAGGACCCACTCAGACCTCAACCCAAGTTTATTTCTCACTTTGACTTGTTCTGTTTTAAATCTTCCATTATAATAAAGCTATAACTTTCATTTTCCTGAGTTCTGTGTGTCATTCAAGAAAAGTATTGGGCTCAAAGTGTTCCTACTACTTCTTGTAGGTCAGTGTGCAATTTTTCTGCCTTTGTTTCTCCAGTAATGACTTCATACCTCTCAGTGTTAAAACATTTTGCTAGATATAAAATTTTTATTTGATAAAATAAAATTACTTTTTCCAGTGCTTTGAGTAGATCATCTCCCTGCCATCCGGATTCCATGGTTTCTGATGAGAAGTTAATTGTGAAACTGATTGAGCATTGATTGTAAGTAATGTCATTTTTTCTTATTGCTTTCAAGACTTTCTCTTTGTTTTTAACTTTTGACAAGTATGAATTTAGGTGTGGATATCTTTAATTTGGGGCTTACCAAATGGCACACGTGGTAAAGAACCTACCTGCTGATGCAGGAGACATAAGAAACACAGGTTTGATCCCTAGGTCAGGAAGATCCCCTGGAGGAGGGCATGGCTACCTACCCCAGTATTATTGCCTGGAGAACCCCAAGGACAGAGAAGCCTGTTGGGCTACAGTGCATAGGGTCACAAAGAGTCAGACAAGACTGATGAGACTTAGCACACGTGCATCTTTAACTTCATCCTACTTGGAGTCCTTCAAGACTCACAAATGTACAGATTAATTCTTACTATCAAATTTGAGACTTTTTTTTTTTTGCTCAGTATTATTTCAAATACAATGTAAGTTCCTTTCTCACTCTCTTCGTTTTCTGGGAACCCATTATACATATATTGGCATGCTGTTGGTAAGTCAGTATTTTCTTCTTTTTCTTTTTCTTTCTAATACTTAAACTGGTTAATATCAATAGATCTACCTTTCAGTATGTTTATTATTTCTGCTGATTACTCAAATTTCTGTTATGCTATATGCATAAAATTTCCATTTCAGGTACTTTGTTTTTCAACTCCGGAATTTTTATCTGGTTCTTTTTACTACTTTTTTCACTTTATTATTACTCTCTAGTGATATATCATTCTCACATACTTCTTGACTTCTTTAGTTCTCTTTTCTTTCCTTTAGTTCCTTGAAAATCCTTATATTTACATTTTTATGTCATAATTGCAACTTTTGTGCCTCCTCAAAGAGAGACTTTCTATTGACTATTTTGTTTCTCATCCGTGTATAGGACAAACAAATTGTAGTTGAAACATGGATATTTTAAATAATAAAATATAACAAGCCTGGAAAGCTGTTCTCATCATAGAAAAAATTTTTAATTGTAGTAACTCTTTGTTTAGAGACTTTCTTGTACCAGATTTCTAAACTATGCATTGCTTGTTGTGTGAAATCACAAGTCTCTGTTCCTTTAGATTACTGATGGTTGGACAGAGATGTCTCTCAAGATCTTGACTACTGTGAAATTGGCAGCCGAGAAGTGTTTGAATAGCCTCATTTGTTGTAGCTGGTATCACAAATTTAGGCAATTGTGATGTTAAACAATAGCCACCAATTTCTTTGACAAACAACCACAACCCAGGGGATAGCCTTTTTTCTTATTGAGTAAGGTGTGTTTCAAGCCAAATAATAAGCCCTATAAAAGAGACTTTTCCAGAAACCAGTCACACAGATCAAATATTGACATTACTGTAGTAATGTGGCTTTTGATAGTGCTCTAGACAACCTTTACATACCACTTCCCCAGTGGCTTCTGGGCTGCCAATTTCACAGCTACTAACTGTGTTGATTTTCATGTGTGCTGTGGAGTTGAAAGAGGAAGATGAATATTGACAAGTTAAGAAGTTACAAAGCTCACTGTTCATTATAAAATCCAGCTGTTTTTTTCATGTGTAAATGATCCTGTAATAATTGCAAGTTTTGGTAAATTTCCAGAATTATGAAAAGGTTGATTTAGGCAATTTGCCTGTGTTCTTATCACTTGTATAGAGGAGTAGATTTTAAGAAGGTTTGAAATTCTACCAGAAGTGTTTGATCCCCTACATAATTTTCTCACTTGTGAACTCGATTTCACTTTGAAATAGACACCTATTATCAGAAAAAACTGAGAAAGTTACTTAAATCTTTCAAACAATAGGCTGAACTACAATTCCCAAAATCATATTCTCAAGTGGATAGTATTCTTTTACTGTAATGACAGGATCATAAGTTGAGTAGCTTCCGATATATCATATAGAAATAAATTGTAGAGCTGGGAATTGAGTCTGACTGGATGATCTGGAGATTTCATTTCTGCTTCTTCTGAATATAGTCACGACAGAAATAAAATCCCCTTATTTGATTATCAGTGTTATTACAGTATCAGAGCCAAGTGATGCTTTTCTTTGGTTCCATAATTTAGACAGTCTCTTCTGTGCTTTTCATTGTGGAAAAAAATGCTATAAATCTCAGCCTGCTAGTTATCTTTTATGAACATACATTCTCTATTTTGGTGACTTATGTATAAAAATAATAAATTTTTAAAACAGAAATTTTAAAAGGGTATGCTACTGAATTTTTTTTTCTATTTTTGCAATTAAATTTCAACATTCAAACAGGATGTGCCATTTAATTTAATATTAACACAGGAGGTGACTTTATATCAAACATCATATAATAATTATGATGAATATGTTTAATATAGTTTCCTGACCTATTCTTACCTTCATTATATTTATACCGAATTTAATTTATTTTCAAACAGAGATATTTTTCCAAAAGTATTTTGCTTTTGTGTATCACTTGCCTTTCCTCATTTGAATAAGAATCTCTCTTGTGATTCTGAGCATTTTGATATACTGTAGCTTTAGGCAAACACACAAAAAATGAAACTATTTTTACAAAATGTTGTCTTAAAATATAGCCTTATTATGTAGTCAATTATGGAGAAGGCTTATTTATTCTTCGTTTGAGTTTAACTTCTGTCTTTGATATTTATAAGGTAGACATTGCTGCAGAGTTGAGTTTGCAGATTGTTCCCTCCAGCTACTTCACGATGATCACAAAATTAATTATATATGTACTAGCAGATGCCAAAAAATATGCAGCTGAAGAATGTAGTAATAGTTTAAACTTGTCTACCAAATATAATTCTATTAACTAGCTCCTCATATTTATTCTTCCTTCATAAAGTAGTTCTAAACATAATCACATATACACAGTGTTGATGTATAAATTTACTCATTTAAATGATAGGAAGCATTTAATCTCTGTTGATTTATTTCAATGTTGGAGTTACTATTAACTGTGATTACTATAGGAAACAAGTCAAATTATCAGGAATCTTCCTAAGTTAGTAATTAAAGAACTATGAGGTTTTTTACTTCATATGAGGACACCAGATAAAATTTCAGAATACACACACACACACATACTTTCAGATGTGTGTGTGTGTGTATCTATGATAAAAAGTGAGCTTTTCATTCATGTCATCAGGCCACTTGTGTATATTTTTAGAATTGAACCAAGGTATTCACCTTGGAGGGAATGTACTACCATGATTTTAAACTAATATTTCTCTAATAAGGTTAACTATAAAATATAAGAACTATAAATTTGTTTGTATTTCATTATGATTGCATGCTGAGTTAAAGGATTTTAAAATTACAGACAAACATACATTACCATATAACTGTGTTCCATTACTCTTAAGTTATTCTCCAAATTTATCACAGACCTCTATCCTGTTTTTCAAAATACACTTGGTACACACTCACTCACACACATGCACACACATACACACAAAAACACACAAGAGTTTACATTACTACCTGTTTTTTTTTTTTTTTTTGGCTAAGCTGTAAAAATCATTTGCATATATTAGTAGAGGACCTATTTTACTCTTAACATTGGATGTGTATATACTTAATTTTCTCAATTTAGATACTTTTAAAAGTGAAAAGAAGCATTACATTGATGTAATTACATTACAAAAACAGGGTGAAACTGGGACATAAAGTAAAACTTTAAACCTTGCAAACTTTATTTTTTTTTTTTTTTTTTTTTTAATTTTTTTATTTTTCAGTGGGTTTTGTTATACATTGATGTGAATCAGCCATAGAGTTACACGAATTCCCCATCCCGGTCTCCCATCCCACCTCCCTCTCCACCCGATTCCTCTGGATCTTCCCAGCCCAACAGGCCCGAGCACTTGATACATGCTGTTCTTTCGAAACTTCCCACCCTCCCCTTCTCCCACAGAGTTCAAAAGTCTGTTCTGTACTTCTGCGTCTCTTCTTCTGCCCTGCATATAGGGCCATTGTTACCATCTTTCTAAATTCCGTATATATGTGTTAGTATACTGTAATGTTCTTTATCTTTCTGGCTCACCTCACTCTGTATAATGGGCTCCAGTTTCATCCATCTCATTAGAACTGATTCAAATGAATTCTTTTTAACGGCTGAGTAATATTCCATGGTGTATATGTACCATAGCTTCCTTATCCATTCATCTGCTGATGGGCATCTAGGTTGCTTCCATGTCCTGGCTATTATAAACAGTGCTGCGATGAACATTGGGGTGCACGTGTCTCTTTCAGATCTAGATTCCTCAGTGTGTATGCCCAGAAGTGGGATTGCTGGGTCATATGGCAGTTCTATTTCCAGTTTTTTAAGAAATCTCCACACTGTTTTCCATAGTGGCTGTACTAGTTTGCATTCCCACCAACAGTGTAAGAGGGTTCCCTTTTCTCCACACCCTCTCCAGCATTTATTGCTTGTAGACTTTTGGATAGCAGCCATCCTGACTGGCGTGTAATGGTACCTCATTGTGGTTTTGATTTGCATTTCTCTGATGATGAGTGATGTGGAGCATCTTTTCATGTGTTTGTTAGCCATCTGTATGTCATCTTTGGAGAAATGTCTGTTTAGTTCTTTGGCCCATTTTTTGATTGGGTCATTTATTTTTCTGGAATTGAGCTTCAGGAGTTGCTTGTATATTTTTGAGATTAATCCTTTGCCTGTTTCCTCATTTGCTATTATTTTCTCCCAATCTGAGGGCTGTCTTTTCACCTTACTTATAGTTTCCTTTGTTGTGCAAAAGCTTTTAAGTTTCATTAGGTCCCATTTGTTTATTTTTGCTTTTATTTCCAATATTCTGGGAGGTGGGTCATAGAAGATCTTGCTGTGATTTATGTCAGAGAGTGTTTTGCCTATGTTCTCCTCTAGGAGTTTTATAGTTTCTGGTCTTATGTTTAGATCTTTAATCCATTTTGAGTTTATTTTTGTGTATGGTGTTAGAAAGTGTTCTAGTTTCATTCTTTTACAAGTGGCTGACCAGTTTTCCCAGCACCACTTGTTAAAGAGATTGTCTTTTTTCCATTGTATATCCTTGCCTCCTTTGTCAAAGATAAGGTGTCCATAGGTTCGTGGATTTATCTCTGGGCTTTCTATTCTGTTCCATTGATCTATATTTCTGTCTTTGTGCCAGTACCATACTGTCTTGATGACTGTGGCTTTGTAGTAGAGTCTGAGGTCAGGCAGGTTGATTCCTCCAGTTCCATTCTTCTTTCTCAAGATTACTTTGGCTATTCGAGGTTTTTTGTATTTCCATACAAATTGTGAAATTATTTGTTCTAGTTCTGTGAAAAATACCGTTGGTAGCTTGATAGGGATTGCATTGAATCTATAGATTGCTTTGGGTAGAATAGCCATTTTGACAATATTGATTCTTCCAATCCATGAACACGGTATGTTTCTCCATCTGTTTGTGTCCTCTTTGATTTCTTTCATCAATGTTTTATAGTTTTCTGTGTATAGGTCTTTTGTTTCTTTAGGTAGATATACTCCTA
Source organism: Muntiacus reevesi (assembly GCF_963930625.1). Lineage (NCBI taxonomy): Eukaryota > Metazoa > Chordata > Mammalia > Artiodactyla > Cervidae > Muntiacus > Muntiacus reevesi. The sequence continues at coordinate 59,594,327 of NC_089259.1, forward strand.
AGTATTTTATTCTTTTTGTTGCAATGGTGAATGGTATTGTTTCCTTAATTTCCCTTTCTGTTTTTTCATTGTTAGTATATAGGAATGCAAGGGATTTCTGTGTGTTAATTTTATATCCTGCAACTTTACTATATTCATTGATTAGCTCTAGTAATTTTCTGGAAGAGTCTTTAGGGTTTTCTATGTAGAGGATCATGTCATCTGCAAACAGCGAGAGTTTCACTTCTTCTTTTCCTATCTGGATTCCTTTTACGTCTTTTTCTGCTCTGATTGCTGTGGCCAAAACTTCCAACACTATGTTGAATAGTAGTGGTGAGAGTGGGCATCCTTGTCTTGTTCCTGATTTCAGAGGAAATGCTTTCAATTTTTCACCATTGAGGGTGATGCTTGCTGTGGGTTTGTCATATATAGCTTTTATTATGTTGAGGTATGTTCCTTCTATTCCTGCTTTCTGGAGAGTTTTAATCATAAATGAGTGTTGAATTTTGTCAAAGGCTTTCTCTGCATCTATTGAGATAATCATATGGTTTTTATCTTCCAATTTGTTAATGTGGTGTATTACGTTGATCGATTTGCGGATATTAAAGAATCCTTGCATTCCTGGGATAAAGCCCACTTGGTCATGGTGTATGATTTTTTTAATATGTTGTTGGATTCTGTTTGCTAGAATTTTGTTAAGGATTTTTGCATCTATGTTCATCAGTGATATTGGCCTGTAGTTTTCTTTTTTTGTGGCATCTTTGTCTGGTTTTGGAATTAGGGTGATGGTGGCCTCATAGAATGAGTTTGGAAGTTTACCTTCATCTGCAATTTTCTGGAAGAGTTTGAGTAAGATAGGTGTTAGCTCTTCTCTAAATTTTTGGTAGAATTCAGCTGTGAAGCCATCTGGTCCTGGGCTTTTGTTTGCTGGAAGATTTTTGATTACAGTTTCGATTTCCTTGCTTGTGATGGTTCTGTTAAGATCTTCTATTTCTTCCTGGTTCAGTTTTGGAAAGTTATACTTTTCTAAGAATTTGTCCATTTCATCCAAGTTGTCCATTTTATTGGCATAGAGCTGTTGGTAGTAGTCTCTTATGATCCTTTGGATTTCAGTGTTGTCTGTTGTGATCTCACCCTTTTCATTTCTTATTTTGTTAATTTGGTTCTTCTCTCTTTGTTTCTTAATGAGTCTTGCTAATGGTTTGTCAATTTTGTTTATTTTTTCAAAAAACCAGCTTTTAGCTTTGTTGATTTTTGCTATGGTCTCTTTAGTTTCTTTTGCATTTATTTCTGCCCTAATTTTTAAGATTTCTTTCCTTCTGCTAACCCTGGGGTTCTTCATTTCTTCCTTCTCTAATTGCTTTAGGTGTAGAGTTAGGTTATTTATTTGGCTTTTTTCTTGTTTCTTGATGTAAGCCTGTAATGCTATGAACCTTCCCCTTAGCACTGCTTTTACAGTGTCCCATAGGTTTTGGGTTGTTGTGCTTTCATTTTGATTCGTTTCTATACATATTTTGATTTCTTTTTTGATTTCTTCTATGATTTGTTGGTTATTCAGAAGTGTGTTATTTAGCCTCCATATGTTGGAATTTTTAACAATTTTTTTCCTGTAATTGAGATCTAATCTTACTGCACTGTGGTCAGAAAAGATGACTGGAATGATTTCAATTTTTTTGAATTTTCCAAGACCAGATTTATGGCCCAGGATGTGATCTATTCTGGAGAAGGTTCCATGTGCGCTTGAGAAAAAGGTGAAGTTGATTGTTTTGGGGTGAAATGTCCTATAGATATCAATTAGGTCTAGCTGGTCCATTGTATCATTTAAGGTTTGTGTTTCCTTATTGATTTTCTGTTTAGTTGATCTATCCATAGTTGTGAGTGGGGTATTAAAGTCTCCCACTATTATTGTGTTACTATTAATTTCCTCTTTCATACTTGTTAGCGTTTGCCGTACATATTGCGGTGCTCCTATGTTGGGTGCATATATATTTATAATTGTTATATCTTCTTCTTGGATTGATCCTTTGATCATTATGTAGTGTCCTTCTTTGTCTCTTTTCACCTCCTTTATTTGAAAGTCTATTTTATCTGATATGAGTATTGCGACTCCTGCTTTCTTTTGGTCTCCGTTTGCATGAAATATTTTTTCCAGCCCTTCACTTTTAGTCTGTATGTGTCCCTTGTTTTGAGGTGGGTCTCTTGTAGACAGCATATATAGGGGTCTTGTTTTTGTATCCATTCAGCCAATCTTTGTCTTTTGGTTGGGGCATTCAACCCATTTACATTTAAGGTAATTATTGATAAGTATGGTCCCATTGCCATTTACTTTGTTGTTTGGGGTTCACGTTTATACAACATTTCTGTGTTTCCTGTCTAGAGAAGATCTTTTAGCATTTGTTGAAGAGCTGGTTTGGTGGTGCTGAATTCTCTCAGCTTTTGCTTGTCTGTAAAGCTTTTGAATTCTCCTTCATATCTGAATGAGATCCTTGCTGGGTACAGTAATCTAGGTTGTAGGTTATTCTCTTTCATTACTTTGAGTATGTCCTGCCATTCCCTTCTGGCCTGGAGGGTTTCTATTGATAGATCAGCTGTTATCCTTATGGGAATCCCTTTGTGTGTTATTTGTTGCTTCTCCCTCGCTGCTTTTAGTATTTGTTCTTTGTGTTTGATCTTTGTTAATTTGATTAATATGTGTCTTGGGGTGTTTCGCCTTGGGTTTATCCTGTTTGGGACTCTCTGGGTTTCTTGGACTTGGGTGGCTATTTCCTTCCCCATTTTAGGGAAGTTTTCAGCTATTATCTCCTCGAGTATTTTCTCATGGCCTTTCTTTTTGTCTTCTTCTTCTGGGACTCCTATGATTCGAATATTGGGACGTTTCACATTGTCCCAGAGGTCCCTGAGGTTGTCCTCATTTCTTTTGATTCTTTTTTCTTTTTTCCTCTCTGCTTCATTTATTTCCACCATTCTATCTTCTACCTCACTTATCCTATCTTCTGTCTCCGTTATTCTACTCTTGGTTCCCTCCAGAGTGTTTTTGATCTCGTTCATTGCATTATTCATTTTTAATTGACTCTTTTTTATTTCTTCTAGGTCTTTATTAAACATTTCTTGCATCTTTTCAATCTTTGTCTCCAGGCTATTTATCTGTACCTCCATTTTGCTTTCAAGATTTTGGATCATTTTTATTATCATTATTCTAAATTCTTTTTCAGGTAGATTCCCTATCTCCTCCTCTTTTGTTTGACTTGGTGGACTTTTTTCATGTTCCTTTACCTGTTGGGTATTTCTTTGCCTTTTCATCTTGTTTAGATTGCTGTGTCTGGAGTGGGCTTTCTGTATTCTGGAGTTCTGTGGTTCCTTTTTATTGTGGAGGTTTTACCCAGTGGGTGGGGTTAGATGATTGGCTTGTCAAGGTTTCCTGATTAGCGAAGCTTGTGTCAGTGTTCTGGTGCGTGAATCTTGATTTCTTCTCTTTGGAGAGCAATGGAGTGCCCAGTAATGAGTTTTGAGATGGGTCTATGTGTTAGGTGTGACCTTGGGCAGTCTATATGTTGACGTTCAGGGCTATGTTCCTGCGTTGCTGGAGAAATTTGCGTGGTATGTCTTGCTCTAAAACTTATTGGCTCTTTGGTGGTGGTTGGTTTCAGTGTAGGTATGGAGGCTTTTGGACGGTCACTTATTACTTAAAGATCCATGTAGTCAGGAGTTTTCTGGTGTTCTCAGGTTTTGGGCTTAAGTCTCCTGCCTCTGGATTTCAGTTTTATTCTTCCTGTAGTCTCAGGACTTCTCCAACCATACAGCACTGATAATAAAACTTCTAGGTTAATGGTGAAAAGTTTCTCCTCCGTTAGGGACACCCAGAGAGGTTCACAGAGTTACATGAGGAAGGGGAGAGGGAGGAGGGAGATAGAGATGAGCAGGAGGAGAAAAAGGGGGACTCAAGAGGAGAGAGACAGATCTACGAAGTTGTCTGATCGCAGAGTGTTCTCCGTAGCCCAGACACCCACAAAGATTCACAGAATTGGATTGGGAAGAGAAGGGGAAAGGAGGAAATAGAGGTGTTCTGAGGTAGAAAACAGAGAGTCAAGATTGGGAGAGAATAATCAACACACTCCTGAATAAAAATGGGAGCTGAATATTGGATTCTTAAATGTTCACAATTTATATCATATACTGAAAAACAAAAATTAAAAATCTAGAGTAGAGGTTAGACTCTTAAAAATACTATATTAAAAACAAAAACCAAAACATAAAAAAAAAAAATTTTAGGAATATATATGAAGTTTGGTTTAAAAATAGGGCTTCTCTTCTTCTTCTTTTTTTTTTTTTCCCCCTGTAAGGTTATAGTGTATTGAAAATGAAAATTAAGGAGTAGTAATAGGAGTACTAGATGACTTTAAAAGAAATGAGAAAAAGAAAAATAGAAAATAGAAGAGAAGAAGAAAAAAGAAAAGGAGAAAAAAAAAAAGAAGAAAAAGAAGAAAAAAAAAAAGAGAAAAAAAATTGTTTTACCTAATTAAAAAAATCGTAAAAATCTTATGAAAATGAAAGTTAAGGAGTAATGGGGGAGTAATAGGGAATTTTAAAGGAAAATAAAAGAGAAAAAAGAAAAAAAAAATTTTTTTTTTCTTACTTAAAAAAAAAAAAAAAAAGAAAAGAAAAAGAAAAAAGAAAAAAATATATCTAGGAATTTCTCTGGAGCTGTTTCGGTCAGTGTGGGTTCCGCTCAGTTTCAGATATCTCCTCGTTCCAGCTTATACTTCTCGATATCTATAGGTCCTTCCGGTGAAGTCCGTGTTTTCTTCAGGGATTTTAATCTGTTGCACCGGTCCCTTCTGAAGCGGTTCCCTTTGTTTATTTGGCTTCTGTTGCCGGTTTCTTCCGCGCCTAATTTCCGCCCTGACACAGGTGGGCGGAGGTGGATTCTTATTCAGGTAGCTAGTTCCGTCGCGCTCCGGGGTGGGGCTGGCGCTGCAGGGAGGGGCTGGCGCTATTTTCTCCGTCTGGGCTGCTCAGGCTCCAGGCGGTTCCAGCCCTCGGGTGATCCACAAAAGCGCGGAACACAAAGCTGCGCCTGCGTAAACCTTGCAAACTTTAAATCCACCCATGCTTCCCTGGGTTTCTGGATGACTTGATTTGTAAATTGCTTTACAAGGACATTGGATTTCAAAATGTCCTCCACCTACAGCTGTTTTCTCTGATTAATTATCTGCTTTAGACCCTTTACCCTTTCACCTGGCTCTGACAGTTTCCCTTCTTAAAAATCAGTCTCATTCATGAGGCTTGTAAATAGTTTTAAAATATACATAAGATTGTTTCTCTACTTTGCTTAAAAGTTTCCTTCTCCCATTTGAACTTCATGAAAACCTTGATATTCTTGCATGGCCTATAAAGCCCTGAATGAACTTCTTGCCACCACTCAGATCACATTTCCTACCAGTCTTTTCCTCTCTACTTCTGCTGCAGCCCTAACAGCCTCTCTGCTGTTCTTGAAACCCACTAACGGCACCTCATTATCCCTGAACTTGCTACTTTTTCTCTTTAAACACTGTCCCCCAGATAACATATAGCCCATTTTCTCATTTCATTAATCAGTGTTTGAATGCCATCCCCATTGAGAGGCTTTCTTTGACCATTGCATATAAAATAGAAACTCCATCACTGTCCTCTCAACTGAGCTTTATTTTTTTATATCATAACATTTATCATAAGCTTATATAGTATTAAATATATTTTTATTGTATGCCTCCTCCCATTGGAATGTAGGCTATATGACACACATCTTTTTCACTTGCTTCTCCACACAGCTTAACCCAAAATATATTTACTGAAAGACAAACTGAATGCAACAAATTGAAAACACTGGATCAATTACATAATTGGATCTATCTATCTATCTATATATATATAATATTATATAATAATTGGATCAATTATATAGGATTATCCACATCTTCTCAGTACTAAAAAATCACTGCCTGTATTCAATCATGTTCTCTCTGGTTTGTTTAGTTTTACCATTTATATTGTACCACTGTTCTTCGGGAGGCTCACATTTTCATAATCCAAATACATTCCTCTTCTCACAGAATGTTTCATTTGTGTCACTGTCCTCTTTTCTGCGTTATTTCTTTCCTGTCTCTTCTGGATCAGTTTTATCAATATGAAATCAGAGTCTAGAATTTTCTATTTGAAAAAGAAAAAAAAAAATCTTCCTCTATCCCACGTTGATATCAATGATTTTTACTATTTTACAATATTCACAGCAAGACCTTGATGTATTTCAGTCTTCAACTTCTTATTTTCATAATTCCACTAACAATTATGCTTTTATCGGGTTTACCAAGATTATCAAAGATGACTGTACTTCCAGCATATATGCTAACAGTCAAAATTGTGTGCTTTATAGCAGAAGTAGAAGCAGTTGATTAATTTGTTTTCTTGGGGCATGTCTTCTCTTCCAAGACATACTATTCTCTCTTTCCTTATGAGCTTTTCATTTTCAATCTCTAGAGTTTTCTCTTCCAAATAGTAGGAGGAAGTCAGGTTTAATTATTTCTTCTTACTTTAAATTTTCTCTTCAGGCTATCTTAATTTGTCTCCTTGTCTTAAAAAATATTTCTGTGCCTTTCCCCCTTACTCCACTACCTACTTAATGTCAATTTGCATAGATATCTGAATCTTAATAAATTCACATCGAAGCTATTGAATCTCCACAGTACTTGACCTCCCCAAATCATTTCCTTTCTGTGTATTTTGCATATCTATAGCTCCAGTCCAGTTGCCCAAACTGAAAATACAAAACCATTTCTGATTCTTCATGTTATGATACCAAGTATATCAGCAGAATCTTTAGGCTCTACAGCCAAATGTTTGCAGCAGCTATTCAATTTTGTTTAGGACTCTCTTTTTTCAGTGCAAGCATATTTGATTCTTTCAGATATTACCATTTAAGTCTAGTTCAGCTTAGTTCAGTCAGTCATGTCCCACTCTTCACAACCCCATGGACTGCAGCACACCAGGCCTCCCTGTCCATCACCAGCTCCTGGAGTTTACTAAAACTCATGTCCACTGAGGTGGTGATACCATCCAGCCGTCTCATCCTCTGTTGTCCCCTTCTCCTCCTGCCTTCAATCTTTCCCAGTATCAGGGTCTTTTCAAACGAGTCAGTCCTTCGCATCAGGTGGCCAATGTATTGGAGTCTAATTTCCAAATATCACTCCATGGATGGGTCCTCCACTGACTATTCTCCTGAAAATACTTTCTTCTATAATTCTCCATTGTACTAAATTACATTTCCCCCATGGGATCTATTAATATCTAAAATATATAGTGTTTAATTATTTGTTAATTCTGTTTTTCTCTCACCACAGTAGAAGCTCCATGACAGGAAAAGCTTGTCCATATTACTCATGCCTTTATTTCAGCAGCAATGACAGTCTGTCTAAAGTAGATTGTTGAATAAATGAATAAATCTCTAAAAATATATTTCATGTAGAAATATATTTCTCATAATGTATAGAATATGTATTTTTAATTTTAATTTTTCATGTTTTTGTGGTATAGTGGTCTATGGACATAGCACTTGTTTAGGAATCAGGCATTGAGGTCCTAAATTATAGATAATAACTTTGCTATGTGACTTTAAGCAAGTGATACAACTTTACTCAGACTTTTGTTTATCATCTTTCAAAATACGGTGTTTGCTGTCTACAATCCTTTCAAAACATTTAATGAATGTATCATAAAATATTAACTTTCATTTTTAGATGCATTGTAGCAGCAGTTTTTGTTTCTTTTCTTTTCAAACACACACAGAGAGAAAGCATGATACTTCTACTTTAATGAATGATAATCCTATGTGAAAATGTAAGGAGAATAAAAAGTACATAGACAATAAGAAAAAAACGAACAAACTGATTTTAACCTTTGTTGTACAATGAAAATACCAAGATGAATGCATATCCCTACAAGATTATTAGTTCTGTGATCTGCTTTTATGAGTAAGAGAACAGTCTTTTTTCTTTTTTGTCTTCTAAATCATTCATTATCTGGTCTTCTTAATAAAAATAGTTCACATTATCCTGCCTATTCACACTGAAGAATAGCAGAAGTAAGTAAAAAGAAACTGACTTTGGTTTGCTATTGTGATTCCTTTTGCCCTTGAATTTGGATTTGGAATGAAAGCTTTTAAGTCTAAGAATCATTTCTGCAGTTGGAAAACCAAATTAGAGTAGGAAATTGAATAAAGAATAATAACGAAAATTTGTTAATAGCTTGAAACAGTGATTATATCTTCAAATTACCTTTTCCATTATAAAGCATTATAATAATTTAATGTTGCACTCTAATAAATAAAACTCACTTGCTTTTATAATAAAATATTTGTGCCATGGCTCACTCTCATGACCCCATTAATGGATTGAAAACACTTCAAGTTTATTTTTCCTTTGTGAAGGTCACTACATAGAAACATTGAAGAGGATATTTATTGGGATACACATTTATCCACATAGAGAGTAATAACAAAGTAGGAAACACGATAAATAGCCAGGACACATGAATTATACATTTGCTGATACTTTTGTTGTTAATTTGATGATTGCTTGCTTGTTACTTCCTAAACTTTATTCCCCACTAGTTTTATCAAGGATGATATGATTTTGGCTTTAATCTGTTGTCATTATAAGTTAAAAAACTAAAAGTACTTTCATGTCATAGTATTATTGTCCTGGCTTCAGTAGATAAAGGCATTGAACTTTATGCACTGCTTTCATAATGCATTATTTTAAAAATTATATATGCACTATATTAAGATGCAAAATAAAATTTAAAGTGTCCAATTGAAACGGCAGTATCAAAATGCTGTCATGAATAAGCATAACATGCACAGTACTTTGCATATATTTTCAGAATAATCTTCACCATGACTTTGAGTTACAGATAATGAAACTAATATTCAAATGGTTTAAATCATTTTCTAAGGTCACACAGCAGGTACAATAAAAAGAAAACAAGGAATACTTAATCCTCTGTTAGAATTACATTGTAGACTTTAGCACTGTGGAATAGTAAGGGATTTAGGAGATGTTCTAGCCAAATTATCTTCAAGGAGAAGATTTTTTTTTTTTAACCTCTGTAAATTTACAATGTAGTGTTCTACACTGACATGCACAATACCCATTTTATGAATACTAATTGAATTTTTAAGTTCTTAATGTAATGACAAATTATGATTACATAGCTAATTATTCCAAAAATAGCAAAAACCAAGTAAGATCTAAATAATAATAATAATTTATTAGCTTTTCTACATTGTCTTATCTATTTTTTGTCTAATGCTTGAGCTCAATGTAAAATTTATCTAGGGTCGGCCCTCTTTAAATGGAGAATTATCATTAGTGTTTTATTTTTGTTGTATATAATGATCAAGATGCAGATGTTACAAAATAGTGAATTTGACTCTAATAGTGAAACATGTTCAATGAACAAGTTTGTGTGTGGAAGTTGGGGAGTGCTTTCAAACTGTTTTTAAGAGAGATTATATAAGTGAGGACTCAATGAAACCTCAATGAATTTAATTATAAAAATGGCAATCTCTACTAGAAAGAAGAGACTAACAGCTGACATTATACGTAAAAATTCTGATGTCTTTGAGCCACAAATCATGTGCATCCAACTCCCTAATTTTTCCTAAGGTATATACAGGTGAATATGAATGAATATACACAGGTCAGTATATCTGGGCCTGGGGGCAGGAGAGGGTAGCCCAAATACCCAAGATATCCGGATTTCCCAGACAGAACTTAGTAAGCTGACTTGAATCAAAACACTTTTATAGTATAGTACTCGTTTTCTAATTTACCACCAGGGAGATACCTAGTTGGATCTAGAATGCTTAGGAAATAGTCTTTCTGTATAACCTTAACTTGATACTGGAAAATTAGACAATATTTTTCAGCTTCTATCTCAAACAATTGGCAAGGTTTTAGCCAGAACTTTGACAGTTTGTTTTTGAAAATGTCCCTTTCTTTCCAGATTCAGAAGGTAATTTTGCTTTCTTTTTGGTTCAAAATCAGTGAAAAGTAAAATCTGGTGAAACCAAATTTGAAGAGTATCATGAGCTTTTAAGTGTTTCTGAATGCATGTTTAATTGTTGTTGAGTTTTAAAGGGAAAAAGAAAAAAAGTATATGAAAACAGGAAAAAATGTGGAAATATATATGTACTTTAAGGGAAAAAATCAAAAAATTAGAAAGTGTGACTTGATAATTTGAAATCTCAATGAACTATAGCCCAAGGGACAGCATTTCAGATGTCTCTGAGAAACTGCTCCCAGGAAGTGGAGCGAAGGTCAGTACAGGTGTGATTTTGGTGAGTGGGGAATACATTTAATCAAGCACATATTTTTTGCAGAAGATTACTACTAGTCTTGAGGACCAGATGTCACCATGAAAAATTTTAGTGGTTTCCTGGATATGAAGAGATGCAAGTATTGGGTCCTTAAATCTCCTGAAAATATCTATCTGAAGAAATTTTCCACTATTTTGTCCAGTAGCACAGAGTGCCTCAGTCTTGATCTCTACCCTTAACTCCTTTCATCAGCTGTTGAACATCAACAACTGCAACGGTTTATAATTTGATCCTTGCAGAGGTAGCTAGCCAGTGCTACTTTGTAGGTGACAATGCACATATGTATATGCAGATGAATTAAGATTTTATCCAAAAAAAATGTGATTGTAATTTGTGTTCTTTAGTATTACTTGTCAAAATTACCATTATAAACTTATTACATCATAGTATGATTTTTATCAGTTTTCCATTTTTGAATATTAAATGCCATTGGAAGGTGTATTTAGGCTTGTATATATACATAGGTTTACCAGCTGGCTCAGTGGTGAAGAATCCACCTGCCAATGTGGAAAATGAGGGTTTGATCACTGGGCTGGGAAGATCTCCTGGAGAAGGAAATGGCAACCTACTTCTGACTTGCCAGGAAAATATCAGGGACAGAGGGCTACAGTCCATGGGATTGCAAATAATCAGACATGACTGAGAGCGACGGAGTGCACTCACACACACACACATCCACATCATTGCATTTGTTCAGCTCCTTAGTAATATTTTTTCTGTGGAAATGGTAAGTCAGGACATTCTGACTCTTAGATTTATACTCAGATATTTTTTTAATGTACTCATAATTAGAGCATACACTTATAATGCTTCAATTATTCATTCTTCTAGTGATAAAAATCCAAGATTACCTCCAACCCTTTGCTCAAAAGTTAACATTGTGATAAGCATCCTCATATATATCCTTACATGAAAATTCTCAGGAAGGAATAAGATTCTAAGGCAATGAAATGTATTTTTTCTGACCTAAGCAGTCCCTAAGTTTACCTTCGATGCATATGTTCGTGTTTCTGTATCCTCCAGCACCTTGAGGCACTGTCTAGCTTTACAATATTTGCCATTTTGTTGGAGATTCATTGAACCCATAATTGGTTTAATCTGTATTTCCCTAACTACAAGTTAATCTGAGCATCTCCTCAGATGCTTATGTATTTTGTCTTTTTTTTTTTTTTCTGTAAGAGTGCATATTTCTCTTGTTCCTATTTCATAGGATTTTCTTTATAGTATGGCTTTGTATTATGTGTTACTGAAGGAGGCCATGGGAACCCACTCCAATATACTTGCCTGGAGAATCCCCATGGTCACAGGAGCCTGGTGGACTGCAGTCCATGGGTTTGCAAAGAGTTGGATATGACTGAGTGACGAAGCACGTGTCTGCTATGGTTTCCATTTTTGCTGTGAGTTGACCTCAGGGCCATTATTCTTCTGTGCATATATTAAGGAAATTGTTGACAAAAATACTGAAATTTGATTTTATCCAGCTAGAATGTTAACTTGAAGATAATTTGAGAATGTTAATATCTTTGTAGTATAGCGATAGTATATCCAAAAGTATGAGGTTGTTGTTCAGTCACTCAGTCGTGTCCAACTCTTTGTGATCCCATAACTGCAGAATGCCAGGCTTCCCTGTCCTTCACCATCTCCTGGACTTTGCTCAAAGTCATGACCATTGAGTCTATGATGCCATCCAACCATCTCATCCTCTGCCATCCTCTTCACCTCCTGCCTTCAGTCTTTCCCAGCATCAGGGTCTTTTCTAATGAGTCAGCTCTTCACATCAAGTGACCAAAGTATTGAAGTTTCAGCTTCAGCATCAGTCCTTCCAATGAACACCCAGGACTGATCTCCTTTAGGACGAACTGGTTGAATCTCCTTGCAGTCCAAATGACTCTCAAGAGTCTTCTCCAACACCACAGTTCAAAAGCATCATTTCTTCAGCTCTCAGCTTTCTTTATAGTCCAATGCTCACATCTATACATAACCACTGGAAAAACCATAATCTTGACTAGACAGACCTCTGTCAGCAAAGTAATGTCTCTGCTTTTTAATATACTATCTAGGTTGGTCATTGGAGAAGGCAATGGCACCCCACTCCACTACTCTCGCCTGGAAACTCCCATGGACGGAGGAGCCTGGTAGGCTGCAGTCCATGGGGTCATGAAGAGTCGGACACGACTGAGAGACTTCACTTTCACTTTTTACTTTCATGTATTCGAGGAGGAAATGGAAACCCACTCCAGTATTCTTGCCTGGAGAAGCCCAGGGACGCAGGAGCTGGTGTGCTGCTGCCTATGGGGTCACACAGAGTCAGACACGACTTAGAGAGGGAGATGCTGGTCATAACTTTTCTTCCAAGGAGCAAGCATCTTTTAATTTCATGGCTGCAGTCACCATCTGCAGTGATTTTGGACCCCAAGAAAATAAAGTCTGTCACTGTTTCCATTGTTTCTCCATCTATTTGCCATGAAGTGACAGTACTGGATCCCAAGAATTTAGTTTCTTGGGTGCTGAGTTTTAAGCCAGGTTCTTCACTCTACTCTTTCACCCTCATCAAGAGACTCTAGTTTGTCTTTGCTTTCTCCCATGAGGGTGGTGCCATCTGCATATTTGAGGTTATTAACATTTCTCCTGACAATCTCAATTCCAGTTTGTGCTTCATCCAGGCCATCGTTTTGCATGATGTACTCTGCATATTAATTTAATAAGCAGGGTGACAATATACAGCCTTTATATACTCTTTTCCCAGTTTGGAACCAGTCCATTGTTCCAACTCAGTTCTAACTGTTGCTTCTTGACCTGCATACATATTTCTCAGGAGTCAGGGAAGGTTGTCTAGTATTCCCATCCCAAAATATAGGATATATTTATTTGCATATTATTTTAGGTTTTTCATTTGAGTGACTTTTTTGAAATATATTTATACCATTTTATCTTTGCAAAAATTTTCAGTTTCTGTGATAAAGTACACTGTTCCTATATAATTCTAATTTTATAGAAGTGTAACTAAAGTATGGGTTATCTAAGGAAATTTCACAAATATAATGCTAATGAATGATAGATTCAGAATTTAAAACAAGACAATTTTCCTCCAGAATCTTTACCCTTAGCTCATGTGCTATTCTAATGTTCATTTTATAAGCAGAATACTTTAAAATATATTAAAACCTTAGAGAAACATTTCACTTTCTGAATTTCAGATTTTTTTAACTGCTTCCTGGAAAAAAAAAGTCAGCTTCTTTACATTTTAAAAACAAACGATTAGACTGTCACCAATTTAGTCATTGTAATAACCATTGTGTTATCTGGCATATTTAATGTGTAAAGTTCTAGATGATAAAGATTTGGCAAGGGATAAAATCAAGTAAGTAAAAAAATTAAAATCTGAGTTGGTTAGGACAGATGAGCATCATTGTTACATACATTTCTTAACCTAGAGTTTACATCATTCTCCTGTAATTTTTAGCTTCTTTATTAATGTCACTTCATTTTCAAGTTACTTTTCTATAAAGGACTAATTTTCTCCACTATAAAACATTGGTTGGATAATTTCTGTTACCTTAATCACTAGTTACTAAAATTGTAAGTGATCATTTAAAAGGTATTCATCATATGTGAGATCAACAATTTTAGAAAAAAATACTTTAAAACTACTTTAAAAAGTAATTTTTAAATTATAAAATATAGTATTTTAGAATTTGCTATGATAAATGATTATCAGCTGATAGCTGATATTTTAATAATATTTCCCAATTTTGTGAAATTTGTAACAACTTAAATTCAAGGTCAGCTTTCTCATCTACCTTTCTTAGGCCTTGTCACTACTATATGAGATTTTGGGCTTCCCTGGGGGCTCAGCAGTAAAGAATCTGCCTGCCAAGGCAGGAGATGCAGGTTCGATCCCTGAGTTGGGAGGATCCCCTGGTTCTCCAGACAATGGCAGCCCACTCCAGTATTTTTGCCTCAGCAATATTATGGACACAGGAGCATGGTGGGCTACAGTCCATGGAGTTGCAAAGAGCTGGATACAACTTAGCAACTATACATACACAATTTACAATTTTACATTTTCAAATATGGGTTCAAGTGTTTGAATTTTTTTTTCATACAGTTTAACTGTTCAGAAGGAAAGCAGTCCCAGAGAATATAGAGCAATACCTCAAAGGAGATTGTATTGAAAATACAAATTTGTATCCAAATAGACACGTTGCCATCTGAAGGAACACAATTGTGTGTTCAGTTTTTTTCCAGAGAAAGCTGTTATAAGCTTAACAGATATTTTGCCTCCTTGGATAATGATCAGTAAGAATAAGCCAGTTGGAAGAAGCCACTAGAACTCAAAGTAAGTAATTGGTTTAAGCAAATAATATAAAATCTCTTCACTCCTTGTAAGATTTATGTGATCTCTTTTTCCCTTAACACAGTGTTTCAATATGGAAACTTAAATCCTATTGCTTTGTTTTGTTTGAATGGCACAGTATGCTATGTGTACATAAGCCATGGCCATGATTTGGTTGTATTAAAAATGTTAAATACCCCTTTTGCACTGAATCCGGATGAGTCGTGCAACTGATCACCAGTCGTTGTCTTGGAATAATCAAACAATGTATGAACAGGCATTCTATTCTAACTTCTATTTGCATAGGAATATTTTACCTTGCCCCCCAAACAGCTGATTCTCTGTCAGTACTGGCTCTGAAGCATTTCTTTTGAGCTTACCTACAGCTCAACATAATGCTCGACACAGTTAAAATTATCTCTTTTTCTAGCATGGGTTTCAATGATAAAAAATAAGCTTTGTAGTTTCCCTTATATACAACATACACACATGCAAAGACATGATTCATATTCTGCACATCAGTGGATTTATTAAACTGTAAACTGAAATACCTACCACCATACCCAAATGACAGCAATTGCTCTTCACACTGTGTCTTTTGTGTTATGAAATATCTAAAAGTATCATTTGAGGAAGAAATGTTGGCAAATACACATTGTTCTTTCTCTCATTTTATAGAATACAGGTTGGCTTTGAAGTTATAAATGTCTTGGCAATAACATTACATGTACTTATCTTTTCTATATATATGAAGGCGTCATCTTTGAAGACTGCCTTTTTGGTTTTGTCAAATTTTCTGTTCTTAGCTTATTTTGCTTTTTATTGAAAAGCTCTAATGCATTCATGAAAATATAATTTATTATGATATATATATATATACATATATATAATTAGATTTGCCACTGTTTGTATAATGATGAAATAAAAGCCCTGATAGCCTCATTACATTAATTTGACAAAATCTTCTAGCAGAGGCCACTATGGAAATTAGAGAAGAACGGATTCCTGAGACATGAAGTCCAACTCAAACATTGTTTCAGACATTTGTATGAAAGATATATTTGTCATCCTTGCTAATTTACTTGTCCCTGTAAGATCCTATGTTAGTCTATACTAATGTTTTTTCACTGTATTTTGGAGATATTAATCCATTTTAAAGGGAATGAGGTTATAATATTCTGAAGCCAAACTAAAATTTAAGCTGAACAAATACAAACAATAGTATCTAATTGATGTGCAAAAATAGAGTCACGTTGCCCTGTCATGTCAGATTCTCTGTGACCCCAAGGACTGGAGCTCACCAGGCTCATCCTAGTGTCTCATTTGTATTGCCTTTACACACATAAAAATGAATCAATTGATTTCATTATATAGCTTTAAATATTCTGTATAAATATAAGTTATGTAATTATTTGACATTTACTAACAATAAATATCATGTAGAGAAAGTGAAAGTCACTCAGTCGTGTCCGACTCTTTGCTACCCCATGGTCTATACAGTTCTCCGGGCCAGAATGCTAGAGAATTCTAGCAAGGGAAAGGGTAGCCTTTCCCTTTCCCTTCTCCAGGGGATCTTCCCAAACCAGGAATCGAACTGAGGTCCCCTGCACTGCAGGTGGATTCTTTACCAGCTGAGCCACCAGGGAAGCCCAAAATATCATATATATTACACATGCATGTGTGTGTATATATATATATATGTGTGTGTGTGTGTGTATATATACATATATATATATGTATACATGTACACATATATACATATACATATATATATACACTTGTGTATTTCTATTCAAGTAAACTAAAATATCAAAAGTCAAAAAAGTGTTTAATATACTAACTTACTGAATATCATAAATTAGTCCATGCATATGTGCTCACTCAGTCATGTCTGATTCTTTGCAACCTCATGAACTGTAGCCCGCCAGGCTCCTCTGTCTTTGGAATTTTCCAAGCAAGAATACTGGAGTGGGTTGCCATTTACTTCTCCAGGGGATCTCCACACACCAGGAATCAAATTAGTCAGCCTACCTGAATGTTCAGAACATGGTTTGTTTTTGGTCCTATACTAGGGCACATTCATCTAACACAAAGCCTACTTAAAAATAATTTTTTTTATATCTCTTGTAGTTTATTGAATACCATATTGAAAGTGAAAAGTGAAACAGGTTGTCTGGTTACAGAATGGTCGTTAAGTGTATTGGTTGTCTATCCTTGTGATTACATGGCTGATTGGGAATTACTGCCCCATATTACTAAAGAGAGTCGCCTGCATTTTGCTAGCCTAGGAAAAAATCAAAATGCAAACTCTGAAGTAAAATTTCTACTGAATGCATATTTATTTCACACCATCATAAATTTTAAAAACTTTGAAGTTAAACTATCATTAAGTTGACAGTCATCTGTATTAAGCAATATTTAGATATATGTTAAAGGGGGCTCACTTAATGAAGTAATAAAACATTAAGAAGTCTACTTTAAGAAAGTACAAAGAAAATTGTAAAGCCAAAAATGTAAGAACAGAAAAGAGTTAGTGTTGCTTGAAGCTTAAGATATTATTGCATGTTGTCCTTTCTATGTTTTTTTTTCTTACTGAATATTTTAGATTATATATTAAAATCATAAAATATTATAAATGTATAAATAAATCAACTTGCATTTAAAAACACTAATGCCCTAAGCTAAGTAGAATCACCCCAGAAGTCTCAGCTGGAAGTGTAGAATGATAAAATCCAACAGATGGTAAAAAAGAGGAATACAGAGAAGCATGATCATGGAGAGAACCATTATTAGAAATATAATCTAATTCCACCTTCTAGACTATGTTTCATTTGTGAGGGCTTTAGGAATGGATCTACTTATGTGATATACTCAGACAAAAAGAGCAGAGAACATTCCTTAAATAACTGGCCACAAAAAGTACGATATCTTTAAATAATTTTAAGCAAGAAAATTTAGTGGCAAAATACTGGGGCCTCTTGGAATCATTAGGATGGTGGAAGATTGGATTTAGAGTAGTGGCAGTTCCCACAGAAACTGTGGAGGATTAAGCAGCAGAAATGACAGCAAAGGTCACACAGATGAACAACTAGTCCTCTCACTGCAGCTGTCACTATAACAAAGGAACTCCCTGGTCCCTGGTCTTTGCTTCTGTCACTTAAGTTCCAAAATCTGAAGGCATTACTGCTAAACCTACCTCACTCCCTATCCATTGACTGTGCCCTTTAACTGCCTTAGCAAAAAACTGTAACATAAATCCCATGAAGAAGGCACATTTGGGGAGAATTTTCTTAAAGTGAGATTAGAGAGAAAGTGTGAGGAAGAATTAGATTATCAAAGGAAAAATGGTGCTCATTTTCAGATCACGTTCATATATACAGATGTAATCATAGACAATAGATATCAGTCATAAAAGTGATTGTCTACAAGACTTCATATAGCTGTAACTCTATTCTACCCCACAGCAACCATCCCAGTCTTTGGGTAAACTTTTGATGTGTGGGTTTTATTGCTATAAAATTATTAATATGATATTGAATAATTAATGTTGTTAATTTTGATAATATTACTGTTATCAGTATTACTGTTTCAGAGGCCTGATATAAAATCAAATCAAATGATACCATTATGCCATATTGCTACTAATCTTTTACAGCAGTATGTTAAAAGTTCTCTGGTTTTATTCATTCTTTTTTACTACCTGTTGGATTTTCATTACTTTCCAATTTTTAGAAGTGTAGAAGAGGGAATACAATTTCTGGTTAAATCCTCTTTCTCATTAACTGAAATTTAAAGTAGTATTCCTTTAAAGAAAAGATGGTAGTATACTGGCCACATTTTATTCCTTTATTTCTAACTATTTTACCTTAAGTATCTTTCATATAATTATCATCTAGAAATCTGCTTTTTAATGGTCCTATATTTAAGACTATATTGCAAATTTAGAAACATTATAGCTTTGCCTGCATCATGGACTGTTCTGATATTATTGTATAGTCATCCTTGTACAAGATATGTTTAAAAATTTAAAAATATTCCCAGAGGAAAGGACAAAGTGTAAAATAATAGGGAAATTCATTTGTCTCCCTTGATAAAGTTTTTTTTTTTTTCTTCCATTCATCCTTCCTCATGTGAATGAATGGAGGTGTTTTATTACAAGGAAGACTGTTCAAGTAGAGATTCAAGCTGACAATTTGTACAGGTTCTGTCCTCAGTGTGGGTTCTGAGCCTGGAATTTTTTCTGATTCCATGACATGAAACGTGTGTTCTCTGGTGATCAATAGAATCTTTATGAATTTCATAGTAAACCCACTCATGAAGAGAAAACCACCTTTGGATCTTCCCTGTCAAAGATATACAGGGTGGAACAAAATTTGGCCACCACTGCAATTAGTTCTAGAACTTAACTGGTGCCTCAGCTGTGAAAGAACCTGCCTGCCAATGCAGGAAACGCAAGAGATGCGGGTTCGATCCCTGGGTTGGGAAGATCCCCTGAAGAAGGAAATGCAAACTTGCGCCAGTATTCTTGCCTGGAAAATTCCATGGACAGAGGAGCCTGCTTGCCTACAGCCCATGTGGTCACAAAGAGTCACAATACATTTCAGGCTATCTTGGTAAAAGGGAAACAAATTTTAGGAAACAACAGCAAAAATATTAGTAACAAAAATCTTAGTTCCCATTTCCTTGTATTCAAAATTCTTAGGCTTCCCATGTTCTGCATTACTTTATACTTGACTTATATAGCATGCTGCATCTAATCAGAAGATTGAAACCACATAGTGGGTCACATGAAGGCGGGGGTTAATGGAAATAAGGGATGGTAAAAGCATAATACAGAGTGTAGAGAAGCACAGTATGGGATAACACCCACGGAAGGACAAACAGGCAAGGGTTGAGTCCTATTTGGAGAACATGTAATTTGCTCACTGTGAGTCCTCTTGTTGACCAGGCTGGAGCTGATCCTCGCTGCTTTGTGAACAGGCCACCCTCCTTGGCACAAGTGGAGAGCAGTAAATAAAGACAGGTGGCACAGATATGCACCAGGAGTCTGAGCCCTGGCCGCCTTCAGAATGTGCCACCCGTGTGTTCTTGCAGATGGAGCCCCGCTTGGTGGGTGACTCTTCACATCATAGGATGCCTGCAGGCTGTGCAGAGGCATACGAGGAGCTCCAGGCACTGGTCAGGGCAAGAGGCCTTCGCAGTGAGTAGGCCACATGGGGTGCCTGATTCCTAGCCCAGGATGCAGACTTCAGAGTGTTCAGAAAGCTGCAGAAAGGTCATTCCCAGGTCTATTCTGCCTGAACTGTGATGAACAGATCTTATGTAAGTGATAGCCCTCCAGAAGTCTCCAGTGAGAAAACTTAATGGTGGGCTCACTTTGAAGGAGACAGAAGGAAACCCTGTGATTTATACCAGAGCATTTGTTGAAGGGTGCATTCAGAGCTGAGAGGCAATCAATTAGCAACTGACAAGCTAATTCAGCTCCAGTACTTTAGTCTTTGGTTACTCAGTTTCTACTGGGGTCCCTCTGCCCACATTTGAGCTCTCACACAACCTGTGTTTCTGCCTAAGAAGACACATCCATTCTTCTAACAAGTGGAGCTCTCAGTCTTCTTCAAAATCAGAAGACACACAATCTCAACCATTATTAACTATTGAGGGCTGTAAATAATAATTCACAGATACAGTCATGATAAAGCCAGAGCTTCAAACCTGAGTGACTCTAAATGATGCAAAGCAAATTCTATAAGAGGTACCACCTCTCTAAGAAGATAGTAAAATGATTGTACCCAGAAGATGAGTAGATATCAAAGAGATGATATGAAGCGATCAAGCGCCCACACAACATGAAGTACAAACAAGCATTTTAAAATGATGTGGAATTCTACTGCCTGAACACTAGAACCTGGTTGTTACTAGCTCAGTTTTGAAGGACAGGAGAGGTATATATAGAAGTTGGCAGAAAGCCTCAAGATGCAAACTTAAGGGGAGAGAGCCTGACCCCTGGAAAAAAAGCAAAGACCTCAGATAATAGAGCCTCCCCCTTGTTGTAATGAGAAATAACGGTGTTAGAAAGCAAAAAGAATTAATAAGAACAAGAAGACAGAAAATCACCACAGAAAAGAATGACAAGGGAAGTTACTTATTTTTGGAAAGAAAAACAATCGGAAAAAAAAATTTAACTGCTTTTACATATATTTATGGTACAAATTAACACATGGAAAGTGAGGAGAATCTATGTCATACCTACTTCTTCACTGAAAAGTAATTTGAGGATTGTGTTTAATTGTTTTTCAACTGAGTTATCTTTTTAAATTTGCTAATACTGTCATCTTGGTTCTATCTGATGCTAGTTTGAGGGTACAGAGATGTTTGAGAAACTTCAGTTACATTTTAGAAATATTCTTTCAGCTTTATTTTTGTAGCACAATAATATGGGGCTGATGTATCATTCCTCTCCTTGTTGTACTTGCTGAAGGCTAGGGTAAAGTATTACAAAGGATCATCTTCCTGAGCCTTCCCTGATAAAGTAATAGCTATACCAACCTTGGGTCTTCCTTCCTTTTTCCATTTATTTATCAGGCTTTTACAACTGTGAAAGTTGCTTAAGAATTAGCTCTTCTAGTTAATAATGGAAAAATGGGAGGGTGGGAGGTGAATATTAAGGTAACTTTTGTAATGGTTTTAATACTTCTTTTCAGTTTATTTCTTAATATAATAGTTTCACAAATAGGAAAAAAATAAAGCCATCAAGAACACACTCAGGAAGAAATGGAATTTATATTATTCTAGGCTTATTGCTTGGAAATGGTTTTGAAAAGTCAGAATCCTTCTCTGTGCCCCTCTGGGGACTTCTGATTTTCAGTTATGGTAGGATTTAGAACAGAGTTTTTTCACTGAGACAGTAGGGAAAAGACTAGTGTTCTCATTCCATTTCTAATAAAGCAAAAAATCAGGTTATAAAAATAAAATTTGTAAAGTATCAAATATGTATTAAGTGTATGCCTTCTAGGGTGAAGGATTACTTCTTAGTAAAATATTTCTATGAAATTATTATGACTTTAATAAACTAAGCTTATCAATTAAATAATGAAAGCAACATTAAAATTAATTTTCTATACAATTAAAATAAGTACTTGGGCCAAAGTTTTAATCTTAGGTAAAAAATCAAGTAAAAGTCATTGCTTCAATGTCACAATTATAATCCCCCCAAAAGAAAAACAGATAATATTACATGTGACCTATTTTATGCTTGGGCTTCCCAGGTGATGCTAATGGTAAAGAACCTGCCTGCTAATGCAGGAGACTTAAGAGACACAGGTTCAATCCTTGGGTTGGGATGATCCCGTGGAGGAGGACATGGCAGTCCATTCCATTATTCTTGCCTGAAGAATCCCATGGACAAAGGAGCCCGGCAGGTTGCAGTTCATAAGGTTGCAAAGAGTCGGACATGGCTGAAGTGACTTAGCACACATGCATTTTATGCTTACCAACTCTAATACTTGAAATACATTAGGTCTTCAATAAACATGATTTTTCCTCTTATCAACATTGAAATGTAACTATTTGTAAGTCCTAAGATATTTCCAAGTGCTCACTCCTTATTTATGTTGTAAATAAGGGAAAGAAAAGATACTAATTCTAACTATACAGTACTTTCTTACTGACAATCAGGAGCTAGAAACTGCTTCATGGGGAATAAAAAATAAAAACTACAATGGCCCAATTTCCTCCTGCCTCAGAAAAGAAGATAGAGACCATCTGGTATTTTTAAAGTGCTGTTTGAGCTAAAGAGAGCTGATACAGATGAAGAGAAGCTGAATGCATCCTTCTAAATCTTAAACAGGTTTGTAGTATTATTGCACTCAATACAAATCATTACCCTATATTTAAGCCTGAAAAATTCTCATTGCTTATGAGGATAACAAACCACAATATAGGTCAGTCATAGAGCAACATTTTATTTCGTGAAACGTTTTTACAGCAGCATATAGTGTTATCTCTGTCAGAAACAGAATAATCCTTAGTGTATTCCTTTAAACATTCAAGAAACAGGTGTTGCTATATAAATATTTCCAAAACAATTGAACTTTGTTTTTCTCTGATGTTGCATATTTATATACTGATGTTATTTATAAAAAACTCAATAACAGAAATCATCCTGTAGCTTTATTTATTTGTTTAAAACTTATTTATTTATTTAAAGCATAATTGACCTACAACATAGTGATTCCATATTTCTATAAACTACAAAATAATCACCATGGTAATTCTTGCTTTTGGTTGACCCTATACAATTATAGCAATGTTCTTGACTATCTTTCCCATTCTGTGCATTTCATCACAGCAGCACTTATTTTGGAACTGGAAATTCATACCCCTTCATCTCCCTCACCTATTTCTCTCATCCCCCAGCTCCCCTCCCTTTTAACACCACCTGCTTGTTCTCTGTATCTCTAAGTCTGTTTTTATTTGTTATTTTGATTTCCTTTTAGACTCTAAGTGAAGTGATATATATTTTTCTTTTTACTGTCTGACATTCACTTAGTGTAACACTCCCTAGGTTCATCTATGTTGTCAAAAATGACAAGATTTCATTCATTTATATGTCCGAGTAATAAACTTTTGTATACATATATCACATCTTCTATTCATCCGTCTATGAACACTTAAGTTGCATCTATATCTTTGTTATTGTAAATAATGTTTCAATGAACATAAGAGTGCATGTGCATGCATGCATATTCAAAAATGTCTGATTCTTTGCAACCCCATGGATTGTAGCCCACCAGGCTTCTCTGTCCATGAAATTCTCCAGGCAAGAATACTGGAGTTGGTTGCAATTCCCTTCTCCAGAAGATCTTCCTGACCCAGGGATCGAACCCATGTCTTTTGTATCTCGTGTATCGGCAGGCGGTTTCTTTACCACTGAGCCACCTGGGAAGCCCTGGGTAGGAGTTCATATGTCTTCTCAAATTAATATTTTTGTTTTCTCTGGAAAAATACCCAGAAGTGGAATTGCTAGTTTCCCAGGTGGCTCATGGGAAAGAATCTCCCTGCCAATGCAGGAAGAGTAGGAGACACGGGTTCTATCCTTGGGTTGGGAAGATCCCCTGGAGAAGGAAATTGCAATCGACATCTGTATTCTTGCCTCGGAAATCCCATGTACAGAAGAGTCTGGCAGTCGCAAAGGAGTCAGACACAACTTATTGGCTAAAAATAAAAACAAAATATTTGCACTGTTTTTACTCTTTTTAAGAACCTCTGTACTGTTTTCATACTTCCTGTGTCAATTTACATATTCTATGACTTCAGAATTCAAAATTGGGTGTGATTGACCAGAGAGATATGAAACTTTCTTAGTAAGTTAAAGATATCCTTTTTATTTTTATTGTGGTTATTCCATGTACATGATATATAAAGCTCATCAAACTAAGTAACTTTAATATCTGTATAAAAAGTATATCTTGACAGAAATTGTTTCTATATATTTTTAGATTTGTTTCTGTTAGGCTTCAGTCAAAAAACAAGAGGTACTCTCTCTGCCTCAGTCAGAAGGGTGTGGAATTAAGGTTGTTCAGCATATGCAAAACGACTGAAAGACCAGAAGAAGCAAAAGGTCAAGAAAACCACCTCTAGCTCACAAGTTCACTTCTTTCTTTCAGGAGGTCAAGAAGCTGCAAAAATAGGAGGTAAATATACCTGACACAGTCAAATGCCTTTAAGAAACAAACTGAATACTTTGCAGATATATTTCTAGAGTTAGGGCTCACATTTGCTTCTCTTGTGTTCTACAATCATGTGTGATTAACTATCATTTACAAGTATAAAATTGAACCCTGCTGGCAAAGGTTCTGAGAAATGTAAATCCTAGAGAACTCAGAAGGTAGAAAATGGTGCTGAGTTGCCTAAGTACAATTCAGTCCCTCAGTCATGACCGACTCTTTGCAACCCCAAGGACTGCAGCACTCCAGGCCTCCCTGTTCATCACCAACTCCCAGAGTTTACTCAAACTCATGTCCATTGAGTCGGTGATGCCATCCAACCATCTCATCCTCTGTAATCCCTGTCTACTCCCTCCTTTGACCTTTTCCAGCATCAGGGTCTTTTACAATGAGTCAACTCTTTGCATCAGGTGGCCAGAGTACTGGAGTTTCAACTTCAGCATTAGTCCTTCCAATGAACACCCAGGATTGATCTCCTTTAGGATGGATTGGTTGAATCTCCTTGCAGTCCAAGGGACTCTCAAGAGTCTTCTCTAACACCACAGTTCAATAGCATCAATTCTTTGGCACTCAACTTTCTTTACAGTCCAACTCTCACATCCATACATGATTACTGAAAAAAAAAACAGTCTTAACTAAACAGACCTTAGTTGGCAAAGTAATGTCTCTGCTTTTCAATATGCTGTCTAGGTTGGTCAAAACTTTTCTTCCAAGGAGTAAGCATCTTTTAATTTCATGGCTTCAATCACCATCTGCAGTGATTTTGGAGCCGCCCAAAAATAAAGTCTGCCACTGTTTCTCTATCTATTTGCCATGAAATGATGGGACCAGATGCCATGATCTTAGTTCTCTGAATATTGAGCTTTAAGCCAACTTTTTCACTCTCCTCTTTCACTTTCATCAAGAGGCTCTTTACTTTCTCCTCGCTTTCTGCCATAATGGTGGTGTAATCTGCATATCTGAGGTTATTGATATGTCCCCGGCAATCTTGATTCTAGCTTGTGCTTCTTCCAGCCCAGCGTTTCTCATGATGTACTCTGCATGTAAGTTAAATAAGTAGGGTGACAATATACAGACTTGATGTTCTCCATTCTATGTTTGGAACCAGTTTGTTGTTCCATGTCCAGTTCTAACTGTTGCTTCCTGACCTGCATACAGATTTGTCAAGGGGCATATCAGGTGGTCTGGTATTCCCATCTCCTTCAGAATTTTCCACAGTTTGTTGTGATCCACACAGTCAAAGATTTTGGCATAGTCAATAAAGCAGAAATAGATTTTTTTCTGGAACTCTTTTGCTTTTTTGAAAATCCAATGAATGTTGGCAATTTGATCTGTGGCTCCTCTGCCTATTCTAAAACTGGCTTGAACATCTGGAAGTTCATGGTTCATGTACTGTTGAAGCCTGGCTTGGAGAATTTTGAGCATTACTTTACTAGCATGTGAGATGAGTGCAATTGTGCAGTAGTTTGAGCAGTTGCCTACTGTCTATCTATCCTCTATGGGGAGAGAAAAAGAGAGAGAAAATTGGGCATTTTGTTCCAAGTGTATCTATGCTTCATTTCTTTCATTGCCAAATAGTATTCTGTTATATTCAAAACTACGTTTTTTCCAGTAGTCATGTCCAGATGTGAGAGTTGGACCGTAAAGAAGGTCCACCCTTAAAGAGTGCCAAATAATTGATATGTTTAAACTGTGGTATTGGAGAAGACTCTTAAGAGTCCCTTGCACTGCAAGGAGATCCAACCAGTTAATTTTAAAGAAAATGAGCCCTGAATATTGAGTGTAAGGACTGATGCTAAAGCTGAAGCTCCAATATTTTGGCCACCAGATGTGGAGAGCTGATTCACTGGACAAGACCATGGTGCTGGGGAAGATTGAAGGCAGGAAGAGAAGGGGACAATAGAAGATGAGACAACTGGAAGGTATCACTGGCTCAGTGGGCAGCTGAGACTCAACGGACACTCAGTCAGCTCCAGCTCCAGAAGATGGTGAAGAACAGGGAAATCCAGCGTGCTGCAGTCCATGGGGTCACAAAGAGTCACACATGACTGAGTGGCTGAATAACAAAAACAAATTCGCTTACAGGTTTCCCTGGTGGCTCAGATGTGAAATCTGCCTGCAATGCAGGAGACCACGGTTCAATTCATGGGTCAGGAGGTTCCCCTGGAGAAGGGCATGGCTACTCACACCAGTATTCTTGCCTGGAGAATTCCATGGACGGAGGATCCTGGCAAGCTACAGTCCATGGGGTTGCAAAGAGTCAGACATGACTGAGCCAGTAACACTTTCATTCTGTTATAAGGCTTCCCAGGTGGTGTGAGTGGTAAAGAATCTGCCTGCCAATGCAGGAGACATAAGAGACGTGGGTTTGATCCCTGGGTTGGGATGTTCCCCTGGAGGAGAACTATGCAACCCACTCCAGTATCTCAGTATTCTTGCCTTGAGAATCCTATGGACAGTGGAGCATTTCGGGCCACAGTCCACAGAATCACAAATAGTCAGACACAACTGAAGCAATTCAGCACACATACACATTCTGTTATATAATTAAACCACAATTTCTCTTGGGGATGCTTGGTATTTTTCCAATTTTTATTATTAGGATAAAGTTGCTATTGTTTCACAAGTCTTTTTGAGAAATCATGCTTTCATTTTTATTGGCTTAAAAGCTTTAAATATATATATATATATATAATTGTATAAAAATGTCAGTTCAGTTCAATGCAGTCACTCAGTCATGTCCGACTCTTTGCGGCTCCATGAATCACAGCACGCCAGGCCTCCCTGTCCATCACCAACTCCCGGAGTTTACTCAAACTCATGCCCATTGAGTCAGTGATGCCATCCAGCCATCTCATCCTCTGTCGTCCCCTTCTCCTCCTGCCCCCAATTCCTCCCAGCATCAGGGTCTTTACCAATGAGTCAGCTCTTTGCATGAGGTGGCCAAAGTATTGGAGTCTCAGCTTCAGCATCAGTCCTTCCAATGAATACCCAGGACTGATCTCCTTTAGAATGGACTGGTTGGATCTCCTTGCAGTCAAAGGAACTCTCAAGAGTCTTCTCCAACACCACAGTTCAAAAGCAATTTTTCAGTGCTCAGCTTTCTTCAGAGTCCAACTTTCACATCCATAAATGAACACTAGAAAAACCATAGCCTTGACCAGACGGACCTTTGTTGGCAAAGTAATGTCTCTGTTTTTTAACATGCTGTCTATGTTGGTCATAACTTTCCTTCCAAGGAGTCTTTTAATTTCATGGCTGCAGTCACCATCTGAAGTGATTTGGAGCCCCAAAATATAAAGTCTGACCTGTTTCCACTGTTTCCCCATCTATTTCCCATGAGGTGAGGGGACCAGATGCCATGATCTTAGTTTTCTGAGTGTTCAGCTTTAAGCCAACTTTTTCACTCTCCTCCTTCACTTTCATCAAGAGGCTCTTTAGTTCCTCTTCACTTTCTGCCATAAGGGTGGTGTCATCTAGATATCTGAGGTTATAGATATGTCTCCCGGCAATCTTGATTCCAGCTTGTGCTTCTTCCAGCCCAGCGTTTCCCATGATGTACTCTGCATATAAGTTAAATAAGCATGGTGACAATGTACAGCCTTGACATACTCCTTTTCCTATTTGGAACCAGTCTGTTGTGCCATGTCCAGTTCTAGCTGTTGCTTCCTGACCTGCATACAGCTTTCTCAAGAGACAGGTCAGGTGGTCTCAAATTCCCATCTCTTTCAGAATTTTCCACAGTTTATTGTGATCCACACAGTCAAAGGCTTTGGCGTAGTCAATAAAGCAGAAATAGATGGTTTTTGGAACTCTCTTGCTTTTTTGATGATCCAGCGGATATTGACAATTTGATTTCTGGTTCCTCTGCCTTTTCTAAAACCAGCTTGAACATTTGGAAGTTCTTGGTTCACATATTGCTGAAGCCTGGCTTGGAGAATTTTGAGCATTACTTTCCTAGCGTGTGAGATGAGTGCAATTGTGCGGTAGTTTGAGCATTCTTAGGCACTGCCTTTCTTAGGGATTGGAATGAAAACTGACCTTTTCCAGTCCTGTGGCCACTGCTGAGTTTTCCAAATTTGCTGGCATATTGAGTGCAGCACTTTCACAGCATCATCTTTTAGGATTTGAAATAGCTCAACTGGAATTCCATCACATCCACTAGCTTTGTTCGTAGTGATGCTTCCTAAGGCCCACTTGACTTCATATTCCAGGATGTCTGGCTGTAGGTGAGTGACCACACCATTGTGATTATTTGGGTCACGAAGATCTTTTTTGTACAGTTCTTCTGTGTATTCTTTCACCTCTTCTTAATATCTTCTGCTTCTGTTAGGTCCATACCATTTCTGTCCTTTACAAACCCATCTTTGCCTGAAATGTTCCTTTGGTATCTGTAATTTTCTTGAGGAGATCTCTAGTCTTTCCCATTCTGTTGTTTTCCTCTATTTCTTTGCATTGTTCATTGAGGAAGGCTTTCTTATCTCTCCTGGCTATTCTTTGGAACTCTGCACTCAAATGGAAATATCTTTACTTTTCTCCTTTGCTTTTCGCTTCTCTTCTTTTCACAGCTATTTTAAGGCCTCCTCAGAGACCATTTTGCCTTTTTGCATTTCTTTTCCATGGGAATGTCTTGATCCCTGTCTCCTGTACAATGTCATGAACCTCCGTCCATAGTTCATTAGGCTTTCTGTCTATCAGATCTAGTTCCTTAAATATATTTCTCACTTCCACTGTATAGTCATAAGGGATTTGATTTAGGTCATACCTGAATGGTCTAGTGGTTTTCCCTACTTTCTTCAGTTTAAGTCTGAATTTGGCAATAAGGAATTCATGATCTGAGCCACAGTCAGCTCCCGGTCTTGTATTTGCTGACTGTATAGAGCTTCTCCATCTTTGGCTGCAAAGAATGTAATCAATCTGATTTCGGTGTTGACCATCTGGTGATGTCCATGTGTAGAGTCTTCTCTTGTGCTTTTAGAACAGGGTGTTTGGTATGACCAGTGCGTTCTCTTGGCAAAACTCTATTTTTGCCCTGCTTCATTCCGTACTCCAAGGCCAAATTTGCCTGTTACTCCAGGTGTTTCTTGACTTCCTACTTTTGCATTGCAGTTCCTTATAATGAAAAGGACATCTTTTTTGGGTGTTAGTTCTAGAAGGTATTGTAGGTCTTCATAGAACGGTTCAATTTCAGCTTCTTCAGCATTATTGGTTGGGGCATAGACTTGGATTACCATGATATTGAATGGTTTGCCTTGGAAATGAACAGAGATCATTCTGTCATTTTTGAAAAATGTCAGTCAGGTCAAATCAGTTTAGACATCAATTCTATTGATTTTTCTTTACAAATATTTGGAATTACTGAGAGGGCAACTTTTAAATCTTTAAATTTGATTATAGGCTTGTCTATTTATCCTTTCATTCTATTATCTGCAATCATGTTAAAAGGAACATGCAAATTTGCTAATGTCTTTCTTATGACTGTTCTTTTATTGTTATGAAATCTCTATCTGCTAATAATTTTTATTGTATATTTTTTGCTGATGTAAATATAAAGCACAGAAGTTTCTTATAGTTAATGTTTGCATTGTGCATTTCTTTTTACCCTTTTACTTTCAACTTGTTTATTTTTGTGTTCAAAATATGCTTCTTATAATTGTTACAGCTAATATTTGCTTTTTAAATTCATCCTGAGAAAGTCTCCTTGGTAATCATTATGCTTAGTTTATTTATATTTAACATAAATATTGATATTTGCAGTTCATTAGAATGAGTTTTCTGGTTCTTTATTCTCTTCTTCTTTCCTTTATTCATTCTTTCTTGCTTATTTTTTGCGTTAAGTGGGTAAATTTAGTAGTTCATTTTGTGTCTTCTACTGTATTTTTAGCTAACCTCCTGATTATTTTTTGATTGCTGTAAAGATTAAAATACCCATTATTAATTCATCATAGCTTCTTCTAAATAATGCTAGTTCATGAAAAACATTAAATGTTTCAATAATATAATTATCTCTTCCTCACACTGTTTGCAGTTATTCTATCATATATTTTGTTTCTCGATATACTATAAAATTCAAATTATACCATAATTCCTGATTTAAAGCATCAATGAAGTTTTAAATTGATATGCATTTTAATATGCCTATTCTTTTGTACTTACCCAAGTATTTATTCTCTGTGATATTCTCCTTATTTCTTGTTATAGATCTGAACATCAATGTTATACTCAATCCTTTCAGTAAGAAGTATTTCTTGTACTGTAAATCTGTTGAGAAAGAATCCTCTCAGTTTTAATCCATTTGATATTGTCTTTACTTTGCTTTCTTTTTTGAAGAATATTTTTAATGCATATAAAACACTAGATAGGTTGCTTTATTTTTTATAGCACTTTATACACATGTTTGTATTAATTTTTCAACTTCATTTAGAAAGGACGGTTTAATTCTTTTCTTTATTCTGTTGTCTATATTGTGTGATTTTTCTTCCCTCTGTTAGAAAAACTTGAGATAATCACTTTACCTTCATGTTTTAGCAGTTTGTCTCAGATTTGCCTAGTTGTGGTTATTATTTATTGTGAGGATTTCTATTCAGTTCAGTCACTCAGTCCTGTCTGACTCTTCGACCCCATGGACCGCAGCATGCCAAGCTTCCCTGTCCATCACCAACTCCTGGAGCTTGCTCAAACCCATGTCCATCGAGTTGGTGATGCCATCCAACCATCTCATATTCAGTCAGCCCCTGCTCCTCCTGCCTTCAATCTTTTGCAGCAACAGGGTCTTTTCTAGTTAGTCGGCTCTTTCACATCATGTGGCCAAAGTATTGGAGCTTCAGCTTCAGTAACTGTCCTTCCAATGAATAATCAGGATTGATTGCTTTAGGATTGACTGGTTTGATCTGCTTGCAGTCCAAGGGACTCTCAAGAGTCTTCTCCAACACCACAGTTCAAAAGCGTCAATTCTTCTGCACTCAACTTTCTTTATAGTCCAACTCTCACATCCATACATGACTACTGGGAAAACCACAGCTTTGACTAGATGGACCTTTGTTGGCAAAGTAATGTCTCTGCTGTTTAATATGCTGTCTAGTCTTGTCATAGTTGTGGCTATTATTTATTATGATGATTTATATTGGCATTATTTAATTATGCTAATAATATTCCCTAACTGTAAATTTGAAATGATTAAAAAGTACTTATAAACTTTAATTATGAGTGTTCACAATAAAGAATATATAGTAGAAGCAAGTTAGGTAACACTGAGAGACAATTTAATACTTTGAATTTTTTCTTTGAAAGATATGTTAATCACTGAAGAGTAAACAGTACTGATGTGTTCTTTCAAATGCCTGTTTTACATAAACTTTCTGGATTTTTCTGTTTCAGGATTTTTCTGTTTCAAAATCTTAGAGGAACTTAAAAGTTTTGAAAGCTTTAAAGAAATATACATCTTGAAGAAGAGAAAGTAACTTCCATATTCAACATAAACAGCACTTAAATTTAACATATATTTATACCTTATTATCAAAGACTAAGATACTCTAAGATTTTATGAACATTAACTGTCCATATATTTTCCCACTATTAAACAATATTTCTTAATGCTGTTTCCACTCACCACTAAGTTCAGAATCATCTGTGGTTCTTGTTAAAATGGTAGAAACTCATCTCAAATTATGCAAATAAAAAGGGGAAGATGGCAGGACGTCTCTTGTGGTCTATGGATAAGACTCCGTGCTTCCACGGCAAGGTGTGCAGTTTGGGGCCCTGGTCAGGGAACTAAGATCCCACATGCCAAGTGGTGCAAGGGAAAAAAATTAAAAAAAGTGGTGCAGGGAAGATCACTGGTGGACACAAGACATGCCTTTTTATCACTTTCCTGCTTACTTCTAATCACAATGACGTTCAGGCATCATTTTCTTAGACATATATACAAAATGACTTTTCTACTACAGTGTAACCCAACTTGCATAAAATATTAAACTGATGTTATGACTTGATGCTTTACACTACTCAGGAAAGATTAACTTCAACCATATAGATATTTTAAGAAAGGCAACTCTTTTTCTCCGTATCGTGTATGCTAAGTCGCTTCAGTCGTGTCCACCTCTTTGTGACCCTGTGAACCAAAGCACGCCAGACTCCTCTGTCCATGGCATTCTCCAGGCAAGAATACTGGAGTGGAGTTGCCATTTCCTCCTCCAGTGAATCTTCCTGACCCAGGAATTGAACCCATGCCTCTTAAATCTCAAGCACTGGCAGGAGGGTTCTTTACCAATAGCGCCACCTGGGAAGCCCTTCCCTCAGTATAGGTAACTCCATATGTTACCATTTCCCTGAATATTTCAGGCATAATGCTACATATTTTCTGATAATGTAGAACTTTAGTAAAAGTTTTATCATATTTGAATTCAGTTCTGATGAAAAGTATTTCACAATGACTTGTGTGGCAAAAAAGCACAGTAGTTAATAGATATAGCACAAAAATAGAGGTCAAATAACCTTGATGTGAACATCAGTGCTACCGATTATAGACATATTATATTCTATAAGCTTCTTTACCATTTTCAGTTTATTTTGTTAGGATTTTGGTATAGATTAAATAGCTTATATAAAATGGTACCTTTAAAAAGCACACTTTGATCAATGTACTTTTCATCAAAACATAGGATTTAATATCTATTTTATGTACAGAAGCTTTCTTCAAAGAAAATTATATATATGGGAACTCTGAATCTCATGGAAAGAAAAGCCCAACAGATCTACCATTTAGAGTTACCCCAGAGGTACATTTTATAACACTGAAAGTTCAGCTTAACCACTGTGCTTAATCACTGAATAGTTAAAATGAATCTAACACTGGCAAAGTCATAGAATTCCAAAGTTTCTTAGTATTGTAGCTGAACTCAAACCTTGCAGCCTCAACTAATTCCACACTTCCTTTCTCCTTCTTATTCCCTTCTTTAGAAAAAGAAAAGTAAAGTGAAAGTGCTAGCTGCTCAGTTGTGTCCAGCTCTTTGCAACCTCATGGACTGTAGCCCACCAGGCTCCCCTGCTCATGGAATACGCCAGGCAAGAATACCAGAGTGGGTAGCCATTCCCTTCTCCAGGGGATCTTCCCAACCCAGGTACTGAACCCAGATCTCTTGCATGGCAGGCAGATTCTTTACTGTCTGAGCCACCAAGAAGTATTTTATATCCTAGCCTAAGGTATAGATCTGAACTCCCATAGTGTCAGAAGTGTCATCATACTGTTAGACTGATGTACCGATAATGATCAGGGGGAAGATTTCTTAGCAGACCTAATCCATACAACAAACCCAGGCAAGCCAAATACAGCAAGAGAACAGAAAACAGTGATGGCAAAACAAAGCGCCAAGACTGAGAAAGCGCTTACTCTTAGCTTTGATACTAACTCGCCTCTTGTGTCTAATATATCTGCCATATGTTCTTCGTGTTTGTAGACCAGTGTTACTGCTTTGGAATCAGTTATATGATTATAGTAAAGACAATTTCATGGCCTCATCCTATATTTACCAAATCTTTTCCAGGGGCTTACAGTTTAGGAAGATACTTACTTATCTAGTGAATATTGTACAAGTTAAAATTTGGAGAGCTATTCATTTTCCATTGGAAAATGAATATTGGAAGTTTCTGGAACTTTCTATTGGAAGTTCCTGGCTCAGTTATAAGATTTAGCATCTTCTGATAAGAGAATATTTTACCCTGGGATTCCTGAAATGATATGGGAATGGTATTTGCATTTCCTTAGAAAGGTGCATCTCTCACTTGCACCCCAGATGAACAGAGAAATAATTTCAAGAGATGAAATGATTAAAATTGCCCACCTAGAGTTTAAGAAAGCACTCCTTCTTGATAAAATACAGATACTGTGTCTCAGCATAACTTCCATTTCCAATTTTCAAGTTAACAGACACACTTGGAAGTAGATTGTTTTCTGCAAACAGATAAAAACCTAAATAGCCTTTGTAGAGCAGTTTTTAAAAGATAATCCGGCATAGAAAAGTGTAGTAAATTATGAAAAACTGACACCTTAAAGGATTAATATATTTATCTGTGTATGTTAGTCTCAGTAGCAAAACCATTCAAATTTAGAGTCTTTTTGGCAAATTGACTAATGACTATATCTCATGAGAGACTTTACTTTTGTCCCAAAGTACAATGCTGTGAACATTATCTGTTTCTCCTGAGAATGCTGTTTATTCTTCTGATCATTTCTCCCTTTCACTATCATCACTTCTCCAATCAGAGGAAAAAAATCTTATGTGCAAGTTATTCCTTTGCTTCTCTTTATAACTTTACCATCTATGTATGACTCTGTAAACAACATATTTTAAAGAAACATTCTATAAATGAAATAATGTATTTTTCTATTTTTTCCATTTCATTCAGTATTATTTTTGAGAGCAAGACAAGCTTATTAATTGCATGAAAATATTCATAGACATGTTCTGATCTTCATGGATATTTGAGTTGTTTGCTTTTCTGATGAGTGTTTATATGAGCCATTTTATGTACATTGCACATGTTCTTTTTTTTTTTCATTTATTTTTATTAGTTGGAGGATAATTACTTTACAATATTGTAGTGGTTTTTGTCATACATTGACATGAATCAGCCATGGATTTACATGTATTCCCCATCCCAATCCCCCCTCCCACCTCCCTCTCCACCCCATTCCTCTGGGTCCTCCCAGTGCACCAGGCCCGAGCACTTGACTCATGCATCCAGCCTGGGCTGGTGATCTGTTTCACCCTAGATAATATACATGTTTCGATGCTGTTCTCTCGAAACATCCCACCCTCACCTTCTCCCACAGAGTCCAAAAGTCTGTTCTGTACATCTGTGTCTCTTTTTCTGTTTCATTGCACGTGTTCTTATGGAGTGCATACAAAGCAATCAAATTGATGAGTCATAGGATGTGATAATCTGTAACTTTAGTGTGAATGGCCAAACTGTTTCCTAAAGTGTTTGAAGTAAGTTATCTGTCTAGTAGCAATGGATAAACTCTTCTTGCTCCACATCCTCATCAACACTTGGCATTTTCTTTTTTTTAAATTAATTTTTATTGGAGTATAATTGCTTTACAATGTTGTGTTACTTTCCACTGTACAGCAAAGTGAAGCAGCCATATATATATATGTACACCCTTATTTTTGGATTTCCTTCCCATTCAGGTAACCACAGAACATTAAGTAGAGTTTCTGTGCTATACAGTATATTCTCATTAATTATCTATTTTGTAGATAGTATCAATGGTGATTATGTGTTAATCCTGTTCTCCTGTTTTCAGATCTTTATATTTTTTTACCAATCCATTGGGTTTGAATGATATCCGATTAATATGAAATTGATAATCTATTTATATAACTATTGACTCTATTCCTCTTTCATAAGTGGCTGCCTGTTTTTGACCATTTTTTCAATATTTTTGCTTTTTGTTTTAGCTCATATATACATATATATATATATATATATATATATACAGACAAATACACATATATACAGAAGTATACTATATATATAATCTGTATTCACTATATATATTGCCTTAAAAAGTGAAATGTTAGTCACTCAGCTGTGTCTGACAGTTTTTGACCCCATGAACTATGGTCTACCTGTCTCCTCTATCAATGGGATTCTCCAGGCAAGAATACTGGAGTGGGTAGCCATTCCCTTTCCAGAGAATCTTTCTGACCCACAGATTGAACCCCAGTCTCCTGCACTGTGAGCAGATTCTTTACCATCTGAGTCACAAGAGAAGCCCATATGTACTGTATATATATTTATTCTGTGTGTGTGTATATTTTGAATCCTAATTCTGTGTCTGATACTAGCTTATCTTTCAATCTTTTATAAACACTTATTATTCTTATAAACATAAAAATATGATATATTTTATAACCATGTATAATTAATTTGGGGGCTTCCCTGGTGGATCAGTGGTAAAGAATCTGCCTGCCAATGCAGGAGATGCAGGTTCAGTCCTTGGGCCAGGAAGATGCCCTGGAGAAGGAAATGGCAACCCACTCTAGTATTCTTGCTTAGAGAATGCCATTCTTGCGGGTACAGTCCTTAGGGTCACAAAAGAGTTGGTTACAACTTAGCAAATAATTAGCAGTAATTATTAATTTGATATAATAAAATCATCATTGTCTTTCTTTATGATTATCATGTTCTTTGTTTCTTGTTTAGGAAATTCTTTCCTATCCTAAAATAAAATATTTCATTTACTATATTATTTTCTGTAGTTTGTAGCTTTGCCTTTGATATTTAGGTATTTGGTCTATGTAGAATTGATTTTTACAAAGCTTGAAATAGTTATTCAATTTCCTTCATGTTCTTTTGAATAAGCAATATTGTAGAACAATTTTTGTTTAATCAGTATGTCCCTCACTGATGTTCAGTGCTACAATGATTAGATATGACTTTCCAACTGTTCCTAAATTCTTTGTTTTATTCCATTGATCTGTGTGTCTTTATTTGGACCAAAATCATCTCGTCTTCATGACTGCACATTTAAATCTTGATTTGTGGTAGACAAGTCGTGGCAATATGGGTTCTACCTTCGTACATAAATTGTTCATTTTTTTCAGATGTATTTTGGTTTCTCTTCATTTAGATGCTGTGTGAGTTCTTTTTTCAGATGAACATTCATAGAAGGGGCAAAACAGTATTTTTCAAATGTTTTTATCTTGTAGCACACGTTGACACTAATGTGATTAGTAGATATACTTGGGTTAAAGAATGAGACTGTGCCTGTGAACAGTGAACAGTTTGAATAGGAGCAGAGCTGTCCTTTTTTGTTCCCCCCAAACTTTCCCCAGTTCCAAAGTTAAATGATTAATATTTTGCCCACTTATGATCTGTTCATGGAATGAAAAATGTTAGGTTATTTTGGGAAGTTATTTAAATATTTGTCTTCTCATGTGTTTTAGGCGATAGGGTAGTTCTTGTTTGGCTAGGAATGGATCTCTTTATCAATAAAATTTCACTTGCTATCTTTTTTTTTAATGCAGTGAAAGATCCTTTAAATTTTACAGTGCTTTGTAATTTTCAGAAGTTTCACATACATGATTTTATATAATCCTATAATAATTCATTTTTCTCTCTTTTCCCCTGGCCCTGTCTTTCCCATCCCCTCTCTCTCCCCTCCAGAAAGCTCTAGTTTGTTCTCCATATCTGTGAGCCTTTTTCTTTTCTGTTATATTCATTTGATGTATGTTTTAGTTTCCACATGTAAATGATATCATATGGCATTTGTCATTCTCTGTCTGACTTATTTCACTTAGCATAATTACCTCCAAGTCCATTCATATTGTTATAAATAGCAAAATTTCATTCTTTTTTATGAATGAATAGCATACCATTGCATATATATATATATATATTCCACATCTTCTTTATCCATCTGTTGATGGACACTTAGATTGCTTTCATGCTTTGGCAATTGTAAATAATGCTGCTATGAACATTGGAATGCATGTATCTTTTAAAATTAGTGTTTTCAATATCTGGGAGTGGAATTGCTGGGTCATACTATTGTTTGATATTTAGTTTTTTGAGAAACCGCCATACTGTTTTCCACAGTGACTGTACTGATTTACATTCCCAACAGTGTAGAAAGATTCCCTTTTCTCTACATCCTTGCCAACATTTGCTTTCTGTTTTCTCTTTGATGATAACTATCCTGATAGGTGTGAGGTGATATCTCATTGTGGTTTTGATTTACATTCCTTGATGACTAGTGATGTTGAGCATTTTTCATGTGCCTGTTGGCGAATTGCTGCTTTGAAAAAATGTTTATTCAGAATTTCTGCCCATTTTTTAAGTTGGTTGTTTCTTTTGATTTTTGATGTTTAGTTGTATGAGCTATTTATATACGTGTTGTATATTATCACTTTACCAGTCATATCACTTGAAAATATCCTCTTCGATTTAGTAGGTTGACTTTTTCAGTTAATAGTTTCCTTTGCTATGCAAAAGCTTTTAACTTTATTTAGGTCCCATTTATTTATTTTTGCTTTTGTATCCTTTGCATTAGAAGATGGATACAAAAAAATATTGCTGAAATTTATGTCAAAGTGTTCTGCCTATATTTTCCTCTAGAAGTTTTATAGTATCTGGCCTTATATTTAGGTCTTTGATCTATTCTGAATGCATTTTTGTACGTGATGTTCAGTTCAGTCACTCAGTCGTGTTTAACTCTTTGTGACCCCATGAACCACAGCATGCCAGGCCTCCCTGTCCATCACCAACTCCCAGAGCCCACCCAAACTCATGTCCATCAAGTCAGTGATGCTATCTAACCATCTCATATGCTGTCATCCCCTTCTCCTCCTGCCCTCAATCTTTCCCAGCATCAGGGTCTTTTCAAATGAGTCAGCTCTTCGCATCAGGAGGCCAAAGTATTGGAGTTTCAGCTTCAACATCAGTCCTTCCAATGATCACCCAAGACTGATCTCCTTTAGGATGTACATGATTTAGATAATGTTTTAATTTAATTCTTTTACATGTAGCTGTCCTGTTTTCCCTGCACCACTTATTGAAGGGACTCTCTTTTCTCCATTGCTTTTTCCTGCCTCCTTTGTCATAGATTAATTGACCATAAGAGTGTGGGTTTACTTTTGGGCTTTCTATTCTGTTCCTTTGATCTATGTGTCTGTTGCAACACCAGTACCATAATGTTTTGATTACTGTTATCTGGTTTGATGTCCTCTTTTGCAGTCATGGATGTTGCCATTCCTAATAATTTTGCTTGGTTTCCACAAAGTGTTTAATAACAAACCTGTGAAAGTCTTGATTTTTGAACCTATGTCTCTCTAAATGCAGAAATATTATCCAAAAGTAAATCAAGAGCTCAAACCTTCTTTCTGTTTCTTCCTGTCTCTTATTTAGAACAATTTATATATTAGTTCCTAAGTCTTTCCAAGTGCTACAGGCACCAGATCATGGTTAAAAGAATTTATTGTGTAATGCTGCTTTGAGTCTGTGGATGTAACATTCTCTCTAAAGATTTTATTATTGCTAAAGGCAAGAAATACTTTATTTCCAACATCAAAAGTGAGTGAGATGTTGCTCATCTTAGAAGTCCAGGAATATATAATAGAAACAGGATTACCTCAGGAGCTAGAAGTTAACACTTGTAAACTCTGAAGAGTTTTAAATTTCTATTCTTTCTGTAAACAGTGTATAACTTCCTCTATAACAATATTCTAAGTTTTTAATCCCATCAGTGGCACAGCTCTGCATGGACTGTTAGAAATAAAAGTGGATAGTCCAGGATAAACAACAGCTGCAAGTCTATATTCTTGGATGAAGACCCAAGTTTCAGTACTGGAGGGATTAAAATCCAAGGTTTAAGGAAACACTAGAGAAAGTAAAAAGCACGTTATCTCATAAATAGACGGAACACATTTTTAAAAGTAAAACTTCATTATTCTGCTAGGTTTTGACTTAAGTGTGTTGTACCAACTGCTATAAAGGGCAACATGAAATCAGACTCAAGAGCCTGGATTTGTTTTCTTAATTTTTTGGCTTAAAATGTTTAAATGCTTTGCATTACTTTTTTACTTTATGAGCATATTTCTTTAATGTAGTCATTGTGAAATCTTATAAGCTTATAAAATATCTTTACTAGAGCTATTTCTTCAAAAATTGAAAGATAGTTTTCTTTCTATTATGAGCTGGGAGTTTTTCTTTCTTCTGCTTGCTTTTATTTCTGAGTGCTATATCCTATTACATTCTTATCTTACTTGATATTCTTAGTTGGAATATCAATATCTTCTAGTTAAAATGCTAAAGGTTATCACTAGTGAATACTTACGGGTTTCTGCTTCAGTATAATTCAGCTTGAGAACTTTTTCGGAACACAGACACCTTTTTTATTCTCTTAGCTTTTTATGCATCATAAAATTTGATTCACGTCTGTTAATGGAATGGAGTGACTTAAGATGACCCATGTTATTCTATTTTTACAATGAGTAATTTTATAGGTACTCTACTTTTGCCTGAATATCTCTTTAATATTTATATCATGATCTGGATACATGCATTTTAAACCATTATTCTAACATATATTAAAATTTATTTCTAGAGACTTGGAAACCAAGTATTTTTCCCCCATAATGAATGCTTATAGAAATCCACTAAACAAGCATGCTTCCTTCATTTTTCTGTGGATAATAATAGTATCCACAGGCAGTCAGAGGTCAATGTGTACATGTAAACTTTATAATTCTTTAACTTTTTTCCTACAGGGACAGAGTTGCTACATACCTCTCTTATATTCATTTCTGACAAATACAAAATGATGATGTGAGAAAAATAGTCAAGATAAATGTGAAAACCTATAGATAAGCTGTAATTTTGATTCTTGTACCTAATATTTTTTTCCTGTTTTTTCCTGCTCTATCTAAGTACCATAAGATACAAAATTCATGCTAACAAATTAGTATTAGAACTGAAAACAAATTTAGGCATCATCAAATGCCACAGACTATAAGGAATTTAATGCAGAAGTGACTGAATCAGGGGATTACATAGAACTGATTTAACTATTGACTTGCTGAGAATTCATTTTGTATTATATGCATTCATGTAATCATTCATTGCACCAATCTTCACTGAATAACTATTATTACTAGTTTCAGGCACTGTGTAGATACTATGTTATAAGTAGGCATCTGTACCAAAGAAAGAGATATCTGTGAAAACAGTATTAATAAATAGGTAGATCAATGGACTGACAGATCAACAATGAAAAGGGCTAAAAAGAAAGAATGATTAAATAATTAGAATGAGAACTAATCATATATAAGACAGAATTTTTAAGAACACACCAACTAAGCTGAAATATGTTCTACTAAAATAATCAGGCAGTGTAAGAAGGTGGATAGAAAACATTTACAAGCCATGTGATTGTATTTATATGAGACTGAAAAACAGGAAAAGTGATCTGTTGTGATAGAAATCAAAATAATAATTATTTTGTGGGATAATGATGGAGAGAAGACAGGAGGTGGTTTTCATGGAATTAGTGATACTCTGTAAATTGCAGTTGCACAGATGTGTGCTCTTTATAAATTATTTGAGTAGTACTTAAGTCTTGTGCTTTTATTTATTATTTTAACATTTTCTATAATATTAACATGCAAAAAAAAATATTCTGAACTGTGGGGATGTGGGAGAGGAATGGTTCAGGTTTGACAACAGCTTGCAGCAAAGTCCTAATAAAGAGACCTACTTGATTCATTTTCAGGGGTGAATGGAGTCCAGTATGACTGTGGCATAGTGATCAAGGTGTGAAATACCTAATGTCTATGGATGGAGACAAGACTGTAGCCAGATAATATAG
The DNA here is from genome assembly GCF_963930625.1 of Muntiacus reevesi. Classification (NCBI taxonomy): domain Eukaryota; kingdom Metazoa; phylum Chordata; class Mammalia; order Artiodactyla; family Cervidae; genus Muntiacus; species Muntiacus reevesi. The sequence goes on from NC_089259.1 coordinate 59,636,146, forward strand.
GGATTTAAAAACCAGAGGGCAAAATTGAAATTTAATTTTAAACATTAAAGGAGAACATGAGACTTCTGAGCATGAGAGTGAGGCATAATTGAGCAACAGAAAGGAAACGCCAAATGGGGAAGGAAATAACTGATACTATTATCAGGTTAGAATGGTTTATTCACAGTTTAAAAATGTTTAGAAGAGCACCTGCATGCATGCTAATTAATGTCAGTCGTGTCTGATTCTGTCCGACCCTATGGACTGTAGCCTGCTGGGATCTCTGTCTCTGGAATTCTCTAGACAAGAATACGGGAGTGGGTTGACATGCCCTCCTCCAGGGGAATCTTCCCTACCCAGGAATCAAACCCACGTCTCTTACATCTCTTGCACTGACACACGTGTTCTTTACCACTAGGGCCACCTGGCATCAACACCTTGGATGAATGGTAATCCTGAAATAAAGTCAAAAGAAAAACAATGAGTTCTTTTTATAGTCAAGATGGATTCCTTAGTTTTTAACTTCCCCTTCCACTAAAATCAATTAGAAAATTGAATTACAAAATAAAGCTACTGTCCAGGCATTAGACAATTGTATACCACATGATTGCTATTCTGACAGAATGGGAAAAAAAAAATCAGTTGAGTATTACCATTACCATGCATTTCTGTTTGGGGTCACTTTCCTGACTCCAATTCAGGGAAGAAAAATTATCCCATACTGGTCTCTAATAGAGTAAGAGATGAAAAATGAAGATGCTGAAGTATTTGGAATTAGTGAAGCAAAGTATTGCAAAAAGGGAGTTACACAGAGAAAAATCTCCCAACAATCTGCCCAGGAACACCCGTAATCTTTGGCTGTAGTGTAACCTGACTAAACAGTGGGTGAAACTCCACCAGACCAAGCAAAGAAGGGCTACCAGGGACCTTTAAACTGAGACATATTTAAGTTCTAACCAACCAAAGTAACAACTCTCATTGAACACCCAGAATATTCAATTGTGATTCCAGAGTATCAGATTTTGATTGTGGGACTAAATTACTCATAAAGGTTAATCCATACTAACCTAACAAAGATGAAAAGCAGGTTATTTGCAAATAAAGAATTGCCTATGAGGGAAAAGAAAACAGTATTTAAAAGGAAGACAGCCAAACCCATAACTCAATAGCATACAACTCATCCAGTAATGCCAAGAGGCAGAAAAATATGATCCCAAATTAGGAAGTAAATAGATCAGTTGAAATAGTTACAGATATCACAGAGATGATGGTATAAATAGAATAAGACTTTAGAGCACTTGTAAATATGCTCAAGTATTTAAAGGAAAGACTGATCATGCAGAGTTTAGTAATGGACACTATACAAAGAACACAAATTAAAAAAAAAAAGACGGAATTCTGGAGCTGAGAAATAGAATAATGAAATTCAAAATTCCCTGGATATGCTAAACAGCACTTTGAACATTGCAGAAAAAAAAAATCAGTGAACTAAAAATGCAGCTATCTAGACTGAAATGGAAAGGGAATAAAAGACTAAAAAACCCAAACAGGGAACAGTTTAACAACATAAAAAAGTTGAATATGTGTGCAAATTGTAATTCCACAGAAAAGGGTCAGAAAAAATACATACATGCACACAAAAATAAGAAAAAAAATGCTGGCTACTCTTCAGAAAAAATTCCAAGAGAATATGTTTGTATGATTTTAGTATTAAGATAATATTTAAGTTGAAAAGATAACTTCAGATCTATTTTCTGTTAATATTGTAGCAAGTTTGGTTCTACATCTTTCTTGAATATTTGATAAAACTCAGTGATGAAATAATATGGGACAGAAATTTACTTTTTGGGAAGTTTATGAGTAAGAAATTTAAAGTAGTGAATATATCTAATTTGTGTGGTTTTTGTCTTAGTTTTTGTAGTTATGTTTACCAAGAGTTTCACAAATTTCTTTTAATTTTTGAGTTTTTTGTCACTAAGTTTTTTCATTTCCTTATAATTCATTTAATATATATAAAATCTCTGTTGATAACTCCACTTTCATCCTTAATATTGGTGATTTACATTCTATTTTTTTCTTGATTGCTCTAGATATTGCTTTGTCGATTTAAAAAGTTCTTTTGAAAGGGAAAAAAATTTCTGATTTTGACAAATTTTCCTTTTAATTGTCTTTATATCTGTTTTTCTCTCTACCTATTTTGGGATTATCCGTCATGTTTTACTGTTTTTTTAAGACTGAATATTAGGCCACAGCTTTTAGATATATTTCAATCTACATGTATTAAAAAGATCACCAGACACTTCGGTAACTTTTGCTTTAAACGGTCAAACATATTTTAAGCAGCTTAAATGCGAAAAAGTAATATGCTACCTTTATCTAGATATTTACTGTTATTGTTGTTCCCACCTCATTTCCTTCTGAGGATGTGAATTTCCATCTGGTGCAATTTCCCTGCAGTCAAAGGAATTTTCTTTATAGCACTTCTGGAGCGTGTCTGATAATAAACAAAACAAAACAAAAGAAAATTTCAGGTTTCTTTAATCACAAAATGTCTTAATTTGTCCTTTATTTCCCCTTGTGAGTCGCCTCTCCAAAGCTGATTCCCTTGCTTAGAGTCCTTATATAGTTATTATTATTTCGTATTATTATTTGGCTCAGAATGTTTAATTATAGTCAACAGGAGGAATGGTCTGTACAGGAATTCTGCCATAGCATAATTGGCGTCTGTTTCTAGCATTATCTATAAACAAAATGTTCTAATATTATGACCCTGATCACCCACAGTCCAATGTCACAAGTTGCATGGCTACATCCTATAAAGAACTTGTATTTCTATCCCCTTCATCCCAAATAGATATTTAAATGCAATAGCCTTTATACATTGTTAAATATTATCATTGCTATTCATATTTTGACAAACTTAGCAAATATAACTGATAGTCTTCAGGTATCCATTTTTTTTCCTGGAGAGGAGATTATTTTTAATGAATATTAAAATAATGAATAAATTATGAATTAAAATAATGAATAACATATTCTCATTCTTGATCATGTAAAATCTGAGCTTGATGAGGTACATCAAGATGATGTACATATTTGTTAATAACATAAACATTTAACAAAGCCAAGCAAATGGTATCACCCCCCACCCCGGGATTTTTTTTTTTAACATAAAACCAAAAAAGTAGCTGAGGTAGTCTTTCTTTAAACAGCACAAAAGAACTTCTTGAGAAGTCTTCTCCCACAGTACGAGGAAGGCCAGACATTTTTATTTAGGATTAAGAAACATGTCAAATTTTTCATATAACAGAGCTATATCTTTGATCATTTCCCATTCTGTTCAAAGCATTCTGTGATTTAACATTATTCTTTTATTAAGTTTACTTGTTATTTCCAAAGATTTTTCAAATCCAGCTTCTTTCCTTTGCACCCAAAATATTACTGACTTATCCTATTTCCTAATTATTATGTTTCTAATTTGCTCTCCTCTAACATAGCTATTTCTTTTAACTCAGTTTTCTTCCAAAATAAAAATCTGATAATAGCATTTTTCTAATTAAAATATTTCACTAACTTCTTGATGGTATATGTTATAAATAGAGATACAACTGTGACATTTAATAATATGAATTTGTGTTCTTTCTTAAGGCAGTTTTATTTGTTTTCATTTATTCTTTATTCTTAAATGTTTAATGAAGACTTCCTAAAATACCAAGGGCCGTTCAAATAAAATAAGGCAGATCTGCTGTCTCATGGAGCTTTTGTTCAAGTAAAATACTCCAGGTGCATATGCATATATATTGGCATACGCTCACATATATGTATGTATGCACAAATGGGAACTTGCCAGGTGGCATTAGTGGTTAAAAAAAAAAAAAAAAAAGCAAAACCTACCTGCTAGTGCAGAAGACATAAGAGACTCAGGTTCGATCCTTAGTCTCCTGTAACGATCTCCTGGAGAAGGGCATGGCAACCCACTCCAGTATTCTTGCCTGGAGAGTCCCACGGCCACAGTTCATAGCGTCACCCAGAGTCAGACGTGACTGAAGCGGCTTAGCACGTGTGCACACATGCCATCTATACAATGCATGCTTACATATTTATGTGTGTGTGTGCTCTTATGGACATTCATTACATGTCCATGTAGCATATATGTTATGTGCACGTGTGTTATGTACATGCCAGTGTTTTAATTGTCTTCATGGTGTATTCCCTCTCTTTTTTCATATTCACTTCTCCTGGATGCATTTTGTCTCTACACACACCAAGTAGAACTTGTCACTTGCAAAGAAGGATTGTCTTTGAAGATTTAAGAGTCAGCCTCCTGACCCTTGAAATCACCTTGCCATGTATTTGTTTTGACCACAATGTATAGTAAAATTTTATACATATTGTATAGCTATGTTTAGTTTTCATTTCCTGTACTTTATATCGAGAGTTCGAAAGCAAGAAATCTAGCAATGTGTTTCTGGTATATTTTCAAATATAGAGTTAAAGATGACTTAAAAATCCTCCTAATATGTTTGAGAATATATGGAACATAGAAAATTATCTGTAGTGAATGGATATGTGTTATTTTATTGATGACGCAATGTCCTTGAAGGTCCCATATCTCAATTGTCAGGGGAAGAAAGAGAATATGAGCATATATTGAGGCAGACCTGATACTTGGTGGATAGAGCACAATTTGGTAAAAGTGAATTCCTTAGTTCTTAATTTAAGATACTCATGTGTAAATGAAGCTTGTATATTAAGGACATCTACACTGTGCGTGTGTGTGTGTGTGTGTAAACACAAATTTGAGGATCAGAGGCAAACTGATCAGACTGATTATTTATTTAGAGAATACCTCAGTGCTGATTCCTCTTGCTGCAATTCTTACTCTGGAAAATATGACTAGGGCAGATGTTATTCGTTCTTATGGGAGGGAAGGACTGGGGCTGTACTACTTAAAACTCCAAAATTATTATTCTCAGCTCTTAAATAAAGAAGCTTGCATAGCTGTTTCTCCTCTCTGAAGACAGAGAAAGAATACGCCTTTCTAATGTAATGCCTTTCTTTTTCTTTACCTTCTACAATGTAAGCAAATGACTCCAGAAGCTGTAAACCTGTACAACTTTTTGAAGGGCTCTGTTTTCAGATTCCAAGGCTTGTTTACCATTCATTTATTCTTTAACCCATGTTTTCTGAATTTTTTTTTACTCAGAAAGATCTGATGTATAAGCATAGAGATTTTCAAGTAGAATGGTTTGGCAGCGCGCTGAAGACTAACAGTATTAGTAAAACGATTTATTTTCAAATTGAGTTAGTTTGTGTGCCTTCATTTATAGTGAAGACATCTCAAGAGCCCTTTTAAGTACAATCTAAAATTTTCAAAAATTATACAAACCAGAAAAGTTTCATATTTTTCTGCATCCTCAAAATGTTTCATGAAATTTATAGAATTCAGATCAAAAGCTACATGAGAATTCTACCTCTAGGGAAATTTCAGACTCTCAGAGAGAGAACAAAATGGGTATCATAGTTAGAAAAGATATTTTGAGAATTAATATCACTCAATACCCAGAAATATATGTGAAAATAAAGGAAAATTTTTGAAAACTTAAGGATATAGAAATAAATAGATGAAGAGTAAGTCACAGTATATGACTAGGATATATTCAATATTTTATACAAGGATTCATTCACTCAATATTTTGTGTCTTAGGTATATGATCCCTGTTCTAAATATTGGGAATCCAATGATATATAAAGTACTTTGTCAATGGTAATGTGCTGAGGTAGAAGAGTAAAAAAGGCAATGATATGCCACAATTCTTTCGTATTACTTATATGTAGTTTTTAAATAGCCTTAAGTATGTCACTTTAGCATAAAATATTAACAATTTTTTCATATTTTGAATTATGTTTTCTCTTTCCTTTTTCCATAATGAGAACTTGAAAGTACATTTTCCTTCATGAAAATATGTTTCTATGTGACATTATTATTAAAGATGATTTGTGGTAACTTTTCTTATGCTTGAATTAGTGATTTTCTGTTTATAGAAAGAGAGACGATAACCAACATTTCTCTGACCATCTCAACTTTCAGTTCGGTAGATAATTTTGATATCCTGCTTAAAAAAACTATCAGTGTTTACCCTTTTCATTGCAAGGAGAAAGAAAGCAATCGATTTTTTCTAATATTGCACTGTGGATTTTCCTTTCATATTTCTGACTATAGTGTAAATATTCTATGTAAAGTGATGCTGAGGTGAGAGAAAAGACTAGAAGAGATATTATTAAATAGTCTTTCAAAATTATTTATTTGTGTATTTATTTATTTGTAAGGCCTTCTTTTTTGTGTGTATTCTAGTCACAATTCTTTTGTTAGGTTTTTCATTGGTATGATAGCATTGCATAATTGACTACCTACACCTTGAAAATCGATTTCACAGAGAGATGGAAGAGTTTAATGACCATAGTGAGTATAAGCTCTTGAACAGATTTCACAAGTTCAAACCCCAGGTTTACTACTTCCTAGATTTGTGACCTTGACAATTTACAGAACATTTTCTTTTCCATGGCTGAAAGTTCCCCTCTCGCCGCTTCCCCCCATGTAAAGTGACAATCAAAATAGAGTTATTATATGGATTATAAATATGAGAGAGGCTAGAATTGGTATGGTTGTCAAATAAATGATAGTCATATCTGTAAATATTTGATTAAACTAGAATGTAATCATGTATTGTGTGTGTAAATACATTAACAATAAAACAAGTACATTATAGTGAAAGAACATACATTACTAAGTTTAGGATTGGTAATTTATAACTTGGATTGACATTTATTGTGTAGAGGAAAACATTTGTTTATTTGTGATATTTGAATAGAATATTTGCCTTTCAGGGCTGTTGTGAAGACCCAACAACATAGATTATTCAGTCACCAAGATAATTAGTTCAAATATCTGTCTATCTATATATCATCTACCTACTTATTTACCTGTTATTCTTATATTCTAGGAAAGAGCCTAGATGATGAAAGTAGAGTGATGAACAAAGCAGAGAAAGCATTCCATTAAAAACTACCATTTTTACTGAAGTGGAAGACATAACATGAAAAAAACTCAGGTCATAACATGATACATAGTAAGTGCTTAAGAATGTATCTGTTCCCCCTGACTCAGCTTCTATGGCAGAAGCTACTGCTATCCCTCACCCATTTCATTGTGGACAATATGTATGATACTCTCATATCAGAAGAAACCACATGACTGCACATTTCTTTGCAGTTGAGTTAGATTAGTAAGATCTAAAAGAGAAAGCATAGTTTTATTAGGGAACACATTCCTTTATAAAACTGTAAGCACATTTTTATTTCTTTACAAAATGTATTATTTTATTATGTCATACAGTCATGGCTTTCAATAGCAAAACTGACTTTCTGGTCTTGATAGATTGAGCTACCTACTCTATTATTGACTTCAAGGCAATATATAAAGTATATAGAATTTTTTAAGAACCTTTAAATGTACTTGTGACTGCTATTTTGGTTAAACATCCATTTTCTCATAATTGTATTCAGATGGGTATTTTATGCTTTGTGTCTACCTATTTCTGCTAAATTGAATATAAGTTTAAACCTCATTTAAGCCCTTGTTATAGGTTGGTATTTCATTCAACCTTTGATAAAGTTAATAAAATAAACAGTTTCCATTACACTGCAAAGTTGATTACTGGGGAATAATTAATTAACTACCAACACTGTACAAAGGCCCACAAGAGAGCTGGTGAACTTGCAGATTTCTGAGTACTTCAGCAATGCTTAGGTTCAAAGAGATATTAAAATGCTGCAACCTCTGATTTCATTTTGACTGTCCTTGGAAGGACTCCAACAAATTGGCTGAAAAGCCTACACTGGAAGCCAAGCATCTTCTATAGTCTGAGAAGCAGAAGGACGTTTCTGATGAATAGAATACTCATTTCTTTTCATGAAAAAATGTTTCTCTAATACACATTTAATAATGCATAATCTATCAGCACAGTCATAAAAAATCTTTTAAAGTTTTAGCTCCTTACATGGTTTCTCTACTGGGAGAGAAAATAATACACTTGTAAAATCCATGATATAGAGCAGTATGCATATTGCGAATGAGATTAGAAAGTATTTGTGTAGTTGGCTATGTTTGCTATTGCAATAATGGCATTGTTTTTTTCAATAACCCACTTGAGTGCTATTGAGTATATGATTCCCTTGAGGCCATTATTTTTATTATAAACACACTACTAAGAGTCTACTTTTATATTCACAATAATTGGAAATTATGAAACAATTTCTGAAAGCTTTATTAAAGAAACACTGCACAAGCTAACCCATACTGAAACTTATTTTCCTGTAACAGGCACAGAATAAATAACGTTGGTGCACAATATACAAAGGATGAATCACATGTGGAAATTAAGTTGGGGCATTCTTCGACAGAACCTGTGTTGTAAGTGATGCTATAAAATGACCCATTCAGTGGGACCTGCGCTGGCTCCAGCTCTACAGTAATTATATCTTAGAATAGCTTAAAATGTTTGGCCTTCGTAGCATCTGTACTCTTTGCTCAAAATTCTCCTAAAAAGTTCTTTGATTCCGTATTGGCCTGTCACTTACGTGACTTAAGCAATCACGGAAGGATAGAAGGATGAAATGGGAGTGAAATCATATGCAACAAAATGTTTACAGGGACTACTCTGCATATCAGCTCCTTTCAGCATGTCTAAGACAGTAGGGAAAGGAAGTAAGATAAATAAGTGTCCATACAACCTTGCTTAAACACTTGACTAAGGTTGATAATTTCAACCACCATAATTCATGTTTTAAATGCTTCTAGTTGAGAAACTGTGTGAGTGTGTGTGTGTGAAAGTTTTAACTAATATGTGTGTTTATGCGTGTGTGTATGTATTTTGGAGGGCTGGAGTTTCCCTTAATTAGTCTGTCAAGTAATAAAATAATGCTTCAAACTAATAAAATATATATGCATTTTTTAAGTGTATTTGGAAAGCATTCTAATAGAAATAACTCCTGCATGTAATATGTGGTCATGATTGGGTTAAAAACTCAAGTACACTCTCATCAGGGATGCCTAAGAGGTCACGGATGTGTTATTGGTCAGTATTTCATCCCTGATTCATCTCATTTCTTGAGTGCTGCCCTATCCAAAAATGTTATTTCAAGAAATTTTAGACTTTAAAAAAAATTTTAGTCTGTTTTCATCTTTACTGGGTAAGATTCTGGTGTCATAACTTCAAATTATTAAAAATTAAACTAAATTTCTTTCCTCTTCCTCTAACATATTCATTTTTATCTAATATATGAACTTTCAAATATGTATTCAGCTTTATAGTTTCTAAAACATTATATACCATTATAAGGAGCTTCCCTGGTGGCTAAGACAGTAAAGAATTTGCCTGCAATATAGGAGACCCAGGTTCAACCCCTGAATCGGGAAGATTCCCTGGGTCAGGAAGATTCCCTGGAGAAGGGAATGGCAACCCAATCCAGTATTCTTGCCTGGAGAATCCCATGGACAGAGGAGCCTGGCAGATTACAGCCCATGGCTTTGCAGAGTCGCAACCTACTGACTAACACATATCAGATACACATATCAGACATATACCATTATTAATTAATAGGGTCTGTATCTTATTTAATTAGCCTGCTTACTGTTTTTTGTGGGGAGGATATTTCATTACTTGTTACTAATGCTACTCTTTGGATCTAATTATTTTTGATTTGCTTTTTAATTACTTCTTTTATTCTTCACTATAAAATTTCCCCAAAGATTTCTCTCTTTTTTTTTTACTCCCAGTGATGAAAGATTGGCTCCTTGTTTTAAAATATGCCTCTACATCTTATATGGTGCCTGGGAGGCATTCCACAAATTATGAATGACATCATATTTGAGTATATATTCATTTCCATAATTTGATACTGTCTCTACATTTATAATGACTTTTACATCAATGTATATGCATGAATTAAGTAAAATAAGCCATAATTGGCCTAGTTTAGTTTTCAGATAAGTAGGCATTAAAATCATATGTTCATTCAAGGGTTAAATCACAAGTTTGCTATTAAATATAATTAACAGTTGTTCAGTTTGCATAAAGTTAAAACTAAAAAAAAAAAAAAAGATTTCAGCAAAAAGAAACACAGTTTACAAACCAGAAAATCATTTCATGTTACAGCATTTCCTCATGCATTTGATGCAAAAGAAAAAGAAAACAGAAGACCCAACACAAACATACATGTTACCAAAGCATAGCACAGTTTTAGCAGCAGTTTGCAAATTTACAATTCTGCTTACTCCAGAATTATCCCTTAAGGTTTTGATTGATGTCAAGTGAAAGTAGGAAAAAAGAGATAAGCCAAGTCTTATGAAAATAATTAGAAATTTATTTTTTTCAAAGATAACAGCTTCATTGTATTTTGAAAAACTGGGCTTTAGTCTTTTGAGAAATAACTTTCATCAATTGATGTGTTATCATGATACAGTATCAAACACAGTAGTAGCAGCCTTTCATTTTCTTAGGACTGACTTACAGACTTGAAAGTTTACAGAAATTAGGATAAACGATCATTTTCAGGGGACAAATTTTCCTCTTGCAAAAGAAGTATTCAGAGCTTTCTTAGAGATATTATCTGCTTTGAAAATGAAGCATCTGATGAAGCTTGTCTATAATTAGGAAACATTAGATAAACTCTTCCCATTGTAGAAACAGATTGGAACAACTATTTCACAGTAAATCAGAATTTCACTATCAAGTTGTGTGATAAGCTCTTCTGCATTCCTCAGTAAATCTTGAAGTATGACAATAGGGACACTTGGTAAGCCTCTAAGAACTGATAATAATTCATAAAATTTCACAATAAGTTGCACAATATACTGCACTGGATTAGTCTCTAAATCATGGGTTTTCACAATGCAGTTTATAAAAATCTATTTCTTTTTTACCAAGTCTATTATTATTATGGAGATATCTCTCAGTCAGGAATTTCCTGATAGCTCAGTTGGTAAAGAATCCATGGGCAATGCAGGAGACCCCTGTTCTATTCCTGGGTTGGAAGATCCGCTGGAGAAGGGAAGAACTACCCACACCAGTAATCTGGCCTAAAGAGCTAGTCCATGGTGTCGCAATGAGTCAAAAAGGACTGAGCGACTTTCACTTTCATTTTTGCGGCTGCAAAATGAAGATACCCCACATTCAAGGGCAGAGAAGCCCCAACAAAATGGTAGGCACTCAGACTTACCGCACAATTGCACTAATCTCACATGCTAGCAAAGTAATGCTCAAAATTCTCCAAGCCAGGCTTCAACAGTATGTGAACTGTGAACATCCAGATGTTCAAGCTAGATTTAGAAAAGGCAGAGAAACCAGAGATCAAGTTGCCAACATCCGTTGGATCATCAAAAAAGCATGAGAGTTCCACAAAATATCTATTTCTGCCTTATTGACTATGCCAAAGCCTTTGACTGTGTGGATCACAAAAATCTGTGGAAAATTCTGAAAGAGACCCCAAGACTGAACTGATTTCTCAGTCAAGGATAAAATATATAATTGAAACGAAGTCCTTCTCTTCCCCATTAGCTGCAGTCATATGTTATTGAGAAAATTAAGTTTTATTTATTTGTGTGAGAGGAAAAGAAAATCTAGTTACATAAAAATATGCTTAAATAGTAAAATTAATTCCAGCAAAAAACCTTAGTTAACATGATTGAAATGGATAACCCATTAATTTATAGTTGATAAAAAACAATTTTGTAATTTAATGCTTAGGTACTTAGACCAACTGGTATATATGAATACATTAACTTTAATTAATGACAAGGCAGAGATCAGATTAAATTTAAGTAGGCAATCAGAGTTACAGAAAATATGTAATGTTTGTGTGTAGAGAAAGAGACTGAAAGGGAAAGAGATGCTTATATACTGTTTTTTTTATTTATTTTTTATTTATTTTTTTTTATTAGTTGGAGGCTAATTACTTCACAGCATTTCAGTGGGTTTTGTCATACATTGACACGAATCAGCCATAGAGTTACATGTATTCCCCATCCTGATCCCCCCTCCCACCTCCCTCTCCACCCGACTCCTCTGGGTCCTCCCAGTGCACCAGGCCCGAGCACTTGCCTCATGCATCCCACCTGGGCTGGTGGTCTGTTTCACCACAGATAATATACATGCTGTTCTTTCGAAACATCCCACCCTCACCTTCTCCCACAGAGTTCAAAAGTCTGTTCTGTACTCCTGTGTCTCTTTTTCTGTTTTGCATATAGGGTTATCGTTACCATCTTTCTAAATTCCATATATATGTGTTAGTATGCTGTAATGTTCTTTATCTTTCAAAAATATGGAACGCTTCACGAATTTGCGTGTCATCCTTGCGCAGGGGCCATGCTAATCTTCTCTGTATCGTTCCAATTTTAGTATATGTGCTGCCGAAGCAAGCACATATACTGTTTTTTAAAAGGTGTGTTTATTCTCTTATTTTGAAAATTGTGAAATACATCCATGCTCTTAATTGGGAATTTATTTGACAGATATGAGATGTGAAATGGGACTTTAAAGACTACTGGCTTTGAATCCTAACTCATTGCTTAAATGGCATATAATTGGCTGTAATTACTTAAATAACATTTATTAATGTTTAAGGTAATATTTAAGGAAACAACAAACATGAATAGGTTTATCATGTGTATGGGCTTTCTTCACTAAATGTTGCTTAACAATTATTTCCTCTTTGAAAATGTAAAAACATAAGTCGGAATATACATATTGTGAAATTTTAATTTTAAATTCAGGTATTTTAAGAAAATAAATAAGATTAGTACAGGACAACAAGATTTGTCCATGAGAATAATCTGATAACTAGCATTAGAAAAACTAATAACCTCAAATAAGATGAGGCAGATACGTCAATAATAATGAGAACTGTGAGCCCTCTATGTAGGATAGGAGGGTAAGTAAGTCCTTACTGCAAATGTAGGCATTGTTAAAGAGACAGTTCTGTGGAACTGAGACCCTGCTTTCTTGGGGTAGCATTATGGATAATTGTTGATCTATTAGAACAGGAGTCCACAAACTTCAGAATCTAATGCCTGATTACCTGAAGTGGGTCTGATGTAATAAAAGCAGAAATAAAGTGCACAATAAATATAATGCATTTGAATAATCCTGAAACCATCCTTCCCCCCTCCAGGTCCATGGAAAAATTGTCTTCACCACAAAGCTGGTCCCTGGTGCCAAAAAGTTTGAGGATAGTTGTTAGAGTACTGTTGGACTACTGAACCACACACACACAGAGTTTAGTTATATTCTGGTACTCTACACAAGTTCTTTTTATGTGATTAAATCGCTGAAAACAGGCAGACTCTGTAAAAGATAAGACATGACCCCCAAAAGTCACCACTATTGCACCTATTGTCAGCTACATTATTTGATAGGAAGAAGACCCAAATATTGAAAACATACTACCTTGGGTCCAACTATAGACCAATGGAGGAAGCTGTCTTTTTCCTTATTCCCCTATATAATATAATGTATGTCTGTACATACATGTACATAATGTATGTACATATAATGTGTGTCTCTCATTCTCGTTGTTTTCCCCCTTTTGTTCTTAGGTACTTGAAGTTAAGATGGGACAACTGAGTGGGCTCACATGCTATACACTGTTTAAAGTCCTCTAGAAATCACAATTTAAGAGCTTCTTACAACAGTTCTTAAATACTGTCAGGTGAAACAATAGGAGACAGTCATTAATCAATGTATTCAGGTTTTCATTGTATCCATCTATATCCTTTTGAAACAGAGATGTTCATGTATGCACTCACATATATGCATACTTCAAAAAGAGAGGAAAAGTTGACAAGGATGGTGTGACAATGGGTTTGAGTTACTGTTTTGAATATGAACAAAGTAATGCCTTCCGTGAAATACTGCTCATTATATTAAAGGAAAGGTCCATAACTTTGATACCCACAATCTTTGCATGTTTTTGCTTTGTTTTTTCTTTAAAAAATTATCTGATTTAATCATAAAGATAAGTAAGCATACATATAATTCTATATATCATATATATATTGACCACATTTTTTCAATTATTAGGATTGGATAAGTTCTCAGAACATAGATATGCTAAGCATTTCCTGGTTAGAAGTAAATAGTATGCATGTAAATAGAAGATATATGAATTGGTTGAACTTTCATGTGAAAAACTATGGAAATTGAAGCAAAATTGAGTTAACTTTAAAATCTTAGAGACTATTATAAAAATGAATATAAACACAGTATGAACTTGTTATTTGTCATTTATATGAGTCTTTGAAAAGCTTTAAAGTGTTTAAATAAAGCCCTTCACATTTTCATTGTAGTATTAAAGTCTCTGCCATAAAATATCAAAACCTTTAAGGCAACACAAAAATTTTAAGATGTCTTATCAGCTCACATAGATGACATTAAATTCCAGAAAAGTAATCATAGAACACAGCAGGTGTTGATCTCAAGAATATTAATGAAGAAAATGGCATAATTAATATTCTCAAAGTCCCGCATGTAATATTTCTATTTGAGCACGGCTAGAAAAGGTGTCAAAACTGCAAACTTTGTATTTGAGAGATTTTATTTTAGTTTTGCAAAATATGTGGAACATGACAGTATTTTTAAAAAATAAAACAAAAACCCCTTATTCAAAATAAATATTTTGTCATTTGCATATAGTTTGAAGATTTCATTCAATAAATGCATTATTAATATTCAATTCTTACACATCTGTTTCCAACAAGAGAAATTAGCTCTATTCCTCCCAGATTTTCCCTCTTATGAATAAAATGTCCTGGATATAACATAATAAACAATCATAGGCAGACTCTGAAAGTTGGAAAGAAGAAGGTAGAGTGCCTAGGGGCTTAGAGACTTGAGGAATGACATAGTAAACACTCTAGGTATTTTTCCTTCCACATAGCCTAGACAGAGCATTATAGAAGCCTGCAGCCTGAAATTCACACACACACGCCTTCAAGAAAAACCTTTTCTTCTGAGCTTAAATATGTGAAAATGGCGGCCTAACAAGCAGAAACCCTTTTGGTAACACGAACCCTGTTCTGAATTCACCCACTAAAATGACAATCATATCTTATTTATGGTTGGGTAAAGTCAGGCAAGCCATTCATTTTCTTGGTAGACTTCTTCCACTGGGTGGTGCTGGCCAGCTGAGTGGGAGCTGTTTTTCTGTGGAAGTAGATGGTACAGGAATTCTAGGCTGGAGTAGTATCGTGGAGTAGGGTGATGAGCTGACTCTTCAGTCTCATTCCACTGCAATGAAACTTCATGAAGTATTGCAAAGAGGAGCTAATAGCCTTTCTACTTCCCCATGCCTCTGCACACCATCAGAGATTCCAACTGTGAG
The DNA here is from genome assembly GCF_963930625.1 of Muntiacus reevesi. NCBI lineage: Eukaryota > Metazoa > Chordata > Mammalia > Artiodactyla > Cervidae > Muntiacus > Muntiacus reevesi. Next base: position 59,651,563 of record NC_089259.1, read on the forward strand.
CTGAACCTTAGCATCCACTCTGGAAAAGACACTGATAGGGTAAAGAATTAATTTTTGCAGTGTGCTTTTATACTGAAAAATAGAATAGTCAACCCATCAAAAATTCTATATCATTTCTAAATTAAACCTAAAATAATTTTTATATCCTATTTTGAACATTTTTCATTGAAGATATCAAAAAAATGTTTTGGTGGAACATTCTGATTCATTGACTGCCTAATGATACTTTGCAGGTCCTATGAACTGTAGCCTGCCCATCTCCTCCATCCACAGGATTCTCCAGACAAGAATATTGGAGTGAATTGCCATGCGCTCCTCCTGTGAATCTTCTCATCCCAGGGATCTAACCTGAGTCTCCTGCATTGCAGGCAGATTCTTTACCACAAAGCCACTTGGGAAGACTTGACATGTCTTTAAGAAGTCACTCAGTCATGTCCAACTCTTTGCGACTCCATGGACTGCAGCACGCCAAGCCTCCCTGTCCATCACCAACTCTCAGAGCTTGCTCAAATTCATGTCCATTGAGTCAATGATGCCATCCAACCATCTCATGCTCTGTTATCCCCTTCTCTTCCTTCAATCTTTTCCAGCATCAGGGTCTTTTCCAGTGAGTCAGTTCTTTGCATCAGATGGCCAAAATATTGGAGTTTCAGTTTCAGCATCAGTTCATCCAAAGAATATTCAGTACTGATTCCTTTAGGATTGACCAGTTTGATCTCCTTGCAGTCCAAGGGACTCTCAAGAGTCCTCCAACATCACAGTTCAAAAGCTTGCATTCATTATTTTCTTTACAATAATTTCTTTAAAATTTTTGAACTACTTGTACCACTTCAATGTATCAGTTATAGGTGTCAAAACTATTAAATAGCTGTAGCCAAACTTTGTAAACATATGAGTTTTCAGAAGCTATATGCTACTAGATGGAAAACTGTGTGTTCTCCACATGGTAATTAGGTCCTAATGTCTACTGGTAAAGGAGACATTTCTTATAAGCAGAGTTACTCATTGGCATACCTTTAAATAAGTCATAAAGTATATTCAGGGGCATCTAACAATAAGTCTTCCCCACTTGCTTTTTCTTTTTTTTTTTTTTTTTGCCAGCAACAGAATAGATCACAGCTTCTTGCCTGAGCCCACTGTGGAGTAACTTGGTTTGGGGGACATGCACAAAATTTTCTTCAGTTTCTTTAAATACTGAAATTGCATTCAGGAAAGTGAGAATATCACACTCTGACAGACGCAGGGAAATGAGTTGAACTAAGACAAAGCCATGCTAACATCTTCCATCTCATTTTTATTCCACGGCATATGCTCGCTGAATAAAATAATTCACAAATCACTTTAAGTACTTGTCTGTATTACATTACTACTTTCCACCCTCACACTCTCCTTTATTTCCTCTCTGCTTTCTTAATATACATCTTCCATGCTTGTGAATTAAGTGTGTGGACCATCTAGCCTTAAACTTAGCTGTTTTATTTTTTAATGTATGGCAAGACCAGACCAATTTTTTCATAAAGCACTATTTTTATCTCATATTCTAGTGGTACCTAGTCAACTGAACATAGAGATACTACATCATTACCATGTGGCAAAATGGAGTCCCATTATCTGAAAGCTGTCTTTTAGAACATTATTTTTTTTCCATTGGTAGTGAATGTAAATTTTAATGAACTAAAGATAAACACATGGTTTATGTATCAATATTTTTCCTCAGTGCTGTTCCTCTCCCAGCCAATGTTTTCCACATGGGCAAGGAGGCAGCTGGAACATAAACATTAGGGGGGTACAAGGGGTGAGAAAAAGAATTGAAAACATTATCTCCAAAATCCATATCTTTAGGCAGGTCTGTGACAATTTCACTAAAGTTGCCTTATTGTTTTTCTCTCCACTAACTCCATACAGAACTTGTTTCATTACATTTTGGAGCCCATGAGCTGACAGAAAATTACAAGACAGAAGATATGCATTTTAAAAAAATTAAAGCAAAAGGTTCACAGCATGTTTTTTTATTTTTCCAGAAACAAACAATGTTATGAGTATCAGTATTGTGATATTTCATGGACAGTTACTCATGTTTCTAATGCTACTAAAATAATCTAATTTTCATTAGCCCAGGAGCTTCTATGTCTGAACCCATTATTTTTCTCCTTGTGGAAAGAAACAGTATGTAAAAAGGCAATCAAAATACCTCATCTCTGTGTTTATCGCATTTGTCACTTAGAAGAGCAGTAGCAAGGATTTATACTTTCATACAGCTTTTCAATAAAAAATTACAATTGAATATGTAAGGACAGAGGTGTTTGGCCAATCATATGACAAGAGTTTAGTAAATAACAACAGCAAGTTGCCAGGAAAGCAAGACAATTGCAATTTCCAAATCTTATATTGAAAAATTGACATTAAAGAAGCTTTAGTGTAGATGAATGACAAGATGACCTCAACTAAGTTTTTTGTAATTATAAAAAGTTGCATAATATTGCAGAAAAATGTTTATTATAATTATATATTGAACCTTGCTTTAATTGTATTTTCTCAATCTATTTTCATAAGATCTCTATTTGACAGTTACTATTATATTTATGTTATATTAAAAGAAGCTGCATCAGAGAATTTAGTAATTTACTCAAGGACACACACTATTGAAATATAAAAGATGTGAAGTCAAGCAAAGCACTAGGATATAGAATTCACATGTTTAACCACAATATTTATTTAATATTCATTTAACTCTTTTAGTATATTAATATTCTAACCTTCTGTCTTAACTCTTTATTTCTGCTTCACTTAATTTTTAGTAAAATTTATGCATTTAAAATGTGCTATTATAAGTCATTTAAAATTTTCATTAGTTATAATTTTATTTTAAAAATACTTAAATAAATATAAATATGGGGAAATGTTTCTGTGTATAAAAAATTGCATTTCTATTGTTATTTTTAATTTTTGTGAAGAGCAGTAAGCATGATGGCAAATAGATGTGTAAACAGTGTTAGATTTCATATTCTTGGTCTCCAAATTCAATGTAGACAGTGACCGCAGTCACAAACTTAAAAGCCGCTTGCTCCTTGGATGAATAGCTGTGACAAAACTAGGTAGTGCTTTAAAAAGCAGAGACATCACTTTGACAACAAAGGTTGTGGTTTTTCCAGTAGTCATGTGTGGATGTGAGTTGGACCATAAAGTAGCCTAAGCACTAAAGAATGAAAGCTTTTGAACTGTGGTGTTGGAGAAGACTCTTGAGAGTCCCTTGAACTGCAAGGTGATCAAACCAGTTAATCCTAAAAGAAATCAGTCCTGAATATTCATTGGAAGGACTGATACTGAAGCTGAAACTCCAATATGTTGGCCACCTGATGTAAAGAGCCAGCTCATTGGAAAAGACCCTGATGCTAGGAAAGATTGAAGGCAGGAGGAGAAAGGGACAACAGAGGATGAGATGGTTGGATGGCATCACTGACTCAGTGGACATGAGTTTGAGCAAATTCAGGGAGATAGTGAAGGACAGGGAAGCTTGGAGTGTTACAGTACATGGGGTCACAGAGAGTCAGACACAACTGAGCAACTGAGCAAGTAGGCATGAGATCACCTGCGTATACTTTTCTGTAAAATTAGTTTCAAATACTTTGTAATATTAATTCAGACACTCCAAAAGTCAAAAGAACCACACAGAAGATATCTTTTATACTTTCCATAGGTTAGTGAGAAAAACATGTTTTTTAAGCCTGAGGTAGCTATCCGCCTCCTCCCCCATCACCCATATTCTAATTCTGTATACATCACACCCATGAATGATTTAACACTCTTACCACAAATGCAATAAATCTAAAAATATATTTAAACTCAGTCATATTTCCTTGTTGATAGTATTTGATGCTATTCCTCAAACAATATTGGATATTAATAGTTGTGCTTAAACATTTTAACCCTTCTCTATTCCAAACTAATAAAGCACGAAAACAACAATACATATATTGGTCAAAATCTAGAGCTTCTCTGGTGGCTCAGTGGTAAAGATATGCCTGCCAATGAAAGATCCCTGGGTTGTGAAGATCCCCTGGAGGAGGGCTTGGCAACCCACTCCAGTATTCTTGCCTGAAAAATCCCATGGACAGAGAAGTCCATGGAGTTGCAAAGAGTTGGACACGACTGAGTGACTGAACACATGTGGTCAAAATACAATATCACATTAATTCAGGACCTTGATACTAGCTAGCCTCACTGCAAAAGGCACTCGAGGTGTTTTAAACTCACTAGGTACTGATTTGCCCAAAAACAGATCAAGAAAGTGGAGAATATGTGCCTGTATTGGAGGGGGATAGGGAAGGAAGCAACATAAAACCTTACCCTAGTGACTTAAAGATGGCAGAGAAAACAAATGATGTACATTACTTTCTTGAAAAATAATTCAGAATCAATGCAAAAGAAACAAGAGTCAAAAAGAGTGAACAGCACTTTTTATGTTAATCTTGATATGCTGCTGCTGCTGCTAAGTCACTTCGGTCATGTCCGACTCTGTGCGACCCCGTAGATGGCAGCCCACCAGGCTCCCCCATCCCTGGGATTCTCCAGGCAAGAACACTGGAGTGGGTTGCCATTTCCTTCTCCAATGCATGAAAGTGAAAAGTGAAAGTGAAGTTCCTCAGTCGTGTCCGACTCTTCGCGACCCCATGGACTGCAGCCTACCAGGCTCCTCCGTCCATGGGGTTTTCCAGGCAAGAGTACTGGAGTGGGCTGCCATTGCCTTCTCTGCTGCTGCTGCTATATAGCAGTAAAAAAATAATTGGATGGGCAAGCCATTTCCCAACATCATAAATGATAGGTGAAAGTATTTTTAAAAGTTCCTTACCATTTCCATGTGCATGGATATGTTGTTGAAAGTTTCCCATTTATGGCCCACTCACTGAGTGTGAAATTGTGCCATCCATTTGCAAGGACAGAAATTAAATGTGATATATAACTTAAGAAAAATGCGACAATAAAAATAAAAGATGTTAGGAAACATGAAATTGATAAAAATGTACCTCAAAACTTCATTCCAGTGTGTCTCTTTGTACATCTGCTTCTGCTTTACTCTTCACTTTCACTCAATTATTTTTATGTATTTTTCTTCTGACTGGGTTCTGGAACTCTTCGTTTTTCTAGTTCATACATCAGTAAATAAAGATAAGACCTCCTCAAATCTTTGTATCTGACAAGCCAAGACACCAAATTTTCTCTGTATCCTTGCTTCAGAATTTTTGTTGAGAACTCTGTTTCATCTTAGGAAAGCTTCCCAACAATGACAGATGTCAGGAATATATTGAAAGTATCTGAATAGGAATAGAAGCAAGGAGGAAGGGCAAAGCTGGAAAAGTTGTGCCAGGCAGATAAAGCCATTGTTTGCTTGCAAACTTGTCATCAGATGACCAACACAGGAACTAACATGCGCACACACACTCTGGTCACCACAAAGTCATTTTTAGACGTACCTCTATCTATTCCAGGCTTCCCTGGTAGCTCAGACAGTAAAAAATCTGCCTGCAACGTAGTCGACCTGAGTTCATTTCCCAGGTCAGAAAGCTCCTCTTGAGAAGGAAATGGCAACCCACTCCTGTATCCTTGCCTGGGAAATCCCATGGACAGAGTAGCCTGGAGGCTACAGTCCACGGATCAAAAAGAGTTGAATAGGACTGAGTGATTAAGCATGGCTATCCATCCCATTCAGAATATACAGCACAAAATGCAAGACAATCTTAGGGATTGTCCAAGTATTGCAACCAGAGGAATGAGATGTGGCCACTCTTGTGTGCATTTATGCACACTTGTTTTGGTTTTACTCTGATTGTTCTGTTGTCTTAATGATTCTATTTTACAAACCTCAAGTACCAATAGACATGTACAGATGGATTGTTTACAACTTTCGTATTTACTATATTGGGAGATAAATAGCAACTTTGCAATGGCCTTTATGATAAAAGATATATTAAATGGATAATGGCTATGATGTAAATGAAAGAAGTAACAAAATCAGGTAAATTCTTGTTTCCTCCCTTTCAGAAAATGAGTAAGATATTAGGGGAGAATATCTAACTGTTTCTTATTTTGCCTTTGTTGACTAATTTCTATACCTAGCATTTTCCATAAAAAGTAACATGAACAATCTTGTTTACCAGATTTGGCGCTTTGTTGGACTTGTGACACTCTTAAGTAAACATCAGTTGACGTTTTTTATTATCTATTTTATATTGTGGGGTTGTGTGTGTGTGATAAGTCGCTTCAGTTGTGTTCTACTCTATGTTGCCCTATGGACTGCAGGCCCCCAGCCTCCTTTGTCCACGGGATTCTCCGCAAGAATACTAGAGCAGGCTGCCATGCCCTCCTCCAGCGGATCTTCCTGACCCAGGGATGGAACCTGTTCTTTTACATCTCCTGCATTGGCAGGTGGGTTCTTTACTACCTGGGAAGCTTAAGTTATTAAAATTACATTTCACAAACATTCCTTAATCATGATCTTTAAATCTCCCAAATTGCTGGAACTATTATCCAAAGGGGATAATGTGTGCTCTAAGTTACTTAATTTAAGCTGGCAATCCAGATTTTATTTTCATCATTCATCATTTTATCTTTCCATGAAATATTGCTCCAAAAACATGAATGTAAAGTTTCTAAACAGATTTTTTTTATGATATGACTAAGTATTTGTCTTTGAAATACTGCCACAAACTTCAATATGTTTTCCAATCCAGTGATGTTTAAATTTAGTGCAAAAATAAACATAGGGCAGTTGGGGTAGAGTGTAACCCTCATTGGAAGTATTGGAGGGAGTTTAGAGAAGGATTGGTTTACCAGGTGGCTCAGATGGTAAAGAATCTGCCTGCAATGTGGAAAACCTGAGTTTGATCCCTGGATCGGGAAGATTCCCTGGAGAAGGAAATGGCAACCGGCTCGGGTATTCTAGTCACTGAGAATTTTATGGACGAATGAGCCTGGCAGACTACAGTCCATGGGGTCACAAAAAGTCAGACACAACTGAGCATCTAACATTTCAGTTCCGTTTAGTTCAGTCACTCAGTCATGTCTGACTCTGCGACCCCATGGACTGCAGCCCGCCAGGCTTCCCTGTCCATCACCAACTCCCAGAGCTTACTCAGTCAGACTCACATCCATCGAGTTGGTGATGCCATCCAACCATCTCATCCTCTGTCATCCCTCCTCCTCCTGCCTTCAATTTTAGAGAAGAGTTAAGTCGTCATCACTTCTGAAGTTTTCCAAAGGTACCTTCATCCCCAAAACAAAGGGTTCCAGGGTTTTCTTTTGTTTGTTTTTAGCAAGCATTCTAATTTTAGGTTTAAAAATGCTTTATGGCATTGATTCACCAAATTTCATGGCTATCTGAGTCTTTTTTATTTCTTTCTTTCTTTTTTTTTTAAATTAAGATCAGTAGCTATTTCTAAAAGGCTCCTCATTTAACCACCATATATTTGCTCTATTATCCCATAAACATTTCAATGAGGTGCACTGGGAGTGGTGTTTCTCTCTCTTCAATCCTTCCTGAAGGTGAAATTTTTAGAAAAGGAGTTCAAAACCAATGACACTACAGTCTTTGTTTAAAAAAAATAGACAGATACTGTATGAGTCAGGGTTCTCCAGAGAAAAAGAATTAATAGAAAGTGCATTTATATATAAGAGAGATTTTTTTTTTTTTTTAAGGACCTGGCTTATATGATTATAAAGGCTGCTAAGTCAAAAATCTACAGGGTAGGCTGACAGGCTGGAGAAGGTGAAAAGTTGCAGCTACAGTTCCGACCTGAAGGCCAACCACAGGCTGAACCACATCTCCTTTGGGAAATCTCAGTCTTTTTTCCCTTAAGGCCTTTAACTGATTGATGAGGCCCACCCATGTTAAGATGGGTGATGTGCTTTACTAAGAGTCTATCGACATAAATGTTAAACTCAACTGCAAAACACCTTTGTAGTGACACTTAGACTGGGGTTTAACAAAATATCTGTGTATCATAGCCTAGTCAAGTTCACATGTGAAATTAATCATCAAAAATGTTAAGTAATATAATCCTCAAATATTTTATCTCAGAATTTCAAAGCACTTGACAACTGTACCCATAACCTCCATGAAATTGGTATTGTATATTTTTATAGTTGTTGAAAATAAAGAAGAAAAATATATCTTTTTTTAGCATAAACCTTAGTATAAATTCCTGAGGCTAGATTTACTGGCTAAATTACATGCACAGACTGACAGAAAATAAAACAGTTGTTTCCCATGTTCTTTATCTTTCATAATCTGTTACTGAAGAGATTTTTAGTTTCAGAATCTGTTCCAGCATAGAAATATGGCCAAAAGGGCTTGTGTAAAATAACCATTAAAATATAGAAAAGAGATGTCATTCTTATTATAAAAGAAAACTTCACCCATCTCTTGGTCCAGAAAAATGCCTGCCTTACTGGGCTTAACTAATGGCATAAGCTAGATTCTATTATGATCCAGTGCAACATAATTCCCTCAGCTCTCCCAACTGCCCAGAATCCACCTGGAACTAATGGCTAATTCTACCCATTTAAGTTTGTTTCCACTACTACCTCCAAGTAATGTCTGCCATGATTAAATCTATTCAAATTCAGGACAACAGGGCAAAATAAAAACTCCTTTGTCTATAATAATGATTTTTTTTTTTTTGGTCTTTCCATATTGCATAATTTACTATCCTCAAAGGTAATAAATCTCAATATGCTGTTTCAATATTTAGAATCACATCCACTGGAAATATCTTGAAAATTTTCAACATGTCAGAATACTATAGAAGACTGAATCAATATTTCTTTAATCAGGATGAAAAGAGATTGAGGTATTTTAGGTTTTTCTTTCTGCAGTGCATACTTTTAACATATGTCTATAATTTCAGTTCCAAATGCACACTCACCTTCCACCTTGCTCTATAGATATTTTAATGTGGAGACATGATTGAACAATTATATAAGATTTTCATTTAATTATGCTATAATGTCTGTCTCTTCATTTTGTATTTGCCTGAGAGTGGCCTCTTCTTTATTCAGTGGAAACAGTTTAACTTGTTCAAATTAAGAAATTATTCCTTCTCTTACACTTTATCTTTTCCTGAATGCCACTGATTTGATAGCTTGCAAAGTTAATCACTTTTCAACTCCTTCTACATTATCCTTCAAGGGCTCAAGGCTATATTCTAGAATTTTCCGGTGACAGGAGTTAGCATTCTTAATAGGATATATGTAATGCTTCTGGTATTTAGGAGAGAGCATCACTGTGTACACAAAGCTATGAGACCTTCTCACTGAAAAGAGTCAAAAGCTGATGCTACTTCTCAAAAACTACCTTCTCTTCCTGCCTCTTCCTTTTTCTTCTTTTTCCCTCAGATCTGGAGAGTACCTTAATGCTTTCAGTCAAGTTACTAAGTTGAGATTTCCTGCTGCAATTCTTTTCTGGATAATAAAATGGTAGACATGGCATGGAAAGGTAAAATCTAGATCTTTCTAGGATGTATTTGCACAGGAGTGACTTAGTTGTGACCACTGAGGTAGTCGGGGGTCTTTAGGTAGCTCCAACAGATGGAGAGGCCAGACTCTTCTTGAAGTCTGCCAGGGCTGAGCCTTGAACAAAAGTAGTACATAAAATAATACCCCTTTCATCAGGGGCTGCCTCTCTAGAGTGAGAAGTGGACATTCCCCTGAGCTCGGAAACTAGTTTTAAGTTTCACTGGCCTGGTATGCTGACAGCAGGAACTGAAATCTTTAATGTCTTTCTTCTTAGCTCTGGAGGTAGCTGCCAAGAAGGATCCCCAATTTGAAGATCTATCATACGTCACCCATCTAAGGTTAATGTCAATGATTTTCTCTTCCAGAAAGCAACCACAGATCCAAGCAAGCAAGCAATCATACCATTATAATTTAAACATCTAAAGTATGCCACCTTAACCAATGACAGACTGATGACTTAGAGCAGATGGCTCAGGTGCTCAGACCCAAGACTGCAGAGGAGCTTCTGAGCTTCATGGCACAGAGGACAAAGACCTCAGCACAAACCTGCGTTCTTGGGTCATGCACCAAAGGTGCACACTTAACCACTGCAATGATTAGCATTCCTCCATAAATGGCCACTATGGTCTTTTGAAGATCATCATAAACACACACACACACACACACACACACACACACACTCCAATATAACCAAACTGTGCCATGTGAAACTGAAAATGAATTCAACCACAACCTACAGAGAGAAAACTCTGCTTCCACTGCTTATATCTTTGTCTCATTTCAGTCTATCTCCAAAAGTACATCAGATTTATTTATTTATTTTTATTTATTTTTTTCCATTTATTTTTATTAGTTGGAGGCTAATTACTTTACAATATTGTAGTGGTTTTTGTCATACATTGACATGAATCAGTCATAGAGTTACACGTATTCCCCATCCCGATCCCCCCTCCCACCTCCCTCTCCACCCGACCCCTCTGGGTCTTCCCAGTGCACCAGGCCCGAGCACTTGTCTCATGCATCCAACCTGGGCTGGTCATCTGTTTCACCATAGATAATATACATGTTTCGATGCTGTTTTCTCAAAACATCCCACCCTTGCCTTCTCCCACAGAGTCCAAAAGTCTGTTCTGTACTTCTGTGTCTCTTTTTCTGTTTTGCATATAGGGTTATCATTACCATCCTTCTAAATTCCATATATATGTGTTAGTGTACTGTATTGGTCTTTATCTTTCTGGCTTACTTCACTCTGTATAATGGGCTCCAGTTTCATCCATCTCATTAGAACTGATTCAAATGAATTATTTTTAACAGCTGGGTAATATTCCATGGTGTATATGTACCACAGCTTCCTTATCCATTCGTCTGCTGATGGGCATCTAGGTTGCTTCCATGTCCTGGCTATTATAAACAGTGCTGCGATGAACATTGGGGTGCACATCAGACTTATTGAATTAAAACATTTCCTGTCAATACTCTACCCCAGCGATTTTCAAAATGTGGTCACCGGGTCCAGCAACAGATTCTGGGCTTACACCCCTGACCTACTGAACCAGAAATTCTGGAGACAGAAACTCATCAATCTGTATTTTTGCAATCCTTACAAAGATTCTGTTGCACCTAAATTTTGACAGTCAAGGCTCTCCACAAATTCTTGCAGTGGCTTTCTCAGAGTTAAAATCAAAGTCCTTGTGATGGTCTAGGATCTAACCATCCTTTTTATCCTCTCCTACTTTTTTCCAGCTTGTTAACTTCCGATACACTGCTTTCTTGGCTGTTCCTTGAGTAAAACAGATTCTCTAACACCTTTTTACATTGTAACTTTTCTTTCCTCTGTCCAATACCTTGCCCTAGTGATTCTTGTACTTCTATACACATGGAATGTCACTCATCCAGTGAGTCCTTTTAGATTCTTTGCCTAAATTCTTTGCCCCACACGTCCACTGAGAATCTCTCTCCCTAGCTTACTATACTTTCAGCCTAATTTTCTGCTTCCTATACTAGATTCTGAGAGCTGAGATTGTGGAAAGCAGTTTTTTGTATGGTTGCTTGTTTTTCCTTGCGTGGTTCACTTCTGAGACCCATGAACATCCAATTTTGCATGCAACAATCAATGTACTGTTGTGGAACAACTGAATGAAAAGAATATTTGAAGTAGAAAATTACATGAAATTCTTCATAGTCTATATCCAGTATAATTTGTAAAAATTAAAAGGTCATATATTTACTTTGTGGCATGATTGGATGCCCTGTTTTTGGATTTTATGATCCTTATGGGCTTCCCTGGTGGTTCAGTGGTAAAAAATCCTCTGCAGTGAGGGAGACACAGGAGACGTGGGTTTAATCCCTGGGTTGGGAAGACCTGAAATGTGTAAGTATGAAGTGAAGTGAAAGTGTTAGATGCTCAGTCAGTGTCTGACTGCAACTCCATGGGCTGTAGCCCACCAGCGCAGGTCTATGGAGTCACAAAGAGTCGGACATGACTGAGCAACGAACACTTTCACTTCACTTCATACTTACACATTTCACAAGTGTACATTGCAAATTTATGTTTTCTACTTGAAATTTTAGACATTGATTTCAATATAATTATGTTGGTTTAGCTATTACCCATGAAAGTCACTGTTTATAATATTTTGTTTTATCCTTCACTATTCCTATGTTTTATTCTATATCTTTCCTTCTTAATATGAAAGATAAACATGAAATTTTTCTCTTTTTTCAGAATCTCTTAAGCGATATTGGAATCATAATGGACTTCTCATTCTACTTATTTAAAAATATATAGAATATTTCCCATAGTAGAGCAAAACATACCTTCCATTTTACAATTATTCTAAAGTCAATTTTCACTTACATTTTCAAACTTCTTTATTTCATATTTTGGAACCTGATCATTTCATTGCCATATATTGGAGGAAAGGAGCTCCCTCCAGAGAATTTGATGGTGTTTTCTTGGTCACAAAATACCTATTCCTCACATTGGGGATTATTCATGATTTTCTTTCATAATTCTCATCATTTCTGCACCTTTACACAATTTATCATGAGCAGAGAGATATGTGTGAATTAATTTACTCTTTTGTTAGTTTTTATTCAAATTAATTTTTAGCTCAAAGATTCTGTTCAGTATGGTTGGTCTCTTATTTTTGGTGATGATAGAGTATTTGTAGTCTTTTTTCTCCCAGTTCTATGAAAGAAATTTCACAGAAAATCTCATCCTTTGTAATTCCTTTTCCCAAAGATTTTTTAAAATTTTGCTCTTGAAATATGTGAAAGGAAGAATGAATAATGGGATGGATGGTCAGTTCCATTTCTTTATGAGCATTACATTTTATAAAAATAACAGTGGCACAGGATGGCAACCATGGGGAATTACATTATTTCAAAATTTTTTAGTAAAATCATTTTAACTGTAAGTATAGAGAGTGGGAAAGTCTTTTCTTGCTAAAACTTTAAAAATAAAACCTTTCATTTGTTCACTTATTAAGTAAAATCTTTGGGTTACAGAAAGTTTTAAGTATAAATGATTTTCTTTGATTAAAAGTTAAACATAAAAAGAATAGGTGTTTTATATATAATAACTCTGAGGCCCTGGGATTTCAGTTATATAAATATATGAATTATTTATCAGAATGACTTTCTGTCTTTTCTTTTGTAACTTCAGTAAGTATGTGACTTATTTTCTAGTCAAAGGGTCAACTTTTCTCCAGGGCCACTACAGAATTTCTAGAAGTATTACTATTAGTTGTTACTATCATTTCCTTTTTATTACCTCTGTAGATATTATCTGTCTGCACTTTTCTACTTAACAAAGTGGGTTTTGCCATCTTACCAACTCTGGGTATATCTGAAGGATAAGAGGAAAAAAGAGAGAAACTCATAATATGGAATATAGCAATTTTCACCCCATTCCCTGAGTTTTACTCAAAATACTTTCATGGATAACCCAAACAGTCATGACACTTCCCATGTGGATAATTATTTTACCACTGAAAGATTTTTTTTTTTTTCACAAGAACTGTATTTAACAAACAATAATCTTTGCATAAAAAATCTAAGTAGTCTCATTTTTCTCTACAGATTTTTGAATGCTGCTGAACTGCCTGTTCTCCAACTGCTTAAATTATAACCTGCTAAACTTTTCTTAAATGAGTATGTGCTGAACTTGATGTATTTATGGTTCAGACTTTCTGAAAACAGAATTTTTATCATCAATGAAGAAATAATAGATGAAATGTCTATTTTTACACATAAACTAAATTCTTACAAGAATCAGTAGTAGTGGTAAGGAATAAGCTGACTTCTTTAAACAACGAGTTTAACATTAAGTGTACATTTTGTTTATAATTAAAATTTTAAATGTAATAAAATTATTTTTTACAGATAGAATTATACTACCTATAGTTATAGTCATGGCAGCTGACCCCATTACTTCATGGCAAATAAAAGGGGAAAGTATGGAAGTAATAACAGATTTCCTCTTCTTGGGCTCTAAAATCACTGTGGATGGTAACTGCAGCCATGAAATCAAAACACATTTGCTTTTTGGCAAGAAAGTTATGACAAACTTAGACAGTGTATTGAAAAGCAGAGGCAATACTCTGCCAATAAAGGTCCATATAGTCAAGGCTATGGTCTTCCCAATGGTGCTGAAGCTCCAGTATTCTGGTCACCTGATGTGAACAGCTGGCTCATTGGAAAAGTCCCTGATGCTAGGAAGATTGAGAGCAGGAGGAGAGGAGGGCATCAGAGGATGAGTTGGTTGATACAATGGACATGAACTTGGGCAAACTTCGGGAGATGGTGAGGGACAGGCAGGCCTGGTGTGCTACAGTCCCTTGGCTCTGAAAGAGTCAGACATGACTGGGTGACTGAGCAGCAACAACATTGTGATAATTGCTAGACCTAGGGATTATTTTCAAGACTTTTGAAAAATTAGATGGAAATGAACTATAGCACTAAAGACAAAACTAATGAGGTGATGTAAATAAAATGATTAATGGATAGCATGCATGGACCACAAAATGAGGACAATTATCAACTTACAAGGAATAACAACCAATATACAATGGGTATGATTGCCCTAATTGAATATACCTAAGCTACTGGAGAAGGAAATGGCAGCCCACTCCAGTGTTCTTGTCTGGAGAATCCCAGGGACGGGAGCCTGGTGGGCTGCCGTCTATGGGATCACACAGAGTTGGACAAGACTGATGTGACTTAGCAGTAGCAGCAACAAGTTACTAAAATATTAGAGAAAGGCTGCGTGAAAAGCATTTTAGTTTTGGTGTTAGAAGAAGGCTCTATAAGGAGATGACATGTGAGCCAATGAGGGGATAGGGGCATGTGACAGCATGTGACTCAAATACCATGACAACTCAGGTTCTTGGGGAGAAGATTCCAGGCAGAGAAAAGAGTGATGCAAAGGCCCTATGTTGGGAAGGATTCTAATGAAACATGATACTGTGTTTTTTAGCATAGAGTGGCGAATATTTTATTTCCTTCCATTTTTATGCTTTTTCTGTTATTTTTGACATTAACTTGAAGAATTATGAGTTTTACCCTTAACTAATAGTAAATATCTGAGGGTATTTTTCTTTTGTCTGAGCACAAACTTAACTATGTCACATGGGTTTTACTGTGTAGTGAATTTTTTATTGTTTTCTTATCGATAAAATAAAGGCCATAGTAGTATTCATCTTGTAGAAAGGTTATAAGAATTAAATGACTGAGGGGCAGAAATATAGCAATTGTTCAACATATACTAGCTATCTCTCCTGCTTTCTCTTCTCTTTATTATTATTCTTAATGATATCCATGTTTTATCATGAATTATTTGTGCATTATCATATATCATTTGATTTTGTTCTGTTTTGTACACTCCAGCAACTTAGATTATGTTCTTATATTTGTTTTTCATAATTTACAAAGTCTGGATAGGATTCTTACTCCACTGTAACATCCACAAAAAATATTAGAACACATATTTCCTTCGACATGCACTTTGCTCTTTGTTATTTCTTGTTGTTATCTCCGCCTACACCACCCATTTTAACTTCATATATGTTTACAAAGATTACATTCTGTTCTGTAATGGGAGCTATTTAGAATTGTCTCCAAACTTAAATAGTTTATTATTCTTCATTTATTGCTTTAAAACTTATATTCAAAAACCTAGTGACAACAGCAAACATTTGTACGCTTTGAGCTTCTGTGGGCCAGAACTTCAAGCGTGTTGCTCTGTGGTGATCTTGCCTATAGTTTATTATTTCTCATGAGATTGCAGTCAAACTGTTGGTGGGTGCAATCTCCTCTCAGGGCTTGCCTGAGAGAAGCTCTATCAGGATTCAGTTCTTCAGGTTCTTAGACTGAGGCACTCCATTCTTCAAGGACTCAATTTCTCTCAATGTGGGAATCTCCTCAGTGCAGCTCATGACATAGCAGCCGGTTACTTTGGAGCAAGCAAAGGAGAGAGAGAAACCAAGATGAAAGTCATTGTCTTTTTGTAGTCTAATCTGGGAACTGATATCTGCCATATTCTGTTCCTTAGAAGGAGGTTAATAAATGCAGCTCACATTCAAGGGAAGTGAATTACATGAGGGAATGAATTACATGAGGCAGGGACCAGCAGAGGGCTTCTTTCAGGCTTACTGTGTCAGACAGATTCAGTGTTTCATCTTTTTTTATGGTTTCACAGTCAACAAATCTGCATCACTTACTTTGATATATTTTGTATTTGTCCGGATTTTCCACCATCAAATAGATTCTCTTCTTCTGACATGCGTGCTTTGAGTTTTAGGATTTATGCTTTATGACTTATATTTGCACCCCTCCCTCACAAAAAAAAAAAAAAAAAGAAAGAAAGAAAGAAAGAAAGGATAACAGGTCTTATAATTCTGGAATCTTTGTCTATTTCAAAGGAGATCCAACCAGTCAATCCTAAAGGAAGTCAGTCCTGAATATTCATTGGAAGGAATGATGCTGAAGCTGAAAGTCAAATACTTTGGCCACCTGATGTGAAGAACAAAAGAAAGCAGGAGTCGCAATACTCATATCAGATAAAATAGACTTTCAAATAAAGGATGTGAAAAGAGACAAAGAAGGACACTACATAATGATCAAAGGATCAATCCAAGAAGAAGATATAACAATTATAAATATATATGCACCCAACATAGGAGCACCGCAATATGTATGGCAAACGCTAATGAGTATGAAAGAGGAAATTAATAGTAACACAATAATAGTGGGAGACTTTAATACCCCACTCACAACTATGGATAGATAAACTAAACAGAAAATCAACAAGGAAACACAAACCTTAAATGATACAATGGACCAGCTAGACCTAATTGATATCTATAGGACATTTCACCCCAAAACAATCAATTTCACCTTTTTCTCAAGTGCACATGGAACCTTCTCCAGAGTAGATCACATCCTGGGCCATAAATCTGGTCTGGGAAAATTCGGAAAAATTGAAATCATTCCAGTCATCTTTTCTGACCACAGTGCAGTAAGATTAGATCTCAATTACAGGAAAAAAAAATTGTTAAAAATTCAAACATATGGAGGCTAAATAACACACTTCTGAATAACCAACAAATCATAGAAGAAATCAAAAAAGAAATCAAAATATGTATAGAAATGAATGAAAATGAAAACACAACAACCCAAAACTTATGGGACACTGTAAAAGCAGTGCTAAGGGGAAGGTTCATAGCATTACAAGCTTACATCAAGAAACAAGAAAAAAGTCAAATAAATAACCTAACTCTACACCTAAAGCAATTAGAGAAGGAAGAAATGAAGAACCCCAGGGTAAGCAGAAGAAAAGAAATCTTAAAAATTAAGGCAGAAATAAATGCAAAAGAAACTAAAGAGACCATAGCAAAAATCAACAAAGCTAAAAGCTGGTTTTTTGAAAAAATAAACAAAATTGACAAACCACTAGCAAGACTCATTAAGAAACAAAGAGAGAAGAACCAAATTAACAAAATAAGAAATGAAAAGGGTGAGATCACAACAGACAACACTGAAATACAAAGGATCATAAGAGACTACTACCAGCAGCTCTATGCCAATAAAATGGACAACTTGGATGAAATGGACAAATTCTTAGAAAAGTATAACTTTCCAAAACTGAGCCAGGAAGAAATAGAAGATCTTAACAGAACCATCACAAGCAAGGAAATCAAAACTGTAATCAAAAATCTTCCAGGAAACAAAAGCCCAGGACCAGATGGTTTCACAGCTGAAATCTACCAAAAATTTAGAGAAGAGCTAACACCTATCTTACTCAAACTCTTCCAGAAAATTGCAGAAGAAGGTAAACTTCCAAACTCATTCTATGAGGCCACCATCACCCTAATTCCAAAACCAGACAAAGATGCCACAAAAAAAGAAAACTACAGGCCAATATCACTGATGAACATAGATGCAAAAATCCTTAACAAAATTCTAGCAAACAGAATCCAACAACATATTAAAAAAAATCATACACCATGACCAAGTGGGCTTTATCCCAAGAATGCAAGGATTCTTTAATATCCGCAAGTCAATCAATGTAATACACCACATTAACAAACTGAAAGATAAAAACCATATGATTATCTCAATAGATGCAGAGAAAGCCTTTGACAAAATTCAGCACTCATTTATGATGAAAACTCTCCAGAAAGCAGGAATAGAGGGAACATACCTCAACATAATAAGAGCTATATATGACAAACCCACAGCAAGCATCACCCTCAATGGTGAAAAATTGAAAGCATTTCCCCTGAAATCAGGAACAAGACAAGGGTGCCCACTCTCACCACTACTATTCAACATAGTGTTGGAAGTTTTGGCCACAGCAATCAGAGCAGAAAAAGACGTAAAAGGAATCCAGATAGGAAAAGAAGAAGTGAAACTCTCGCTGTTTGCAGATGACATGATCCTCTACATAGAAAACCCTAAAGACTCTTCCAGAAAATTACTAGAGCTAATCAATGAATATAGTACAGTTGCAGGATATAAAATTAACACACAGAAATCCCTTGGATTCCTATATACTAGCAATGAAAAAACAGAAAGAGAAATTAAGGAAACAATACCATTAACCATGGCAGCAAAAAGAATAAAATACTTAGGAGTATATCTACCTAAAGAAACAAAAGACCTGTACATAGAAAACTATAAAACACTGATGAAAGAAATCAAAGAGGACACAAACAGATGGAGAAACATACTGTGTTCATGGATTGGAAGAATCAATATTGTCAAAATGGCTATTCTACCAGTGCAATCTATAGATTCAATGCAATCCCTATCAAGCTACCAACGGTATTTTTCACAGAACTAGAACAAATAATTTCACAACTTGTGAAAAAACCTCGAATAGCCAAAGTAATCTTGAGAAAGAAGAATGGAACTGGAGGAATCAACCTGCCTGACTTCAGACTCTACTACAAAGCCACAGTCATCAAGACAGTATGGTACTGGCACAAAGACAGAAATATAGATCAATGGAACAGAATAGAAAGTCCAGAGATAAATCCATGAACCTATGGACACCTTATCTTTGACAAAGGAGGCAAGGATATACAATGGAAAAAAGACAACCTCTTTAACAAGTGGTGCTGGGAAAACTGGTCAACCACTTGTAAAAGAATGAAACTAGATCACTTTCTAACACCATACACAAAAATAAACTCAAAATGGATTAAAGATCTAAATGTAAGACCAGAAGCTATAAAACTCCTAGAGGAGAACATAGGCAAAACACTCTCTGACATAAATCTCAGCAGGATCCTCTATGACCCACCTCCCAGAATATTGGAAATAAAAGCAAAAATAAACAAATGGGACCTAATGAAAATTAAAAGCTTCTGCACTATAAAGGAAACTATAAGTAAGGTGAAAAGATAGTCCTCAGATTGGGAGAAAATAATAGCAAATGAAGAAACAGACAAAGGATTAATCTCAAAAATATACAAGCAACTCCTGAAGCTCAATTCCAGAAAAATAAATGACCCAATCAAAAAATGGGCCAAAGAACTAAACAGACATTTCTCCAAACAAGACATACAGATGGCTAACAAACACATGAAAAGATGCTCCACATCGCTCATTATCAGAGAAATGCAAATCAAAACCACAATGAGGTACCATTACACGCCAGTCAGGATGGCTGCTATCCAAAAGTCTACAAGCAATAAATGCTGGAGAGGGTGTGGAGAAAAGGGAACCCTCTTACACTGTTGGTGGGAATGCAAACTAGTACAGCCACTATGGAGAACAGTGTGGAGATTTCTTAAAAAACTGGAAATAGAACTGCCATATGACCCAGCAATACCACTTCTGGACATACACACCGAGGAAACCAGATCTGAAAGAGACACGTGCACCCCAATGTTCATCGCAGCACTGTTTATAATAGCCAGGACACGGAAGCAGCCTAGATGCCCATCAGCAGATGAATGGATAAGGAAGTTGTGGTACATATACACCTTGGAATATTACTCAGCCGTTAAAAAGAATGCATTTGAATCAGTTCTAATAAGATGGATGAAACTGGAGCCCATTATACAGAGTGAAGTAAACCAGAAAGATAAAGAACATTACAGCATACTAACACATATATATGGAATTTAGAAAGATGGTAATGATAACCCTATATGCAAAACAGAAAAAGAGACACAGAAGTACAGAACAGACTTTTGAACTCTGTGGGAGAAGGTGAGGGTGGGATGTTTCAAAAGAACAGCATGTATATTATCTATGGCGAAACAGATCACTATCCCAGGTGAGATGCATGAGACGAGTGCTCGGGCCTGGTGCACTGGGAGGACCCAGAGGAGTCGGGTGGAGAGGGAGGTGGGAGGGGGGATCGGGATGGGGAATACGTGTAACTCTATGGCTGATTCGTGTCAATGTATGACAAAACCTACTGAAATGTTGTGAAGTAATTGGCCTCCAACTAATAAAATAAAATTAAAAAAAAAAAAGAACTGACTCATTGAAAAACACTTATGTTGGGAAAGATTGAAGGTGGGAGGGGAAGGGGATGGCAAAGGATGAGATGGTTGGATGGCATCACTGACTCAAAGGACATGAGTTTGAGTAAACTCTGGGAGTTGGCTATGGATAGGGAAACCTGGCATGCTGCAGTCTATGGGGTCGCAAAGAGTCGGACACGACTGAGTGACTGAACTGAACTGAACTCCCTATTTCAAGAATCCTATCTGTTAATTTTCCACACGCACAAAAAAACACCTGCTACCCGAGTATTAAATAATTGGTTTCAGCAATATGTGAACTGTGATCTTCCAGATGCTCAAGCTGGTTTTAGAAAAGGCAGAGGAGTAAGAGATCAAATTGCCAGTATCTGCTGGATCATTGAAAAAGCAAGAAATTTCCAGAAAAACATCTATTTCTGCTTTATTGACTATGCCAAAGCCTTTGACTGTGTGGATTACAATAAACTGTGGAAAATTCTGAAAGAGATGGGAATACCAGGCCACCTGACCTGCCTCTTGAGAAACCTGTATGCAGGTCAGGAAGCAACAGTTAGAACTGGACATGGAACAACAGACTGGTTCCAAAGAGGAAAAGGAGTACGTCAAGTCTGTATATTGTCACCCTGCTTATTTAACTTATATGCAGAGTACGTCATGAGAAACGCTGGGCTGGATGAAGCACAAGCTGGAATCAAGATTGCCAGGAGAAATATCAATAACTTCAGATATGCAGATGACACCACCTTTATGGCAGAAAGTGAAGAAGAACTAAAGACTGTTGATGAAAGTGAAAGAGGAGAGTGGAAAAGTTGGCTTAAAGCTCAACATTCAGAAAACTAAGATCATTGCATCTGGTCCCATCACTTCATGGCAAATAGATGGGGAAACAGTGGAAACATTGTCAGACTTTATTTTTCTGGGCTCCAAAATCACTTCAGATGGTGACTGCAGCCATGAAATTAAAAGACACTTAATCCTTGGATGGAAAGTTATGACCAACCTAGACAAAGTATTAAAAAGCAGAAACATTACTTTGTCAACAAAGGTCTGTCTAGTGAAGGCTATGATTTTTCCAGTGGTCATGTATGAATGTGAGAGTTGGACTATAAAGAAAGCTGAGCGCCAAAGAATTGATGCTTTTGAACTGTGGTGTTGGAGAAGACTCTTGAGAGTCCCTTGGACTGCAAGGAGTTCCAACCAGTTCATCCTAGAGGAGATCAGTCCTTGGTGTTCATTGGAAGGACTGTTGCTGAAGCTGAAACTCCAATACTTTGGCCACCTGATGTGAAGAGCTGACTCATTTGAAAAGACCCTGATGCTGGGAAAGATTGAGGGCAGAAGGAGAAGGGGGTGACAGAGGATGAGATGGTTGGATGGTATCACCGACTCGATGCACGTGGATTTGGGTGGACTCTGGGAGTTGGTGATGGACAGGGAGGCCTGATGTGCTGCAGTTCATGGGGTCACAAAGAGTCAGACACGACTGAGTGACAAAACTGAACTGAATCTTCCCTTGCAATAGAATAATGCCAATACCATCTCCTTATTTTATGGAGCTTGAGGCTCAAAAATTACTATCTCACCTGAGCCTCATTTTCTACTGTGGATGGTTTTCTTTGTAGACACAGGCCAGTTATGTGCTTAAAATGTAGAAGGAGAGCACTAAACTGGGAGAGCTAGAAATTTCAACTTACTTGGGCTACCTCATACCAGTTTCTCCACAAATCAGTGGTGATTTTTACCTTGGGGGCATATAAATGATAGCTAACATGGACTGAGCAGTTATTAAGAGGTAGACCTTGAGGTCAGCAACTATTCTAGATTATTATCATTGCCATGAAAATCCCACATGAGAGACACTATTTTCCTCCAATTTTGCCATAGGAATAAGAAACATTCAATCTTTTATGCCAAAGTATTGAACCAGATATGCTTCTGTATCCAAATATTTCAGAGAAGCAATGTAATCCATCTACTGTAATTTTGCCATAACTTAAATTATTTATAACAGTATGTCTAATCAAATATAATAAAAATGTTAAAATATCTTAAGATGTTTTGGACAGGTCCAGTAAGTAGAGTCAATAGAGATCCTAAGTATCGTCATGGTAAATAGGTTAAATTTACCACCATATGTGTGCTAAGTCACTTCAGTCATGTCCAGCACTGTGTGACCCTATGAACTATATAGCCTGTCAGGCTGCTTGCTCCATGGGCTTCTCCAGGCAAGAAAATTGGAGTGGGTTGCCATGCCCTTCTCCAGAGGATCTTCCCAACCCAGGGATGGAATTCAAGTCTCTTATATCTCCTACATTGGCATGCAGGTTCTTTACTACTAGCACAACCTGTGAATCTCCACCAAATCAGTTCAGTTCAGTTACTCAGTCATGTCCAACTCTTTGCAGCCCCATGGACTGCAGCATACCAGGCTTCCCTGTCCATCACCAACTCCAGAGCTTGCTCAAACTCATGTCTATCGAGTTGGTGATGCCATCCAATCATCTCATCCTCTGTTGTCCCCTTCTCCTCCTGCCTTCAATCTTTCCCAGCTTCAGTGTCTTTTTCAATGAGTCAATTCTTCACATCAGGTGGCCAAAGTACTAGACTTTCAGCTTCAGCATCAGTTCTTCCAATGAATATTCAGGACTGATCTCTTCTAGGATGAACTGGTTTGATCTCCTTCCTGTCCAAGGGACTCTCAAGAGTCTTCTCCAACACCACAGTTCAAAAGCATTAATTCTTTAGCACTCAGCTTTCTTAATAGTCCAACTCTTATATCCATACATGACTACTGGAAAAACCATAGCCTTGACTAGAGGGACCTTTTTTTGGCAAAGTAATGTCTCTGCTTTTTAATATGCTGTCTAGTTTGGTCATAGTTTTTCTTCCAAGGAGCAAACATCTTTTAATTTTACGACTTCAGTCACCATCTGCCAAATAAGATTGTATAAAATGTACAAAATCTTTTGGCTCTCATAATCTTTGGATTTTGGAATTGCAGATGAGAAGATATTGGCCTGTGGAGTTATAGAGATAGTATATCCCAAAGCTAGTAGTTGGTAAGTGGTTTTCCTGGGATTTCAAGTCATGTGGCCACACTTAAAAATCACATTCTTAACTGCTACACCTCACTGTCTTAACGATGCCTGCTGATCCTCAGTTTGGGGGATTTTCTTCCTTTTAGCCTTTCCCCCATCTGGAGTCAAATACTGTTTCAGACCCTTTAAAAAATTTCTCTGAGCTTCCCTGGGGGCTCATGTATGCTCAGTCACTTCAGTCATGTCCAACTCTTTGAGACTCTATGGACTATAGCTTGCCAGGCTCCTCAGTTCATGTAATCTCCAGGCACGAATACTGGAGTGGGTTGCCATTTCCTTCTCCAGGGGATCTTCCCAACCCAGGGATGGAAGTTGCATCTCCTGCATTGCAGGCAGATTCTTTACCACTGAGCCAATGGGGAAGTGCTGATGGCTCAGTGGTAAAGAATCCACCTGCCAATGCAGGAGAAACAAGTTTGGTTCCTGATCCAGGAACATCCCACAGACTATGGAGCAGCTAAGCCCGTGCACCACAACTACTGAGCCTGTGCTCTAGAACACATGAGCTGCAGCTACTAAAGCCCACACACTCTAGGGCCCGCACACTTCTTCTGCAACAAGAGAGGCCACCACAGTGAGAAGCCTGCACACCGCAACTGGAGAAATGCCTGAGCAGCAAAATGAAGATCCAGCACAGCCAAAAATAAATAAATACATAAACTTTTAAAAAAAAATTTTTTTAAAAAGTTTGTTACACTGATCAGTTTGCTAACCCTTTTTGAAGTTAGGTTTCTTCATTCAGAAATATGAATAATAATAACTTGCCTTGGAAATGACCTTCATGACATTAAATATGACAATCTATAAAAAGCAGTCATATTTCTGATAAGGTTAGTGTTTAATGAAAATTCTCCTTAATTAATTTTATATTTTATTTCTGTGTATTTTTCTAATAAATAAGTGCTGATAGCATAATTGG
This sequence comes from Muntiacus reevesi, assembly GCF_963930625.1. Lineage (NCBI taxonomy): Eukaryota > Metazoa > Chordata > Mammalia > Artiodactyla > Cervidae > Muntiacus > Muntiacus reevesi. Next base: position 59,676,093 of record NC_089259.1, read on the forward strand.
AAATCCTTGGCTTTTATTATATATGTGTTTAATGGAAGAATTTAGTAAGTGTGCTTTGTAAAAAGATGTTTTGAATGGCTCCTGTGAAGCTAAAGTGTACAGAGTCGTCATGTAGACATGTAATTCTCCCTTCCTCCCCCCACCCTCTCTCTCTATCCACCTATGTGTAAGAAAGAGGTGAGTCTTTAAGCTTTGAAATAAGCAGTAAAGTAACCATAAAATCAAAACAAGACCTTCCCTTAGTAAAAGGAATTGAGGGGAGATATAGCATCAGCATATGCTTGTTGGACAAGGATAATAAGATCTTTCTGACACGTGGATACATTTTGACTCATCAATAGCAGTTTTGAGTTCCCATCCATCTGCAAGAAGATGTCCATTGCCTTCTTCAATATAGTAGTTGAAAATACATTCTATCCTGGACCTCACCAGTATTCTAGAATACTTCTCATCAATGCAAATTCAAGGGCCACTTTGCCAGGCTGCATGGGGCAAAGATAATTTAAAAAATTAATCAGCTGCTTACACATTTACAGTATCTTAAGTCTATGGACTGGTAGCTGGGACGTATTCCTCAAGTCTGGACATGGTTCTAGAGAATTTGAATTAGCAACATATCCACCACTCTGTTCATCCCCACTCTCTTGATTAATAGTTTCTTCTTAAATACTGCAATAGAAAAAAATGCAGTCTGAGTGAATGAAACTGGAGTAATCATGTTGCGACTGTGTTACCTTCCTATGAATGTGTCTTTAAAGGACAGTTTGCAGTCTACTTTTCTCGGTGTGGTGAATGAATGCATAGCATAAAGGTTCAACTTATTTCCCTCCTCCCACTGGCCAAGCTCACGAAATTTGGCCGGATAAAAAAGAACTCACTCTTGCAGTCCAACAGAAAATAACTCTTTTGAGCAATTTGATGATTTATGGCAATGCACACAAATATACAAACACACTATATAATAATATTTTTATCAATTGCTAGGCTCTACTCTTTGCCTCCTCTGCTTTAAAGTAGAATGGAGGGATATTTGTGGTGACTACAGCAGCAACAACCACACCCCATTATCCTACAATATTCAACCAAGTCTCCTAAAGCTCTTATCGCAGGAGGTAAATGATCTGAATCCCAAGATACACTTGATTTCAATGGATCATTACTTGTCAACTTCCTGGCTAAGAGAAAGCCTCCATAGTGACTTCCACACCACATGTGGATTCCACTAACACGTCATTTTACAGAGAGTCATTGTGCTATTCCCGGTTCCTGGTTACAGGTTTAATAATAGGATACTGGGATGTAAGTTAAAGAAGTATAATTAAAATTTGTATAAATAAATTTGATTGGGAAATTAGTAAATTTGAAACATTTATTTTGTGTAGTAATCTTTACATGATTTTTTAATCTCTTTTGCTTAAAGTCACTACATTTAAAATATAAGAGAAAATAATATGAGTACTATAGACCTGCCACATAAAAGTGTTAATGCTGAAATCTTTTCACATTTGATAGATGCATGATTTTTATAAAATGTATACACTTTACTAGCTGAAGTAAGGGAAACGATGAGTATTCTCATGCCCTTCCACTTACCCCGAGTGGTGATTCTTTGAAATCTCATTCACAGTTCTATAGTTTTATTATACACATATTGAACATAAATATATCACACCAATGTTTGTAAATACAAAATCTGGAAACAAACTAAATAACTAAATACCTGTCTATGGGGAAATGATTTTCAAAAATTTAAGTATAAACATATATATATATAAAATTGTACATATATGTTGTAAATGAAAAATTGGTTTAGCAACAGATTCTTATATATTTATATTTATAAATTATGTTGTACATAAATATTATTAGCTAAACTTAGTTATTTCATATTATAAATATGACATTCCATATATAGTATAGTGGTATAGTGATATATAATTACTATAATGAAAAGATAAAAAAAATCAATGAACAATTTGTAACCATTACCATAAAATCATTAATGTTGATATTATTTGCTATTATTTTACTATTGTGTTAATAACTATACACATTTCAAAGATATGTATATCATTTTTAAAAATATTCACAATACATTGAACTTTACTCTTAAAGATTGTTGAGTAGTGATATAGGACAAATGCTTGCCAGATATGCTAATTCTGTCTATTATAAAAGTTTGGTTAGTGATTCCTTGAAAGCAAAGAAGTCTTCTGTAATGTCCTAAGAAAGTATTCTTCAGAATGACCGTTAACTAAAACTAGAAAATTATGTCACTAACAAAGAAGCACAATTAGAAAATGCTGACTATAATACAACTATGCCGTAGGGTAAAAACAATTAATTTGCTTTGCTTTCTCCAGTACTGTAAATTTTGCTGACAGGGAAGTATGATAGCAATTTTCCCTCAACTAAATCTATTTTTTGCTTAGCAAAGCTAGAAATCATGTAATAATGTCCATCTGGGTTACCTCAGGGTTAAAGTTTAAATATAGCTTGCTAAATAAGTTGATTTTGCTAAATAAGTTGATCTATTCCTAAATGCTATCGATAGATTTTGCAGCTCTCTGGTTTCAGTTGTAAAATCTCAAGGAATTGTGAAATAAAACTTAAAGAAAATTTTTCAGTAGCATTTTCTACTATTTACTCGTGTATTTCCCAGTTGATTAATGGAACAAATTTATAGGACTTGTGCTGTCAAATGTTAATTAAAAAGAAAAGGAACACATTCATATTTACAAGCCTAGGGGAAAGTGCAATATTTGTAATCAATAAATTCCTATACCGCAGAGAAAATCATGGTGACATATATAACAAAATATCTGGCTACAGGTTCCAAATAGGTGGCCCTTAAATCTTTATAAATAAAAGGCATGTGTTCTGTTTCAATAATCCGCTATTATTTTTTTACAACAGTGGGTGACTGGTAATAATATAATATTATGATGTGTTTATATAAACAAAATGGCATTCTACATTCAGTTTTGCACCTCCCCTAAGAGGAGATTAATTGGGCTGCTGATTGTGCGGAATTTTGGCTCAGATTGGAACTTGGCTAAATGGCTCAGTGGGTAAAGAATCCATCTGCAATTCAGGAGACACAGGAGATGTGGGTTCGATCCCTGGGTCAGGAAGATCCCTTGGAGGAGAAAATGGCAACCCACTGCAGTCCACATGCCTGAAAAATCCCATGGACAGAGGACCCTGACAGGCTATAGTCCAAAGGGTCACAAAGAGCTGGACACGACTGAAACAAGTGCAAGACAAACAAGGAATGTGACCAAGGTGGTTATAATCTAAAATGCAGCCAGACTTTTGCAAGTTTTATTACCCAATCTAATCTGTTTGGTGCTGTCTTGTCTTATGCATGTAACCCAAAAGTATGGCTAAAAGGCATTTTTTATTTGGAAGCAGAATGAAAATTCTTGAGCTATGTTAAACTCGAGCATCAGTGAAGTTTCTTGTAGTTTTGGGCCATAAAGTTGTGTTTTCCTTTGCTATGTATTTAACTTTATTTGGCGTGGGCTGTATAATTTTCTTAGAGTTCTGTACCGATATCCTTGTGATATTCCTTCTTGAAACCAGTATATGAAATCTGTTTCTTTGCAACTAAAATCACTTATTAAATAGTGTTCTGTTTCCTTTATAGAAAAAAAAACAAAAAACAAAAAACAAAAAAACCCTGAGTTTTAAAGCAAATATCATAAATGGGAGAAAATTCCAATCTAGGAGTAGGCAAAGGAAAGCAGGAGGTGCAGATTTGGTATTTTCTGCGGGTTCCCTAGCTGTGTTGCATGTGTGTGTGCTAAGCTGCTTCAGTTGTGTCCAACTCTTTAGGACCCTATGCACCAGAGCCTGCCAGGTTCCTCTGTCCATGAGATTCTCCAGGAAAGAATACTGGAGTGGGTCTCCATGCCCTCCTCCAGGGGATCTTCCTGACCCAGGGATCGAGCCCTCATCTCTTAGTCTCCTGTGTTGGCAGGTGGGTTCTTTACCACCTGGGAAGCTGCATTTTTCTCTTTCATTATTTTCCCCTAAGTAAATTTGCCAGCCCCTTCGACATTCACACTCGCATGTTTGGTCTCAAAATATTCTCCCATTTTGTAATGTTTAATGGAAAATATTAAATGATAAATTGTCCATGTGAAGCATGTGTGCAAAAAAGAATTTTGTGTTGAAATAAAAAATAAAAAAGAAGACTTTTTTAAAGCTATCCTAGAGAGTTATGCTTGGAAATAATATGTGGAAAATTTAAAGACATACCACAGGAGTGAAGTGAAGTGAAGTGAAAGTCACTCAGTCGTGTCCGACTCTTTGCACCACCATGGACCATCCAGTCCATGGAATTCTCTAGACTAGAATACTGGAGTGGGTAGCCTTTCCCTTCTCCAGGGGATCTTCCCAACCCAGGGGTCAAACCCGGGCCTCCCGCATAGCAGGCAGATTCTTTACCAGCTGATCTGTCAGGGAAGCCCACATACCAAAGAATTTACCTTTAAATAGCATTATACTTTAGAATTAACTCCATGTATATAGTTTAACTCCATGTATATATTTATAGATGGAAAATTTTAAATGGAAAAATACAAATTTTATATGTATATATATATAACAATGAAAATGACTAAATGGAAACGAGAGAGCTTTTAAAATGAATTTTTCATAGATCATTGTTACCCTCAAGGGGTTCTCTGATCATGTTTATGACATATATGTCCCTGTGTAAAAGATTCTTTAGTATTCTGGCTCATTAATAATTATTAGGCAATGGAAAAGCAAGTTTTTAATTTATACTCTGTTGTATAGCAAAAAATAATTGAAAAAAACTACATTAAAATGCTGTAACACATTGTGGCAATCATTTCTAATCAACTACCAGTATGTTTTCTCTCCTTCTTTAGAAAGAATCTGGATATTTTAGTTGGGCTTTATATATAACTCAGAGTGAAATATGTAATTAATTGCCAATATCCCTTTCAGCTGTATCCAGGTAATTAATTCTGGCCAATGAGATTTAAGTGTAAATATTTTATGGAACTTCTGTAAAGTTCCATTAACAGTGAGATGCTGTGCCTTTCTGCCTTTTCTTTTGCCTGATGAATTAACTCAAGAAAAATGGCTGCAGCAGAAAAATAGGTACTATGATGCACTAAGTTAATGATGAAACTATGAAGCCATAACACTATTCCTGGAGGACTTTAGCAAGAATTAATTTTACAAAGGAAGTAAAAGTCTGTCATACGTAAGCCGTTGTAATTTTACAGTTGCTAGAAACAGAAGGTAATTCCTGATTGGTACAGACCTGGGCACCTGGAAGTAGAGTTTCAGAAGTAATAGAATGTAAAAGTGACAGAGTGACGATGCATATGGAGAGATGCTTGTCAGGGGTACAAAGTTTAAGCTATGCAAGGTGAGTAAATTCTAGAGATCCAGTGTTCTGCACTGTGACTACAGTTAGCACCATTCTATGGTATACTTGGAATTTGCTAAGGTGGCGCTAGTGGTAAAGAGCCCACCTACCAATGCAGGAGCCACAAGAGACTCCGGTTCGATCCCTGGGTTGTGAAGATTTCCTGGAGCAGGGCATGGCAACCCACCCCAGTATTCTTGCCTGGAGAATCCCATGGACAGAGGAGCCTGGCGGGCTAAAAGGCCCATACAGTCACAAACAGTCAGACATGACTGAAGTGACCTAGCACGCAGCCACATACTTGAGATTTGTCAGAGGGTAGAGCTTAATTTTTTTCAAAAGAGCAAAATAAAAAAGAAAATGGCGTCTATGTGAGGTGATGGATTGTTAATCAGCTTGTTTATGATGATAATTTCACAATGTACACCAAAATATCAAGTTGTATACCTTAAATATATACAATTTTTATCATCAATTACACCTCAATAAAAGCGGAGGAGGGAAGGCAAGGAGAAAGAAAGCTTCATTTCTAACTTGCTATATGTTTTTAGTTTGTTTTTATAATCCCCAAGTATGTTCATTTGATTTTCAAAAAAATATTAAGTGCTCAGAGAATAACCATATCAGGTTTTTTTCCTGTCATTCTTTCCATTTTTTTAATATTATGGATTGATTTTGCAAAAGATAAATCATGTTTGCATCCCTAGAGTAAACTCAATTTTAATGTAAGGTATTTTATTCTTTCATTAGTGTAATATAGATATTTAATGACCTTAATGTTCTTTCATACCAGAGTTCATTAGCATTTTGTTTGAAATCTTTGCACCTATGATGATGAGATATTTGCCTGTGATAGCTTGTATAGGAGTTTTTAATCCTTGATATAATTTGATATCAGTGTTCTAGCAGTTTCAAAATGTGACTTCTACTTCTGAAATGTTATTATCTCTTTAGGTCCTTGGAAGAATTTACCAGTGATATCCTCTGAAATTGGTTGTTTACTTGAGGGAAAGGTTTATAGGTTCAATGCTTCAAATAGCTTAGAACTATTCATAATTTTATGCTCAGTTTGGTAATATTTATGTTCACAAAAGTATTGTTTGTTTGTTTGCTTTTATGTTTTTAATTGATTTGAAATGTTATACTATAAACATCAATTAACTTAAAATTCCCTATTAAGATTTTTTAGATTACAGTAAGTAGAACATTCAGAAAACTAAGATCATGGCATCTGGTTCCATCACCCATGGGAAATAGATGGGGAGACAGTGGAAACAGTCAGACTTTATTTTTCTGGGCTCCAAAATCACTGCAGATGGTGACTGCTGCCATGAAATTAAAAGACGCTTACTCCTTGGAAGGAAAGTTATGACCAACCTAGGTAGCATATTAAAAAGCAGAGACATTACTTTGCCAACAAAGGTCCGTCTGGTCAAGGCTATGATTTTTCCAGTGGTCATGTATGGATGTGAGAGTTGGATTGTGAAGAAAACTGAGCACCGAAGAATTGATGCTTTTGAACTGTGGTGTTGGAAAAGACTCTTGAGAGTCCCTTAGACTGCAAGGAGATCCAACCAGTCCATCCTAAAGCAGATCAGTCCTGGGTGTTCATTGGAAGGACTGATGCTGAAGCTGAAACTCCAATACTTTGACCACCTCATGTGAAGAGTTGACTCATTGGAAAAGACCCTGGTGCTGGGAGGGATTGGGGGCAGGAGGAGAAGGGGACAACAGAGGATGAGACGGCTGGATGGCATCACTGACTCGATGGGCATGAGTTTGAGTAAACTCCGGGAGTTGGTAATGGACAGGGAGGCCTGGCGTGCTGAGATTCATGGGGTCGCAAAGAGTCAGACACAACTGAGCGACTGAACTGAACTGAACTGAAGTGATATAGTGGGCTTCCATTGTAGCTCAGTCAGTAAAGAATCTGCCTGCAATGCAGGAGACCCAGGTTCGATTTCTGAGTTGGAAAGATCCCCTGGAGAAGGAATATGGCAACCCACTTCAGTATTCTCACCTGTAGAATCCCATGGACAGAGGAGTCTACCAGGCTCCTCTGTCCATGGGGTGCAAGAGTCAGACACGACTTAGAAACTAAACCAAAGGATATATATCCACTTTTTTTAATGTGGATCATTTTTTAAAGTCTTTATTGAATTTGTTACACTATTGGTTCTGTTTTATGTTTGTTTGTTTTTTCTTGGTCCTTGAAGCATGTGGTATCCCAGCTCCCTGAGAAGGTATCGAACTTGCACCCCTCTGCATTGGAAGGTGAAGTTCCAACCACTGGACCACAAGGGAACTCCCAGTAACATTAATTTTTAAATAAGTTTCATTGGCAATTTATACCTTCTCACAATTATTTTGTTCAGACAGTTAAAAGGAAAACTGAAGCATATTAAAGAATTTAAGAGTTTGAGCAAAAATCAATTCAATCAGTATTTAACCTAGAAGATAGAAAGGTGCTCCTAGGAACTGTACCAAATGAAAGACTTTTATAGCCAAAGGGGAAAGGGAATAAAATTTATTTATATTGTATTTATATTAAAAAAGAGGATTGGTTACTCTAAGGTTACTTTTCTTTGGAGGATGGCTTGGGTCTATCAGGCAGATTACATAACTCTCACTCCTTAGGAAATTCCTAACTGACTGGTTTAAGGTTCTATTTTTGAAGGAGCCAAAACTGTAGTGAAGTCTCCTTTGGTTACACTTAGCATAAGTGACTCCAATTTGTATCTGTTGTCTTGTTTGCAACAAGTGTTAATTCACATGGAGAAATATGTATCAGTAGTTTTCATAAGTACTAATACTATGGATTTTCTCTTTGGGGCTTCTGTTTCCTTTTTGAAAATACATGTATGTTGTTATCTTTACTCTCTTTCTGAATATTTTGTCTTTTTTAATTTTAACTTTTTCAGATAGATTCCTAGATCATTGACTATTAGAATCTAATTCTAATGAATAAAAATAAAGATATATATTTCTGTGTCTCTATATCATCTGTGATCTCCCAAGTTTAAAGATATTGCATTTTATTGATATTAGTTCAAGCTATTCCTAATTTTAATTGGAAATTATATAAAACTTATTATATAGAGTTGGGTCTTTCTCTATAAAATTAGTGAGTTTTATAGAGTTGGGTTGTTCAGTTTCCAAAATATTTATCTTCTTAGTATTTTTAAATTGGATTAATAATATTGATCAAGGACCATGTTCTGTGTGAATTAAATTTTTTTTTAAATAACAGAAAAGATGCTCAGCATTACTAATCATCAAGGAAGCGCATCTAGAAACCACAATGAGATATCACATCACAACTGTCAGGAAGCCTGTCACCATAAAGATAATAAATAATAACTGTTGTGAAAGATGTAAAGAAAAGAGAACCCTAGTACACTGTTGGCTAAAATGTAAGTTAGCACATCTACTGTATAAATGCAGAAGGAAATGGCCAACCACTCTAATATTCTTGCCTGGAGAATTCCATGGATAGAGGAGCCTGGTGGGTTTTAGTTCATGGGGGTCATAGAATCAGACATGACTGAGCAACTAACACATACACTGTAGAAAATTAAAGTTCCTCAAAAAACAAAATATAAACACCATGTGGTCAACAATTCCACTCGGGTATAAATCCAAAGAAAGTGAAAATACTAATTAAGAAAGATATATGCTCTCCAGTGTTCATAGGAGCATTATTTACAAGAGCCAAGATATGGAAGCAGCCTAAATGTCCATCAGTAAATCAATAGAGAAAGATGAGGTGGTGTGTGTGTGTGTGTGTGTGTGTGTGTGTGTAATGGAATACTACTCAGCCATAAACAAGAGTGAAATTTTGTCATTTGTAGCAACATGGATAGACATGGAAGACATTACGCTGAATGAAGTAAGTTAGAGAAAGATGGACATTGATGTTACCACATATATGTTGAATCTAAAAAATGAAACAATATAAAAAATAATATATGGCCTACTGCTTTTCACTTTTTGATATGAACTTGAGGAGAAAATTGAACATTGTCTAAATTTCAGTTAGCAGATAATTATTTAAGTATTCTATATACTTGCAGTTTTCTTTTTGCTTGCTTGCTCTTTGAGTTAATGAGATAGTTGCATTAAAACACCAATTGCATTTGAGAAATTTCTGTCTCTTCAAGTTATTTTGCAATTTGTGCTTTAAATATTTTTATACTATTCTGCTTGGTGCATACAACGTTAAGGTTGGTATACCTTTTTTAAAAATTGTTTAATGATTATGAAATCTGTCTCTTTATCTCTAGAAATACATCTTGCTTTGAAGTCTACATTCTCTATATGATAGCTACTCCAGCTTCTCTTTTGTTAATATTCACATGATCTTCTTGTTTCCAGTCTTTGTCTTTCGACCATTCTCCTTGTATTTAATATAGCTTTATGTTAAATAAATATAGAATTAGATTTTTATTTTGTTTCTTAGATAATGTAACAGTCTTTGTTTTCAATTGCAGTCTTTAATTCACTTACATTTTATGAAATTATGGCAATTTTGGTTCAAATATACCACCTTAATATTTATTTCATATTTCCTAGCATTTTTCATTCCTTTCTAAAGGAATTTTCTCTACTTATGAAATAATCAACTATGTTTATTTTACTCCTCTCCATTAACTTGTCTGTTAAAATTTCTTTTACTTATATTTAAGGACTAACCTATATATTGCAATGTATGTTCTTGATTTTAAAAACCTATATTAACTTCCTATGTTTGTGTTTTCTAAAAAAAGTTAATTTATAATTTTTTTACCATTGATGTCTCTTGTTTTTATCACTCTTTTTCATGTGTATTTTATTTCAACATATATTGTAAACTTCATAAGATATTACTATTATTGCTTTCAGTAGTCAATATTATTTTATAAATTTCCATGTATTTACCATCTCTTTTCCTTTTCCTTACCACTTTACCATGTTTCTATCTGGATTCATATTTTTTCTATCTAAAGAAATTTATGTTGTTGTGGTTTAGTCACTCAGTAGTGTCTGACTCTTTGGACTCTTTGCAGTGACCACATGAACTGCAGGACATCAGACTTCTCTATCCTTCATTATCTCCCAGAATTTGCTCAAACTTATGCCCACTGAGTTGGTGATGCCATCCAACCATCTCATCCTCTGTCATCCCCTTCTCCTTTTGCCTTCAATCTTTCCTATAATCAGGGCCTTTTTCAATTAATAGGCTCTTCATATCAGGTGGTCAAAGTATTTGAGCTTCAGCATCAGTCCTTCCAATGAATATTCAGGGCTGATTTCCTTTAGGATTGACTGGTTTGATTTCCTTGCTGTCTATAGTTCTCTCAAGAGTCTTTCCAGCCCCACAGTTTGAAAGCATCAATTCTTCAGCACTCAGCCTTCTTTATAGTCCAACTCTCACATCCATACATGACTGCTGGAAAAATTGTAGCTTTGACTCTATGGACCTTTGTGAGCAAAGTGATGTCTCTGCTTTTTGAAACAGTGTCTAAGTTTGTCATAGTCTTGTAATTTCATGACTGCACTCACTGTCCACCATGATTTTGGAGCCCAAGGAACTAAAGTCTGTCATTGTTTCCATTTTCCCCCCATCTATTTGCCATGAAATCTATACTTCCAAACTTTTCTTTAATGTAGTTCTAATGGTGATTACTTCTTTCTGTACTTGTTTGTCTAACAATATCTTTTTTTTTTCACATTCATTTTGGGAGGATGTTCCCTGTATGATGTATTCTCATTTAGCAAATATTTTCTCTAAACATTTTCTACATAATTTAATTGTTTTATTTTCACTATTCCTATTTGGAAATTAACTGCATTTTTTATCATTGAAGCAACAGATTTACTTCAAGCAGTCATCAGTTTTAGAAAATTATTGTCTATTATTTAATAAAATATTGGCTCCAAACCTTTAACTTTCTCTACTCCTGGAGTCAGATTAAATCTTATCATTAAGAACTATATGTCTCTTGAACACAATTTTGTATTTTAAATCCATTTTCGTATATTCAGCAAGACAATTTATCTTGATCTTTCAATATACTTGCTTTTTTCCACTGTCATCTATTTTTAAAGGAATCGACTAAATTCGCATACTTAGTTTCACTATTCAATTCTAAAATTAATGTTTGATTTATGTTTTCTTTGCTGAAATTCTTTGTGTCAATATTCTCGAGTATCTAAATTATAGTCATTTTCAGCTTTGTGTCTGATAACCCCAATACCTACATTCATTGCAGACATAGATAATTTTGTTCATTTCTTCTGAATTTTTTTTGTCATTTGGTCCTCTTCATTTCCATGCCTTTTACATTTTAATTTACTTCTCAAAACTTGTGTATGAAAAATTGTAGAGTATCTGGATATTATGATTTCTTTCTTGTACACAATATTTCTTTTTCTTTTTTCAAGTATTACATAGAGAACAGGAAAGATGTCCTTGGTCCACGTGACTTTGGAACATATTTTATTTTATGCTTACACCTAGGGCTTCCCCATTTTCATTTCCCTACCTCAAAACCTGGGATACTTGGGAAAGGTCTCTCTCTTGGATGATCCATGAAGCCTGAGCTATAAGACTGTTGATTCTCTCCTTAGCTTTCATGTTCTTAGCAGCTGTTTTATAATTTCTTTTTCTGAGTCATCACCTGTTCTTGAACAGTATAAAAGCTGAAAAATGTCTTATAGCAATACGCTACTCAGAATGTTTGGGTCATTTCTCTGTGGTTTTCTTTTCTTCTAGGGCATTGCCCTGCATTCTTAGTTGTTTGGAAGCCATAAATTTTAGTGATTGCTTCCTTAGCCCAGGATACTGCAAAATACAAGGTTGCTGCTCCTTCTTGGCCCCTGTGTCCTATGCCTAGAACCAGCTAAAGACTCCAAAGAATAAAGCAGCAGGAAGCTCAGGTATCCTCAATGCCTTACCCTTCCCTCCAGGACTCTGACCCACAAGTTCTGGCAGCCTTTGTTGTTTTATAAATGCTTCAGTGTCTTTTAAAATATTTATTCATCTTTTGTAGTTCTCTTCAGCTGCAAGTTAGTCTCCTGCCAGCTGCATCCTGCTGTTTTTGTTGTCAACAGCTTTCACGCCTTAATTTCTAAAAATGCATGTTTACACATGTATGTGAGTGTGACTATATACACAGATATACATATGATTTATATATGTATAATTCATAAAATATATATGTATATTCAAGTATGATACATAAACTATATGACTATTTTTGAGAGCTACAGCTTCTGGTGTTTAATTGTATAATAGAATAACTGAGTTTTGAATGTAAATGTGAATTTGAGACAGGCTGGGACCTGGGACCCTTTGCTTCAGTGTTGCAAAGCTTACACATGAACACACTGCTCCTTGAGGAACAAAATTAAAAAAAAAAACAAAAAACTATGTGGGTTTAAAAGTAACATGCTGCAGTTAAGGTAAATTCTGTACAAAAGATACAAAGAGATCAAAAACCCCAACTTCCATTTTTGAAGGACCTGGAGGAAAAGTAAGAAGTCTGGAGTAAAGGCAGGGCATGCCCCTGCACACAGCACCACATAAGGGGTGGGCAGACCACCTAAGCCGCCCCTTGGGCCCCACCCCTGTACACACCTCTACCCTCACCCCATATGAGGAGCAAGCTCGCCCCCTCTGAGGGAGCAAGCAAGCAGGGGACCCTATTGTTTGCTCTCACTCCCCTCTGCTGCAGCAGGGCTCCCAATAAAGCCTTGCCTGAATTTCTTTCTGGCCTCTAGTCAATTTCTATTGATTGGGGAAGACCAAGAACTCTGGTCGATATCATACTTCATGGCGCCCAATGTGGAGCCCTTGTCTTCTTCTAAGGAGAGGATCTGGGCACCTCCAGGACCATGAAACACATCCTCGCCATGAGTGACAAGTGGCCACTTGAACCTCTTTTTGAACATCATCACATTTGGTAAGTCTGCCTTCCTGACCCCTCATTCAGGCAAGGCTCTACCCCCCCTCCTTGCCTGTTTCCCCTTACATTCTCCCTTCCCCCTTTGTCCCTTTCCCCATCCTGAAATCTCTCTACTTCTGTGTCCTCTTCTCTCTCTCTCCTCTCTTCTGTTCTATTCTTCCAAGGGACTGGACCTTGAGCAGCTTCAGCATCACTCCTCTCTGCTTGTGAGGCCTGCTCCTGCTGGCCAGTGGCCCACCTTCATGGGCGATGAGCGGAGATTGGAGAGGCTTGCCTCACACCATGCAGACCTTGGCCCAGCAGGCTCTCCCTGAGAGGGGATTTATGAGAGTGATAGCGGTTCCGACCACAAGTCATATAGTGGCTGGAAGTCCAATCATCCCGATAGTCTCAACTTTATTTTTCTGCCACCAACAGAAGTTCCACTGGGAATGGGCTGAAGTGGCAGTTCTCTGCATACTGTGCATGCGTGGGTGAGAGTCCCTACCTCTGGGTTGCAGTCCCACAGAAGACATGAAGCTGGCTGGTTTCCAGACTTCATCAGCCCAGTGGGCTGTGGACAAATTTCTCCCTCCTTCACTGGCTTTCTGAAAGTGAGGTAGAAATTGTTAGGCAGTCAGTGTAGAAGTCAGAGCCTTGGTTCTCTTTTTAATTTCAATTTAATTCTTATACACAAGCATCTTGCTCTGTTAAAAGCTATATTTACTGCTTCAGTTTCTAGGCATTCAGAGGAATGCCTCCCTGGTCTGGAGGGTCATAAAACATTCAGACCCAGGGCAAGACAATCATTAACTGCTGTCCAGTTTATCAAGGAGAAAAACTCCGGGTAGACAATTAGCTCCTAAGCAGACACTGAACCCCTAAATAATGTCCTGGGGTCTTGAGAAAGGGTCTAGGGATAGCGTCACAATGTCTAGAAAAACTGAGAAACTGGGTGATACAAGAAACCCATAACAATGACAAACTGGACATTGCAACCATTAAATTATTTTGTCAGAAATTACACATATCTGGCCCTGCACCAACCAAAAACAAGCAGATCAACTCTAATAAACATACGAAAACTGCTGTTATTCCTGTGTTTGGGAGCTCTTCACTCCTCCCAGTGTCTGTGCTGAGAGCTTTATATCTCCATCCTTTAAAATAAATTTTGCTTGTGTGAGTGTTTTCAAGTTTGCAACATCCATTCTTGGCCTCAGTGAACAGAACTCAGTTCTCCATTTCAGAATCACACAAACTGGTGCCTGAATAGACACCTGCGGGGTGTGGGGGGGAGTTGAAACAGCAATTGCTCTCTTTCTGTCTCTTTCTCTTTTTAGTCTTTTCTGTTCCTCTTTTTATCTCTCCCTTGGTCCTTATTCGTACACTCACACCCTCCCCTTTATCTTGAAAACTTCTTGCCTGTCTTTAAATTTCCTGATTGGTATCTTTGTTTGTGTTGTAGTTTTGTCTGTCCAACTAATCCTGCAATTCTCTGCTGATGTTGTAGGGAGAAGTCAATTCTGACTCCATGTTGGAACTGTTTATTTGACTTGCTTTCTGTTGCTTTTGTTATTATAATTCTACATAATGGCCTGCCTTAGTGACTCCTGCCTCTCTGCCTGACTGTTAGACTAAAGTGCCTTTGTTCAGAATCTTGTCCATCTGTAGATGGCAGGAAGGAAGAAATTAACACATCCCCCTGCCTGAGGCTTGGCATTCCAGGAGATATTTGCAAGAATTAAATGGTCTTTTTATTGTGTTTCCTCACTTCTCAGCATCTGATCCATAAAAGACCCTGGCATCTGACAAGATGGTTACTTTAAGACACTAGTCTGCCATCTTCTTGGTCAATAAAGTCCTATTCCTTCCCTCAACACCTCACCTCTCAAATTAATTGGCCTCTTGTGTGGTGAGCAGAGTGAGTTTGTACACGGAAACATGGACACTGTGGGCATGGTGGAGCACATAAGCCTTGAAATATAAACACAGCCCACATTGCCTGAGACTCCTGTCTTGGGTTACTCACTGGCATTTTAAAGAACAAAAAGAAAGAAAACAGAAGCCTACATTTTTCTCTCCTCTGCTCTTGCATTGTAACTATACTGTCTAGGCTCTCAGGAACTACCTGACTCTTCTGTAACAACTAGCCCCCCCCCCCCCCAACCACACACACACACACACACACACTCACTGAGGAACAAAATGGGTAAAGCCATTTTAAATTCAGCGGGGAAACTATGAGATCTTTGGTTCTGTAGAAATTAACTTGTCTAATTTAACCTCATGGGTTTAATTTATACAGACCTTTTTGAGTCATCAACAGTAAGTATAAAACATTCATTGTACCTGAAGTTGTATGAGTGTGTGTGTGTGTGTGTGTGTGTGTGTGTGTGTGTGTGTGTGTGTATGTGTCTGCTCAGCCGCTTCAGTCGTTTCTGACCTTTGTGATCCCATGGACCATAACCCATGAGGCTCCTCTCTCCATGAGATTTTTATGAGCAAGTTTACTGGAAGGGGTTGCCATGCCCTCCTCCAGGGGATCTTCCCAACCCAGGGACCAAACCGAAGTCTCCTGTGTCTCCTACATTAAGGTGGATTCTTTACAACTTGAGCCAACCGGGAATCCCATACTTAAGGTTACTGGAAGTCAATAAGTGTACATTGTTTTGTTTAAAAATCTTTCAACAAGGACTATAACCTGATGTGATTGAATGTTTAAGTAAATGTAACTGGGATAGAACTTTTTAAAACACTACAGGAATAATTTTGTCCATAGGGTCTAAAAGAGTCAGACATGACTAAGGTGACTTAGAACCCTCGCAAGTACATAGGAACAATTATGTTTTGGAACTATCTAAGACAGTCTCTCTAAATTGGGGTAAATTTGAAAATAAAGTCAAATGATAGGAATTAAATTTTCAGACCATTTCAAATAAGATAAAATATTGGAACAGTAATTGCTAAACAGTTCTAAATTTACTTACTTTTTTCTTCTTGTGAGAGAGAAACTAAAGCTATTTGGTGTGCCTTGAGATGTTCTCTACCAATTTTTGGAATGCTGATGTAAAAGACAGTTGATGCTTGTTTTCAGGAAAAAAAAAAGTATGATGAATAGAAATATATTTTGTTGAAAGGAAAAAGGCTATAGAAAGTTGCAGAAGGTTTACGGAAGAGGAACATTGACAAAAGAATTTTGTATGTGGTCAGGATTTTCTAAGATTGAATTAAATTTAATTAGGTAATTGGATTTTATTAAGAGTCAGCTGGTGCAAGAATGGACTCTCAGGTGGTGCAGTGGTAAAGTATCAGCCTGCCAATGCAAGAGACCCAGAAGACACAGATGTGATCCCTGGTCAGGAAGGTCCCCTGGAGAAGGAAATGACAACCGACTCTAGTATTCTTGCCTGGAAAAGTCCATGGACATAGGAGCCTGACGGGCTGCAGTTCATGGATCTCAGAGTCAGACGTGACTGACAGCCTGAGCGCAGCATACAAGACTGGTTTCGGTTTCCTTCTCTCATAAGAGAACAAAGTCGGTCCTGGAATGCTGTTTTTAATAACAGATCGTGTGCCTCGAAGTGATCTATATTACTTTGAATTTTTCCCCCCACCGTAGCTCAAGAAATAAGTATTGTTTCACAGAAAACTATGATCCTATCTGACCAAATGTTTTAAAGCTTTTTTAAGTTTTTGAACAGACTTCCCAAATATCAAATTGTACCTGAAATTCTCTTGACTTCCAGTTAACTTTGGGTTCTTCAAAGAGTGCCTGAAACATCCTAAAGAGACATCCTAAACTAACTGGGTTAATCTGTAAGGAGAGGTTTGCCAGATTCTCAAAGGACTCTGACAAGTTTAGTGATGAATTTGTAAGGCTGGGGTTGGCACTCTCTCTCATCTGGCAGGACAGCATATAGTTACTCTGATCTACTGTTGTACCCTGGATAAAAAGGTGTGTATACTGAGAAAGGCCAGGGAACACACAGGTGGAAAATTGGCCACCAGTCCACACCACCAAATTCATTAGGTGGCTTGGTATGCAACCCCAGCATATGACCCACACTGGGACTGTGAAGATCATGTCAGCCAGGCTAGGCTGAGACACTATATTACTTGTCATCAGAAGGAATGAAAAGCTGTATGTAAATGATGGAATGATATGAAAAGCCTGTACATTATGATAAGGTCCAAGAGATTACACAGGAAAAAAATAAAAACCCAACAGTCTTTCTGACTCAGGTGACAGAGTCTTTCAAGAAATACAGCAATATCCTGAGTCCACAGAAGGGAAGACACTCTTGACCATGCATTTTATCACTCAGAGTATTCCTGATATTCAGAGAAAATTGCAAACACCTGAGCCTGGGCCCCAAACCTTAGTGGGGGAGGCCTTCAAACACTCTAACAACCGAGACTTAACAGAGGAGGTCAACAAGGATAAGAGGCTAATAAAGAAAAAACAGTTTTTGCCTGTTCTGCTTCACCCATCACCTCCAG
Organism: Muntiacus reevesi; assembly: GCF_963930625.1. Taxonomy (NCBI): domain Eukaryota; kingdom Metazoa; phylum Chordata; class Mammalia; order Artiodactyla; family Cervidae; genus Muntiacus; species Muntiacus reevesi. The sequence continues at coordinate 59,693,928 of NC_089259.1, forward strand.
GGGGCTCTGGAGGGCTGAGAAGACTAGACAGATCACCAAGAAGCCTCCTGGTCCTGATCCCAGTGGACCCTTTGTTGGAACAAGGGACACTGGGAAGGGAGAATGTACCAAGCGCCTTCCTGGGGGACACCTGTGGGGTAACCTTAACCAGTCCCAGTTCCTTGCAGATCTCTTGGACGAGAGAATCCTGCATGCCAACAGATGGGGCCCGAGCACCTGCCCAGCTCCAGATCCCACTCTACCTGTCCTCATTACTCCAGTGGAGCTTCAGGTTACCCTCGATGTGCCAGGTAAGAAAACTGAGTTTCTTATAGACACTGGAGTCACCTGATCTCTTCTGACCTGGCCAGCTGGCCTCCTCTCCAACCATGACTGTCTCATGACAGGAGTTGATGGACAGCCAAAGGTAGGGTAACTTAGGTCTCCCCTTGCCTGTGGAATTGGATCCATTATTATTACTCACTCCTTTTTTGATATGAGAATGACCTGTCCCCCTCAGCAGGAAAGATTTGCTACATAAGTTAGGAGTTAATGCATTCTTCCCCAATGACTCAAGCAGTGAAGAATCTGCCTGCATTTCATGGGATTCAGGAGAATTGTGTTCAACCCCTGAGTTGGGAAGATCCCCTGGAGGAGCAAATGGCAACTCATTTCAATATTCTTGCCTGGAAAATCCCATGGACAGAGGAGCCTGGTGAGCTACAGTCCGGGGTGGGGAGAGGATGCAAAGAGTTCAGCATGACTGAGCGTGCACACAAGCCACTTGCCAATGTATTCTTAGGACAAGGTGAAGTCCAAGGAGGTAAAGAATTCAAACAGAGAATGCATTTGCTAGTAGCCCCCAATGACCCACCTGTCAGACATCAAAATATTTCCCAAGAGATTAAAGGATTGCAGAGTTGGACACGACTGAAGCAACTTAGCATGCATGCCCACACAGTGAGACCAAAAGGATTCAGATCAAAATACTGTTAGGGTCCTAAATTTTCTGACAAGAAAAGATAATAAAAAGTCTTTCCAACTAAGGCTCAAATATCATAGCAATGGGTTCAATATTTAGGATTTGACTTAACCCCAGGGGCATGAACCTTGGCTGTAGATGGAAAAAACAGCATTTACTGCATTACCATCTCCAACCACTAAGAGGCATCTCTGAGGCTCACATCAGTAAACCATAATTAATGGTTTAAGAATGTGAGCAGTGTTGTAAAATGGGAACCCAAAAGGCAGGAAATGCCATAGTTTGTCTAGATGAAGTCACTGAAGCCAAGGCCCTGCCACCCCAGACATTCGCCCAGAAGGCTGAACTAAATGCACTAATGAGAACTTTGCAATTAGGGAAGGATAAGAAATCAAATATTTTTGCTGACTCTAGATACGGATTCCATGCGTTATATGTTCCTTCTGCCATTTGAAAAGAAAGAGGAATGTCAACTACTAGAACTCCCCATAAAACAGAAAGATTTGATTCTGGGTCTTTTAGAAGCAGTGCAGCTTCTGACCCTGGTAGCAATAATCCACTGTGGGGGACCATCAGAATGGATCAGATGGATCTTTTGTGAGCCAACGGAAGAGCAAACTTGATCATATTGCAAAAGAGGCCGCTCAAGTGCAGGAACCTGAGCATGGTATGGCTCTGGTGATTGGCCCTCCTGAACTCTCTACCCTCCCCCAGTATTCCCCATAGGAAAAAGAAAAGGCTGGAAAATGTGGCTATGAAAAGGGAAGCACAGCCTGGTATAAAAAAGAGGATAAGGGTCTAATCCCAGGATACCAACAATGGAAACTCACTAAGAGTTTACACGATGCCACCTATTATGGGAAGGATAGCTTCCTCCCATTATGGGAGCCCTTTTCAGGGAAGGGGCTTAAAAGAACAGTAAGAAAAGTACAATAAAGGACAGAAATGGTAGGGACCTAACAAAAGCAGAAGATATTAAGAAGAGGTGGCAAGAATACACAGTTGAACTGTACAAAAAAGATCCTCATTACCCAGATAATCACGATGGTGTGATCACTCACCTAGAGACAGACATCCTGGAATGTGAAGTCAAGTGGCCTTAGGAAGCATCAGTGTGAACAAAGCAAATGGGGATGATGAAATTCTAGTTGAGCTATTTCAAATCCTAAAAGATGATGCTGTGAAAGTGCTACACTTAATATGCCAGCAAATTTGGAAAGCTCAGCAGTGGCCACAGGACTGGAAAAGGTCAGTTTTCATTCCAATCCCAAAGAAAAACAATGTCAAAGAATGATCAAAGTACCACACAATTGCACTCATCTCACACGCTAGTAAGTAATGCTCAAAATTCTCCAAGACAGGCTTCAGCAATACATGAACCATGAACTTCCAGATGTTCAAGCTGGTTTTAGAAAAGTCAGAGGAACCAGGGATCAAATTGCCTACATCTGCTGGATCATTGAAAAAGCGAGAGTTCCAGAAAAGCATCTATTTCTGCTTTATTGACTATGCCAAAGCCTTTGATTGTGTGGATCACAATAAACTGTGGAAAAGTCTGAAAGAGTTGGGAATAGCAGACCCCCTGACCTGCCTCTTGAGAAACCTGTATGCAGGTCAGGAAGCAACAGTTAGAACTGGACATGGAACAACAGACTGGTTCCAAATAGGAAAAGGAGTACGTCAAGGCTGTATATTGTCACCCTGCTTATTTAACTTATATGCAGAGTACATCATGAGAAATGCCATGCTGGATGAAACACAAGCTGGAATCAAGATTGCCAGAATAAATATCAATAACCTCAAATACGCAGATGATACCACCCTTATGGCAGAAAGAGAAGAATTAAAGGGGCTTTTGATGAAACTGAAAGAGGAGAGTCAAAAAACTGGCTTAAAATTCAACATTCAGGAAACTAAGATCATGGCATCAGGTTCCATCACTTCATGGCAAATAGATGGGGAAACAATGGAAACAATGAGAGACTTTATTTTGGGGGGCTCCAAAATCACTGAACTGCAACCATGAAACTAAAAGACATTTGCTCCTTTCAAGAAAGGCTATGACCAACCTAGACAGCATATTAGAGAGCAGAAACATTACTTTGCCAACAATGATCCATCTAGTCAAAGCTATGGTTTTTCCAGTAATCATGTATGGATGTGAGTTGGACTATAAAGAAAGCTGAGTGCTGAAGAATTGATGCTTTTGAACTGTGGTGTTGGAAAAGACTCTTGAAAGTCCCTTGGACTGCAAGGAGATCCAACCAGTCCATCCTAAAGGAGATCAGTCCTGAGTGTTCATTGGAAGGACTAATGTTGAAGCTGAAACTCTATTACTTTGGCCACCTGATGTGAAGAACTGACTCATTGGAAAAGACCTTGATGCTAGGAAAGATTGAAGGCAGAAGAAGGGGATGACAGAGGATGAGAAGGTTGGATGGCATCACTGAGTTGATGGATATAATTTTCAATAAGCTTCGGGCAGTGGTGATGGACAGGGAGGCCTGGAGTGCTGCAGTCCATGGGGTTGCAAAGAGTCGGACACAACTGGGTGACTGAACTGAACTGAGGACAAATTCAGAAGGAGGTCCAGGATTATGTCCACAAGGCACGGCTGGGTCCCAGTAAAACTACAGAGGAAGGAGCAGTTCTTTCACAAATAAAACCAGGAGATCAAGTTATTCTAAAACTTGGGCGAAGGGTACCCCAAGACCAACTATTGACAATGGAAAGACCCCTATAAAGTAATCGCAACCACCCACACTGCTAGCAGACATCTAGTTTGGTACATTTGTCCAGATTAAATGTTTTACCTCCAGAAACCCCACAGGTCACAATTGACAAACAGAACTGTGAGTCAGTGGAACATTTGAGATACCTATTCAAAAGACAGGCACGGAAAAAAAAAAAAAAAAAAAGACAGGCATCAACAGATAAGTAAAAGGATGTAGTGGGTTGGCTCCTACTTGAAGCCTTGACACAGGTTGGAACCTCTCTTGTTTCCGTGGCAAATGTGGTTCTTGACAATCATCTGACCCTTGATTACCTATTGGCAAAATAAGACAGAGTTTGTATGATAACTAAGACTTCCTGCTACACTTGGATCAATGTGATAGGACATGTAAAAGTTATATTAAGAAAATAAAGGCCTAGGTAGAGTGGCTTCATTATTTTGCCAGGGGCGATATAGCCTCCATTGTCTGATCAACAGTTAAGGAAGCCCAAAGTTAATCTGAGTCCTCCTATTTCTAGGCCCTTTAATGACCATAGTTGTTCTCCTTTTTAGCCCTTGTTTGCTTAACCTTTTGGTTAGGTTTGTGTCTTTTAGCCTCCAACAGTTTGCAATAAGGCACATGATGGCTCAAGGAATTCAGCCCATTCCAACAAAAACTGACCCAGATCTCTACAAATTCTTAGAACAGTCAGTGAGGGACTTCTTCACCTCTAGTGTGCAGCCCATGCCCAGCAGGAAAAAGGTTCAGAAGAGACCTTTAACCCTAGTACAGCTGGGGCCCCTGAATTGCCTGAATTTCTTGCCTGGTTTCTGATCAATTTCTATTGATTAAGGAGATCAAGAATGCTGGTTGGTAATAGATTCAGAGGGCCTTATAAGAAATTCCTAATAGATTCCTAATAGATTCCTAATAATGAAAAGAAATGCTAATGGAACAGTGAAGAGCAGGCTTTTCTATAGTTTAGATATTTTTCATGAGTGTGTAAATGGAAACAAAATATTTGAGAAAGTTCTCGTTCACCCTAGGGGCTGTACGGATAATTCTTACAAGGTGAAAATAGAAAATAGAAATTCCCCATAGATCTGTCAATTTAATAAGAACCTAGGTTGTTGGGAAGGGCTTCCCCAGTGGCTCTGCAGTAAAGAATCCACCTGCACTGCAAGAGATGCAGATGTGGGTTTGATCCCTGGGGCCGGAAGGTCCCTTGGAGAAGGGCATGACAACCCGCTCCAGTATTATTGCCTGGAGAATCCCATGGACAGAGGAGCTTGGCTGGCTGAGCATGCACACACTCAGGTTGCTGGGAATTTCTTAACCTACAACACTTTGCTGTATTAAAATCTGAATTCACATCATCACTGTAAAATAATTTATGTGCATGCATGCTAAGTCGCTTCAGTCATGTCTGACTCTTTGCAACCCTATGGACTGCAGCCTGCAGGCTCCTCTGTCTATGGAATTCTCCAGGCAAGAATACTGGAGTGGACTCCCATGTCCTCTTCCAGGGGATCATCCTGACCCAGGGATCAAACCCAGGTCTCCTATGTTTCCTGCACTGGCAGGTGGGCTCTTTCCCAGGAACACTAGCATCATCTGGGAAGTTCATAATTTATGTACCTACAGTTTGCTAAAATGTAAAGTAAGTTCATAACAGTGAAGGATTTCACCTTTTAAAGTTTTTTAAAACTTCACTTTAATTTCATAAGTCATATAAAAATTCAAAATATTATTAGAATTTTTACACTCTGATATTGCTGATAAGATTGATATAAAATTGAAATCATTTCACTACTTGTGTAGTTCTTCTGGTGAATGCAATACATTAATAATTATTGCTTCAGTTTGCATACATTTGGGGAAAATGCTATGAAAATTTGCAATACTATCACAGAAGAAGAGTTCCTAGGTTTACATGACAAGGCACGGTTCAGAGAAAAAGAAACACTCCTTTTGAAGCTCCATATACTACGTCTTCAATTTTGGACATATTTTCTCAAAATAAATTTTGCTTTTTAGGTAAATGATGACATTTCTTAATTATTTTAGTGCCACTTGGTTTTCACCTTGTAAGAATTATCCATACAGCCCCTAGAGTAAATGAGAACTTTCTCAAATATTTTGTTTCCATTTACACACTCATGAAAAATATCTAAACTATAGAAAAGCCTGCTCTTCAGTGTTCCATTAGCATTTCTTTTCATTTACATTTCTGAAACCTTTGCTGACAAAAATGATTATTGCCCAAAAAAAGGAGTACAATTAAATAATAAAACATGTAAAAGTATTTAGATTTACAGTGTACAAGACAAAATCATGACTGTAAATCTTTGGAGTATTCTCAATGTGCTCTACATAGTGATGCTTTACTTTCATTGTTTGCATGCATTTCTCATGCACATAAGCTGTAATTTCCCTGATTTCCCTATGACCCCACGAGACCAGGCAGTGCATTTCTTCTCAAAGCTCAAATTCAGTCATTGACACAAATCCCTGGCAGAGGTAGTGACCTCAGACTTCTATGGCCCCCATCAGCTGCTGGGAATATTTAGCATTCCCGACTGGCTTGCATTTGAGTCCACATCGTTTATCAGCACACCCTGCAGCCTGAACATGTGGAGAGATGTTATATATGATGCTTCTGGGGAACGTCAATAAAAGGAAGACAAGTTTTTGCTCCTCTGCTTCAGATTTAATGATGCATTACCATGACGGTATTTTTATTGCCCATGCATCAAATCCACTAACACATGATTCTGTATTAGGAATTGAGGAACTTCCCTGGCAGTCCTGTGATCAAGACTCTGTGCTTCCACTGCAGAGGGCAGGGGTTCCATCCCTGGTTGTTGGAACCAAGACCCCACATGCAGTGTGGCCAAAAGAGAAAAGAAAAAGCTTCAGAAATTGAAAGTAAAAATGGCAGGTGTAATAAAGTCCTCTGAGCTTGTTTTAATGCAAATATCAATAATTTTTGGTTAAAAATGAAAAGTATTTGACAAATGTTAACTGCAGGTGCAAAAGACAAGGGATAAATTAGAACTTTATTTGGCAAACTATGATGTAAAGTAGGTAAATCATGGCACATAGGTACACTAGAATGGATTATTTGTGAATCATTTAGCATAGTTCCCACAATTGTTCTAGATAAAGGTGAAAACACATACTACTATTCATGCTAACGTATAATATAAAAAGAGGCATTTTAAATAAGAAACGAGTGCCAAATATCAAGGCACAGGCACCTTCCACAATGTGTGTTAAAAATGTTCCTGAACCTAGTGGAAAAACAGACTCCATAATTTTGAAATCAATGAGATTTTTAAAATTGTATTATAAAAGAATATTTTGTCTATCGACCTGCATTATAGCATAAAACAGCTATCAAACCTAAAATAATTTGAGAAGAGCTTAAGGAACAAAGTAAATGCAGAGAAACAAACAAGTTCTAGGAAAACCACAAAGAATGCCATGACACCCTGAGGTCCGTAAAAATAGGTGTTGTTACATTCCAAGCATAAAGGAGCCAAGGGTGTGACATCAAAAAGGAGCATGTGGAAGGCCATCCAGGAGCTGTATTTATGGGTCCTGAGACACATCCAAGGGTTAAAAAAATAGAACAAAAACCAGCTAATTAAACACTGAGACCTCACTGTCCCCTCTTACTGGTCTCCGCACACCACCCCCCCCCCCCCCCCGAACTGCTAGATATTATCTGGAAGTCAGAGAATGGCTATCCAGCCTGTTTACCAAGGACATGGAATTGGCTAAAGAATAGATCTTAAAAAGCATTTTCAAGTTACTTGAAGAATGAGAGAGGAATTTTTGATTTTTTAAAAAGACCTAATGATCAAAAATTAATATTTAAAAATTTAAACATTGTCCAGAGCTACTCTCATGGACTTTTTAATTAATCATTCTCTTGTATACTCTGCAGAGAGAAAGAAGGCAAAGAAAGGTTCTTGAGGATCAAGAGCTGACCTGGTACCCATAGCCAGGTGAGTCGTATGATTCTCCTTTTATACATGCAATTTCACAAAAGAAAAAGATCAGACAGGGTCTAGGACCATGGTAGAATAGGACTGCAAAACAGTAAGTACATTTGTTTAAGCTCAAACAAAAGCTAGGTCTATCTATTTAATGACAGCTGTGTTCCTGGTGGTCTTTAGTTGTAGGCGTTGACAATTGTTATCAGTAGGATAACTATATACTATGTTATTGTATAGGAACTTCTGTTCCTCTACAGAATACACCTTCATATATTCCAACTTGACTTTCTTAAAATGATACACTAGATATTTTGAGAAAAAAAAAAAGAAGTTGTTACAGCTTTATATTATTTATCATATCACTGGGTATCAAAGTTGGGACATTTTTATTTATTTATCTATTTTTTAAATTGGTATACAATTGTTTTGGGTTTCCCTGGTGGCTCAGTGGTAAAGAATCTGCCTGCCAAAGCAAGAGATGTGGATGCAATCCTTGGGTTAGGCAGATCTCCTGGGGAAGAAAATCCCATGGACAGAGAAGCCTGGCAGGCTACAGTCCATGGGGTCATGAAAGAGTTGGACACAGCTTAGCAACTAAATAACAACAATAATTGCCTTACAGTGTTGCGTTTCTACTGTATAATGAAGGGACAGCTATACATACACATACATCCCCTCCTGTCCCACTCATATAGGTCACCACGGAGCACCGAGTGGCTTCCCACTAATTATCTATTTCACACATGGCAGTGCATTTATGTCAAACTTAATGTCCGGGTTCACCCCACTCTCCCCTTCCTGCCCCGTGTCCACATGCTTGCTCTCTATGTCTGCGTCTCTATTCCTGCCCTGAAAATAGGTTCATCTGTGCTTTTTTTTCTGGATTTCACATATGTGTTAATAGCTAAAATTATATCTTCATTATTACAATTCCTTGTTGATATTCACTGCTTGCCAGTATGTACTAGTTCAGTGGAAAACAATGTTAATTGTAGCACAAAATGTTAAGCAATTAGATGTCTACAGAGAGGAATTTTACAATGCCAATCCTTCTATCAAAATATGTTTAAGAAAAGAGAACTATTTGAGAACTTAATCAGAATTGTATTTCAAATGGTTATTCTCATGTAGTTCCAAAATTGGTTTTAAGAATTAGCATTTTAAACTTTTATATGAGTTGGGGAAATATATATTTCAAATTCTCTTTAAGTCTGGATCTGTGTTCCATGATTGATAAGTTAGGAAATTTCATAATTTTAAACAAAATTTGAGTAATTCTTCCTTGGGAAATATTTAATTTCTTTCACAAATGGGCATAATGATATAGACAAAATAATACGTTCTAAAGATTGTACTAGTGATGCAAACCCATCAATTATTTACTGTATGTCCTTTAAGCATATTATTTAACCTCTTTAAGCCTCAGTAGTTTTACCCCACAATAAAGATTAGATTTAATTTATAGATAATCTTTATGTCACAGAGGTAATGATGCTAATGTTTCACTGAGAAATCTTTTTTCTTCTCTCTTTGGGTGATTGTAACAGTAGAGTTAACCACCAAATTAGCACATTTACAAGTGCTTTATTTTCCAGGCAGTCCAATAGGGCATGAGGTGAGCTCAGTTTTCCTAAAATGTGTCTCCCTCATGAATTATGGCAAGAATAGTATTATGGGAAGAAATAGAACATGGCAGAAAAGAGATATAGAAGGTATTTATTATTAAATCAGAGTCGTTAGAAACAACAGAATTGTAGTACTCTGGAAGTTCAGGCTAATTCTTTTATACTTAACTCACAGGCAGCCCTTCATTAGCCCCACTCTTTGTGTAATGGTCCAACCACCTCATATTCCTTTCCAAGAATATGAGGAAAAGAACAATTCCTTTCCCCTCATTTTGGAGCTAACTACATCAATGGTGATGCAACTGTGGATTAGCTTGCCTCTATGTTTTTTCTCATTGAATGCTAAATTGCTTCAGTAGTGTCTGACTCTTTGCGACGCTCTGCACTGTAGCCTGCCAGGCTCCTGTGTCCGTGGAATTCTCCAGAAAAGAATATTGGAGTGGATCGCCACGCCCTCCTCCAGGGAGTCTTCCCAACTAAGAGATGGAACCCATGTCTCTTATGTCTCCTGCCTTGGCAGGCAGGTTCTTTACACTGGTGCCACCTGGGAAGTAAAAAAAGAAAACAAAAAAAGTACAAAGCTTATTACATATTACACTGCGTATGCTACTTTATTGGGGGCTTCCCTGGTGACTCAGATGGTAAAGAATCTGCCTGCAATGCAGGAGACCCAGGTTTGATCCCTGGGTCAGGAAGATCCTCTGAAGAAGGGAATGGCTACCCACTCCAGTATTCTTGCCTGGAGAGTTTTATGGCCAGAGGAGCCTTGCAGGCTACAGTCCATGGGGTCGCAAAGAGTGGGACACAACTGAGCAAGTAACACCTCCACCACCATACTACTCTATTAATTTGCCTTCTTAGTCCACTCTTCCTCGTCATTGCCAGGCTGACATGTCAAAGTGTTTTTTGGTTTCTATAGCACGTTTCCTCTTTAACTCCTATTGAACTTTGATGCTTTCTCCTTAATCTACACCACAGGCTTCTTGTTTGAACAATTCTTATCAGTTCTTCATACCATATACTCGAAACACAAAACGTGTTTTAGAGTTCTTATTTTGGGTCAGTCACTTTTGCACATTATCTCAGTTATGACTTGGACAAATAATATAGATTAAGCTTAAACAACCTCTATTTTATAGATGAGGGAACAAAGATCAAGGAGACAATAATTTGCACAAGATCATACAATGTTTAAGGAACTCATAGGAGTTCTGAATCAAGTGTGTCTGTGGCTAGATTAAACATATGTGATTTGTACTGAGAACATTTAAAATGTTTCATAGTAGTATTACAGAATCCTGAACTAAACAATATATAATCTGACCTGCGATGCAATATACATATACACACACACACTTATATAATATGTGTTATATGTTTGGTTTTATATATATATAATTAAAAATAAAATTTTATATATAAAACCAATCACATAGCCACACACATTTTAATGTGGCACTATGTAACAATGTAACACAGCAGCTCTGGATTAGCTGCTGAGTGTCTTTCCATTACCACTTTTGAGTGAAAGTTTCAAACTTGTTCTTAACTTTGTCCCTGAGTGTTTGTAACTAAAGTCACAAGTATGTGAAATAATTTAAAAATATATATATTTTATGAAACTGTTTATTTTCATATTGATTTATTGATTTGTCTGCATGAGGAACCAAGAAAACAGAGTGAAAAAATTCTCATCTGTATTAGCATTTAGTTTTAATCAGTGATTATTCCTAAAGATACAAAATAGTGCATATGAGTTTGTTTAATCTAAGTCTGATGATATTATCTCCTGTAGACTACACTAGAATAGGTAAAAAAAAAAAAAAAGAAAAAAGAAATTGATACTTTCCTATCCTTCCCCAAATGTCAAAATATAATCATGTAGTTGACAGTTATTTGCCATGTAAATCAAATCCTGAATTTAAATGACACTGATCTAAGTGCTTATTTAATTTTTACTCCTCATAATAGCACCATGAAGTAAGTACTAGTTTCTTCCGTTTGTAAAATAGATTGAGACTTTGATGAAGAGCCTAAAGATCATATTTTTTATATCTTGTCTCTGACTACATAGCTCCAACTATTCTGCCTTGGATTTGAACTGGACTATATCACTCAAACAACACTGAACCATTGTGCTACATATTTCTGTACAGTTTTAAAACCTACACATTTATAATTTTATAAAAACTACATTTCATTGTAACTACTTTATTATTGTTCAGTTGCTCAGTCATGTCTGACTCTTTGCAACGCTATGGACTGCAGCAAGCCAGGCTTCCCTGTCCATCACCAACCCCCGGAGCTTGCTCAAACTCATCACCATTGAATCAGTGATGCCATCTAACCATCTCATCCTCTGTTGCCCCCTTCTCCTACTGCCCTCAATCTTTCCCAGCATCAAGGTCTTCTGCAATGTGTTGGCTCTGTGCGTCAGTTTGCCAAAGTATTGGAGCTTCAGCTTCAGCACCAGTCCTTCCAATGAAAATTCAGGGTTGATTTCCTTTAAGATTGACTGGTTTAATTTCCTTGCTGTCCAAGGAACTCTCAAGAGTCTTCTCTAGCATCAGAGTTCAAAAGCATCAATTTTTTGGCACTCAGCCTTCTTTTTGGTACAACTCTCACTTCCATACATGACTACTGGAAGAACAACAGCTTTGACTATATGAATTTTGTAGGCATAGTGATGTCTCTGCTTTTTAATATGCTGTCTAGGTTGGTCATAGCTTTTCTTTCAAGGAGCAAGTCTCTTTTAATTTGACGGCTGCAGTCACTACCCACAATGATTTTGGAGCCCTAGACATAAACAAATTATTGTTGTATAAATTAACTGTGAGTTAATAAAATATGGTAGGATAGAAATACGAAAGAAAATGGGAAGTGCTACATGTAAAATGAACAAATAGTTGCACCCATCCAAAGATGACTCCCCAGTGTTCTTAAAAAATGGTCCTGAGGACAGAAAATATTCCCTCCTCTTTTCAACTGAAAATGTAATTCATTTCTCCAGTAGAAGAAGATTTTGTATTCTGTAAAAGAAGAGCTAATACATTATAAAATGAACTGAGGTTTCCCCTATGAAATTTTGCAGTACCCACTTCACACTATGAGCAGACAAACAACAAAACTATTCTTACAGTTCTCTCAGTTCAAGAGGTGAATGCTAATTTTAAACTTAGAAATTACTAAGACAATATTAATGTACAGTTTTTAATTCCTTATCATTTCTTCCACTGGAGCAGGATTTGACATTTTTTTCTCTTCAGAAGCCTTTTATAAAAATGAATATCCATTTTTGTGTTTGCATAACCTTTAAACTTCATAAGTTGATAAAGTACAAAGCTTGGTTTTATGCTGACTTCAGAAATAGCTGAATCTTATCAGAAAGTTTTCTTACTCAGCATTCTCTAGGGTTTCACGACCTTTGAGAATGTGTGCTTCAGTAATTACCAATTACAAGTTTGTCATTTATGAAAAGTCAATTAGCAATAAAGCATGTATAAGAGAAGAATGTAAACCTTGAAATTTACAATCATATATTAAAATCACTATATTATATGTTGGCTAATATTTTATTCTCTTTTATCTTTAGTATGTATCTCTTCACATTTAAAAATCTAAATATTTAACTCTCACATAGCTTCAGTTTAAATATAGAATCAGTATTTTATTGAAAATTTTGCTCTTTAAACATAATTTGTTTTAATTTTAACAGATATTTTGAAATGATACCACTTTTCTTACTGATGCTATATTTTTAAAGAGCTTTCATTTTTATCTTGTTGTTGTTTAGTCATTAAGTCATATTCTACTCTTTTGCAACCCCATGCAGTGTAGCCTGCCAGGCTTCTCTGTCCATGTGATTTTCCAAGAAAGAATACTGGAATTCATTGCCATTTCCTTCTCTAGGGGATCTTCCCGACCCAGGGATTAAACCCAGGTCTCCTGCATTAGCAGGAAGTTTCTTTACCAATGAGCCACCAGGAAAGCCTCACATTTATTTTAACTTATATTTTATCATCATGACTATAAAGTCATTTTTAATAATCTCAAAATACATCTTTTGTGTCACATTTTGAACCCACACTGTATCATGTAATATTTTAGACCAAAAAATTTCATCACTTTTGTTTCCCTCCATCACTTAGGAAAAACGAAAATGACAAGGCCTTGAAATTAAGGAAAACTATTATTATGTAATACATATGTATTTGGTACCTGAGTAGTTGGTATGCAATGTTTTATAGTTAAGAGACAGCAAAAAGTTAATTTTTAATCGAGCCTTTAAATATTTAATCTGTTCTATATATAAAGTCCTGGTCCTCAAAATCTTCACAATTTAATGGAGACAGAGTAAGTAGTACTTATGAAGAAATCCAGAACAGGGAGCAACAAACTTTTTCTGTTAAGGGTCAGGTAACATGTTCAGTTTTGTAGACCACGTGTGCTCTATGACAACAATTCAACTCAAATACTCCTTCCTGCAACACACAAAAGTAGCTATAGACAATGTGTAAGCCAGTGAGCAAAATGTGTTCCAAAGAAACTTATTTTACAGATACAGATTTGAATTTCATACAGTTTTTAAATGTCACAGACTATTATTCTTCATTTGATTTTTTCCAAACATGTTTTAGTTTGCTGGCTGTACAAAGGCATACAGTTGACTGAATCTGGCCAAGAAATCTATATTATCTCCCCATCACCATTGTAGCAAATTATCACAAAGCTGGCGGCTTAAAACAGCAGTATTCTCCCAGAGTTCTGGAAGCCAGAAGTTGGACATAAGTTTCAAGGTGTTGCCGTCGCACTTCCTTCCGAGGGTTAAGGAAGAATCTGTTCTTAAACTCCTTTGTCCTTGTGTAGCTGCAGATATTTACCCCAATCTCTCTACTCTTTCCTGCACCCAGTAGGTCCCTCATGTGATCTTGTTGGTCCTCCTATCAGCAAGTTCAAGTTTACAACAAGGGTCTCCTGCTGGTGATTACTATGGTTTGCTTTTGGGGCTTCCCAGGTGGCACAGTATAAAGAATCCACCTGCAGTGCAGGAGACTTGGGTTCAATCTCTGAGTCGGGGAGATCCCCTGGGGAAGGGAATGGCAACCCACTTGAGTACTCTTGCCTGGAGAATCCCATGGACAGAGGAGCCTGGAGGGCTAGAGTCCATGGGGTCACGAAGAGTTGGACACGACTAAAGCAACTTAGCATGCACACACACATGGGTGTAGAAGTTTAGTCCTTCCGGAAAAGAAAGTAAATGGAAGAGACTGGTGAGTTATGAGACTAGAAGACTAAAACTGTCAAATGGTAAGCCAAGACTATACAGTTGCAGGGATTTGAATGGGAACAAGATAGATGGTAGGTTTTACACTTTGAATTTTGTTACCATGGTTGCAATGAATAAGATGGATTGTAGATAATTCTGGCCACTCTTAATATCTCTTTTCAGGCAGCCAGGTGATAAAAGAGGAAGACTTGTCTCAAATTAGGTTATTTTTGCATTTAACATACACAGTATTTAGGAACCCAAGTGGATAAGGCTTGATCTCTTGGTGGTAGGTAGTAAGTATTTGGGACAAAGTCAAGCATATCTCCTGGTTAAGAATCTGCCTTTCAATGCTGGTCTCAAGGAGCAACTAAGCCTGTGCATCAACATGGGGGTAAATATATGATCATGCGTAAGATATGATAAAGGTCCCATCCGGGTGACCTTCAGGAGCGCAGCTGAGCTGGCGGAAAGAGAACTGAGTTGTCAGATGTCAGAGAAACCCATTGAAGACACCGGCCAAAAATGAATGAGTTAAGTCTTCAATCATTTACTGCCAAGGCATAAGCAAGAGGCTAAAACTGGAGAAAGCACTGACTCCCTCTGGTCTATTTCCTGCTGTGAAGCAGCGCACCAGCCACCGCCCAACGTGAGGGTCATCTCGCTCTTGAAGGAGCTGGACCAAAAGTCTCTGGTGTGAAGGGGAGGGGGAGGGCCGGGGGCGGAAATCTGCTGGGAGCTGAGTGACAGTGAGGAAACGTGTGTGGCGTCTGGTGTCCTGGCTCAAGGATTCCCCCTTCTCTCTTCACAAGACCGCCTCATTATAGGTGCCTGCAGAGACCTCTCTGCCTGAAGCCTCAGACAAGGATACCGAGAAATGAGCGTGCCTCCTTACAAATGCAAATATGCAAAGCGCATGACCAGCCGGGAGCACTTGAACCTTGAACAGCAGCCCCTTCCATGACTGCAAGGCCCTGGCTGCGCACCCAGCCTGTGTGTGGAGGGCAGCTGCTCCCCAGCCACCTGCCAGGTGGAGACCTGTGATCAGAACCTGAAAAATCACCTGTTTTACCAGGAGCCTGAAGCGAAGTGAAGGGAAAGTCGCTCAGTCGTGTCTCACTCTTTGTGACCCTGTGGGCTCTACAGTCCGTGGAATTCTCTAACCCAGAATACTAGAGTGGGTAGCCTTTTCCTTCTCCAGGGGATCTTCCCAACCCAGGGATCGAACCCAGGTCTCCCACATTGCAGGCGGATTCTTTACCAGCTGAGCCATAAGAGAAGCCTACCAGGAGCCTGACTCCTCAGCAACCAAGGCAACCTGGAGTAGGGGGCGGATCAGTTTAACTTTATAAATGCTCTTTTTGTTCCAGGAGCCTGTGAAACAAGTAATTGTAAATATTTAGTAAAAAATGAGTATAACTTGGTGAAGAGTAAAGGTAGGAATTTAAAACTAGTCAGCTTTGTTGTTAACAGGAAGAGAATGCTCACTCAGGAGAATGGATAGACTGAAAAGATGAGTGGCAAAGACAACATCTTAGCAAACAGAAATATTCAGAAAATATTTGGAAGTAGAGAGATGATTTGGGAAAGAGATGATTTGGAAGTCGATAAGATGAAATTTAGATTCATACACAGAAGTATCTTGTCACGAAAGAACACAGATAGCTAATTTTGAATAAAAATATCTATACATACAAACAAACATAAAGAATGTGTGGCTTGGGGCTTCCCTGGTGGTCCAGTGGTTAAGAATCTGCCTGCCAATGCTGGTCTCAAAGAGCAACTAAGCCTATGCACCACAACTACTGAAGCCCATGAATGAGAAGTCTGATCGCTGCAACTAGAGAAAGTTTGTGTGTCGCAACTAAGACCTAGGGCAGAAATAAAAAATAAATTAGAATGGCTGGCTTTAGTTACAAGTAAGTAAAGAGCTTCCCTGGTGGCTCAGGTGGTAAACAATCTGCCTACAATATGGGAGACCTGGATTCAATCGCTGGGTTGGGAAGATCCCCTGGAGAAGGGAATGGCAACCCACTCCAGCATTCTTGCCTAAAGAATCCCATGGACAGAGGAGCCCAGCGGACTACAGTCCTTGGGTCACAAAGAATTGGACATGACGGACTGACTAAAGCTTTTACTTTCACACTTTCAAGTAAAGTCAATATAATGAAAACTACAGCATCATCAACTACTACAAACCCATCTATGAATTTTCACAGGCTGAAAAGACTGATGAGGTTCTATCTAATGTAATAAACAGCATTGCTGCATTGTGAGGCCCAGAATTCCACATGCTGTCTTGACCTCTGAGCCTCACAGGGCTCCAACGTTCACCAGAAGTCCTCTCTTCTCAACAGTTATGCCTCTGTCCACCAGGAAATTCTCTCCACCCTGTTAGTCCCCAGTCAGTTGGACTGTCTGCACCCCTTCTGGTCTTCAACCTTCTTAGAAGTGCAATAAACTATTCAAACAAATCAATCACATTTTACCAAGGGAGCCAGAAGCTACCCCACCTCCTGTTACTATAAAGCCTCTTCCACAGTCACTTGTGGTTCACCTTGCTCCTTAGTCCAGTTCCTGTGTAGCTGGAGGAGCCCTGTGGGGCCCTCCATCCTTGGGCTTCGAGCACATGTGACTAATAAATAGCTACTAACTACATCTTTCCAATTTTATGTGTCCTATGTTAGGTCACATTGTACTATTTAGAATGGGAAAAACTTCCTTCACCAACAGGGTGAGCTGGAGGTGATCAGAATAGTCTTCCTCTGAAGATTCATCTAAATGACAACAGAAATGCAAGGAGGAGATGCTTTTAGTTTTCTTGGAAATGATTAAGAGAAAGTGACCTATGGTCCAAAGGTGTTGAAAAAATATTAAGAAAAAGGACAGAGGACATAAAGATCCAGAGGGACAGAACCGAAAGGATGTAGCTACATCCCAGAAGATACAAAGGAGAAGTTACAGGAATGATTCTTCCTGAGAAGTTCTTCAGAGATCCCCAAAGCAGAAATTACTTACACATTTGAGTAGGAAAGTCTGCGACATTCATCAGTGCCTCCCTCTCTCCACCCCACTCCCAGACATGCACAGACACCTGGGGTTTACATCATTACCTTTAGCGTAAAATAGGAGGAAAAAAAAAACTAAAAATTATTTAAAATATTTCAGGGGAGAGTTGCTTTTTATGGTGGGCATAGAAACCAAATTAAAGCCTTTTTTATTTGGTAGTGGAATGAAAGTAGGTGAGTATATCTACCTGCCTACTCCTCCCTCAGTTCAGTTCAGTTCA
Organism: Muntiacus reevesi; assembly: GCF_963930625.1. NCBI lineage: Eukaryota > Metazoa > Chordata > Mammalia > Artiodactyla > Cervidae > Muntiacus > Muntiacus reevesi. Next base: position 59,711,787 of record NC_089259.1, read on the forward strand.
GTCGCTCAGTCATGTCCGACTCTTTGTGACCCCATGAATCACAGCATGCCAGGCCTCCCTGTCCATCACCAACTCCTGGAATTTACTCAAACTCATGACCATCAAGTTGGTGATGCCATCCAGCCATCTCATCCTCTGTCATCCCCTTCTCCTCCTGCCCCCAATCCCTCCCAACATCAGAGTCTTTTCCAATGAGTCAACCCTTCGCATGAGGTGGCCAAAATATTGGAGTTTCAGCTTCATCATCAGTCCTTCCAGTGAACACCCAGGACTGATCTCCTTTAGGATGGACTGGATAGATCTCCTTGCAGTCCAAGGGACTCTCAAGAGTCTTCTACAACACTACTCATCCTAAAATGCAGTCAGTCTGTTGACACCCCATCCAAGGATACTGTGTTCAAAGTCTGTGCCTAAGTCCAGGAGAAAATATAGACTCTCAAGGCTATTGAAAAAAACAATAATGACATTGTATGACCACTCAATATGGCTGTTCTCCTGCTCCCTGTACATCCCCTGCCCAACTAGGGCTTGCTTTATCTACACCCTCCTCACATGACTGACCTTCCTACATATTTGCCCAAGGCCCCAGCTAGTGATTGTTCTTAACAAAGGGGCAGTGAGGGGTCTGCCCCCTACATGTTTCCCTGGTAACTAATGAGCCTACCTGAAGTCAATTCCCCTATAAGTGGAACTGCCCCTTCCCTCTGGGAGCAAAGACTGCCACCTTGTCCTGCCCACCTTCTTCCTCACAAGGTGTGGTGGTGCTCCAAGACCTTGCTTCAGACATGGAAGATTCCCATCCACAAAACCACTGAAGTCTCTGTTGCTGATTCCAGACTCTTTCTTTGGTCTTAAAGCTGGGCAACATAGGTCTTCGTTGTAGGTGAGGTGCAGCCCAATAAATACAGAAAAGAAGTAGAAAACAAAAGCAAAACAGCAAACAAAACAACCAAAATTAATAGTGATAATTCAGAAAGAAGGATTCTAAAAATTACATTCTAATATGACATTCCCTTCTTAAGTAAACCACTTTTTCTCTTCACTATTTCAGGATTTTCTTTCTTCTGTGATTATATGGATTATATGAAAATGTCATGGCAAAGTTACTAGGCATTATGTACAAGGCAAGTTCTTCCCCATAGTGATTGTTTCTTTTATTTTTACTAATTTTCATCTAGGTAAGTGCTATGGGCTTTTCACTTCCTGTAAGTCCTGATGCAAAGTTACCTTCTCTTTGAAGAGTTTCCTGGCCACTCTACCTCAAATTTCAAGCTGCTTTCAGGACATTTCATATTGCCTTTCCTGATGTAATTTGTTCTCTTTAGAACATACCACTGTTTAGTATACTACATTTATCATGCTTATACTGTCTTTCTCCTACACTAAAATGTCAGCTTTGTAAGCACAGAGATATTAATCTCTTTTGTTTTAACACTGTATTTCCAGCTCCTAGGGGAGCTGGAAATACAGTGGTACATTGTGGTACATTGTAATTATTTAATTAATATTTACTGAAGAAATAAAAATCGACCTGGGGGGAAATATAAAATGGTCTATGATTTTATTTTTACCTCTAATTCATTTATTTTAGAAAGCAAGGAATTTTTGATAGTTGGGGATAGATATGGTATAGAAAAAAAAAGGAACTAGATTTAATAGAATTGGTGGAGAGAAAATGAAGTATGAATGAGGCAGTGAAGTTTCTAAAAGGATTCAAAGTAAGAAAAAGAGTTAGATATTTGAACTTTAAAACCCAAGTTGGAATAATATGAGATGGTAACAAAGTCCATGAGGAGATCCACCAGATGGTGATAAACCTTGAGATCAATTGGGCTGAGGGAGCACCTGTTATTTTTATTGCCTTAGAAGATGGTCAAAATGACAGTATTAAGAAATATAGCATGTATTCGGAAGGTCTGTGTATTAGCCAAGCTTCTCCAGAGAAACAGTGAATAGGCTATATACAGGTATATAGAAAGAGATTTATTATGAAGTATTAGTTTGTGCTGTTAAGGCAGCTGTGAAGCCCCGTGATGTGCTGCCCAAAAGCAGGAAGCCCAGGAAAACCAGTGAGGTATTTGTAGATCAAGCCCAAAGTCCTCAGAATCAGGGGAGTCAGTGATCTAAATCACAATCCGTCTGAATGTCCAAGATCTAGAGGTCAGTGGTGTAAGTCTCAATTCAAGTCTGAAGGTCTGATAGACAAGAACACAGATGCCCAAGGGCAGGAGGAGAAGGATGTCTCAGCTCTTTGCAGAGGGCAAATTTACCCTTTTTCTGCCATTTTGTTTTATTCAGGCCCTCAGTAGATTAGATGATTTCCATATGCTTTGGTGAAGGCAGATCCCTTTACTCCTCTGTCTACTGATTCAAATGCTAATCTCTTCCAGAGACATCCTCCCAGATACACCAAGATATAATGTTTTTACCAGCTATCAGGTCATCCATCCTTTAGTCTAGTCAAGATGACAAGTAAAATTAACCATCACTGTCTGCAATTATAGATTGAGAAACTGCACGACAAGCTAAGTGATACTAGTTAAAAAAGAAAAATTGACAAATGCAAAGGTAAAGACTTCCCTTTTAAATGACTTGGTGTTATTAATTTATCAAGATCTAATCTTTAGGGACTTACCTGACTGTTCAGTTGTTAAAATACCACCTTCCAATGCAAGGAGTTTGGGTATGATCCGTGGTCAGGGAACAAAGATCACACATGCCACAAGCCAAAAAGTGACAAAAAAAAAAAAAAAAAGAAAGAAAGAAATCCAAACTTTAGGACATGGGATTTTAGACAAAAATCCACTTACCACACACAGGGAAGAGTGGTGCTTTCAACTTAGCAATAAGAGAGGACCCTAATTAATAACCTTGGATCACAAGTGTGGAGCTAGGCACTCCACAGTCAAGGCCTGCTTGTCTTCTACGTGAGGGATGGTATAGGAGCAAAGTTTTGCTCAGTGATAGGAGATAGTTCCTCCAATAAGATCTTATTTTCAAATAAACTTGTAAAGCACTGCTTCCCTGATATCACTCTGGGAGTATCATGACATAATATAGCAAATTCAAAGCTGTTTGAAGTTTGACAATAAAGAAACCTGCTTTTTGAACTCAGCTTTCTCTGACTATATTTAATTAAAGAACGTATTATTCACAGCATGTCTATTAATTTCCTGTGGAACTGGTGAGAAATGCTTTTAAAAGTCAAGGCTGGGGCTATAAGCAGAGATAAATTACCTGAAGTTGCTGAGAAAATTGAACTATTTGGGTAGAAAACAAAGCAAGTCAATAATTTAATGTGTTGGCATCAATCCATTGACACTTACTTTCCAAGTTTTATTCCTGACCAGTTGAATATGCCTATGAGAATGCAAACATATCATAATGAGAAAAATAATTTGAATAACTAAGCAGTGGTCACATTGTAAACAACCACAACAAAACCTCAATGAAAAAGTCTTATTGAAATAGTCAAAGCTTAAAATTTTATAATATTTTTGTGAAAAAAAAAAAGACTGGGTGTTTTTATAGGACACTTTATATAATATTGTTTAATTTTAAAGAAAGTAATATTGTTACCATGAATGTAGTGAGTTGGACAATGCATGCCTCCCAAATCCATATTTACCCAGAACTTCAGAATGTAACATTAGGAAATTGGGTCTTTGCAAATTTATTAGTTAAGATGAAGCCATACTAGATAAAGGTGGAACCTAAACCCAGCGGCTTTATAACAGGAGAGAACACACAGAGAAGCACAGAAAGAAGGGGTCATGTGAAGAGTAATCCAATCTGTGAATGTGGAACCCCAGATACTGAAGTACTGTGGATTCAGAGGAGTTGCAGATACAGAAGAATTTTTACTTCAGTTTATAAGTATGCCACATCCAGGGGCAAAGGAGAAGTCCCAGTAATACAGTAGGCGGGGCAAAATGGCATTTAGAATCAAACCCCTCACCCAACAGAGACACTCAGAGGGCTCAAACAATCCTTGTATGCACCAGAACCCAGAGACCCTACAGAGACTGGGCCAGAACTGTGTTTGAGTGTCTCCTGCAAAGACATGGATCAGCAGTGTACTGCTGCAGGGACAGAGGCTCTGGGTGCAGCAGACCTGGGTATGGCATAAGCCCTCTTGGAGTAAGTTGCCATTAACCCCACCATAGAGCAACCTGGACTTACACATGATTGGGGAAACAGACTCTTGGAGGGCACAAACAGAACCATGTGCACACTAAGACCCAGAGAAAGGAGCAGTGGCCCCACAAAAGACTGACCCAGACTTACTTCTGAGTGTCCAGGAGTCTCCAGGGGTGGCATGTGTCAACGGTGGCCCGCTGCAGTGTCAGGGACACTGAGTGCGGCAGTGCATGCATGAGACCTTTTGAAGGAAGTCACCATTATCTTCATTACTTCCACTCTATGTTGGCCTCAATTCAAACAACAGGAAGGGAACACAGCCCCGCCCATCAGAACAAGACCCAGTCCCCGCCCCCCGCCCCCACCCCCCCAGTCTCTCCCATCAGGAAGCTTCCATAAGCCTCTTATCCTTCTTCATCAGAGGGCAGACAGGATGAAAACCACAATCACAGAAAACTAACCAAACTGATTACATGGACCATAGCCTTGTGTAACTCAATGAATCTATGAGCCATGTCATGTAGGGCCACCCAAGATGAACAGGTCATGGTGGAGAGTTCTGACAAAATGTGATTCACTGGAGAAGGGAATGACAAACCACTTCAGTATTCTTGCTTTGAGAACCACATGAACAGCATGAAAAAGCAAAAAGATAGGACACTGAAAGATGAACTCCCCAGATCAGTAGGTGCCCAATATGCTGATGGAGATCAGTGGAGAACTAACACTGGAAAGAATGAAGAGACAGAGCCAAAGCAAAAGTAACACCCAGTTGTGGATGTGACTGGTGATGGAAGTAAAGACCAATGCTATAAAGAATAATACTGCATAGGAACTTGGAATGTTAGGTTCATTCAGTTCAGTTCAGTCACTCAGTCATGTCCGACTCTTCGTGACACCATGGACTGCAGCACACCAGGCCTCCCTGTCCATCACCAACTCCCAGAATCTACTCAAACTCATGTCCATTGAGTCAGTGATGCCATACAAACATCTCATCCTCTGTCATCCCCTTCTCATTCTGGCTTCAATCTCTCCCAACATCAGGGTCTTTTCAAATGAGTCAGCTCTTCGCATCAGGTGGCCAAAGTATTGGCATTTCAGCTTCAACAAGAGTCCTTCCAATGAACACTCAGGGCTAATCTCCTTTAGAATGGACTGGTTGGATTTCCTTGCAGTCCAAGGGACCCTCAAAAGTCTTCTCCAACACCACAGTTCAAAAGCATCAATTCTTTGACGCTCAGCTTTCCTTATAGTCCAACTCTCACATCAAGCGAGTGGTGGCTGCATGGCACTGGAGAGGCGAGTGGCTGAGAGGAGATACCCCACGTCCAAGGTCAGAGAAACCGCACTAAGCCAGTAGGCACTTAGAGCAGGCATCAGAGGGCAGACAGACAGAAACCACAGTCAGAGAAAACTAACCAAAATAATCACATGGACCACAGGCTTATCTAACGCAATGAAACTATGAGCCATGTCATGTAGGGTCACCCAAGACAGGCAGGTCATAGTGGTGAGTTCTGACTCGGCAGCACATATACAAAAATTGGAATGATACAGAGAAGATTAGCATGGCCCTTGCACAAGGATGACACACAAATTTGTGAAGAATTAGGTCCATGAATCAAGGCAAATTGGAAGTGGTCAAACAGGAGATGGCAAGAGTGAACATTGACAATTTAGGAATCAATGAACTAAAATGAACTGGACTAGGTGAATTTAACTCAGATGCCTGTTGTATCTACTATTGTGGGCAAGAACCCCTTAGAAGAAATGAAGTAGCCATCACAATCAACAAAAAATCTGAAATGCAGTACTTGCATGCAATCTCAAAAACGAGAGAACGATCACTGTTTCCAAGACAAACCACTCAATATCAGAGTAATCCAAGTCTATGCCTCGACCAATAATGCTGAAGAAGCTGAAGGTGAACAGTTTTATGAAGACCTACAAGACCTTCTAGAACTAACACCCCAAAAAGATGTCCTTTTCATTATAGGGGACTGGAAAGCAAAAGTCCAGAGATACCTAGACTAACAGGCAAATTTAGCTTTGGAGTACAATATAAAGCAGGCCAGGGGCTAACAGATTTTTGCCAAGAGAATGCACCCGTCATAGCAAACATCCTCTTTCAACAATACAAGAGAAGATTCTACACATGGAAATCACCAGATGGTCAACACCAAAATCAGATTGATTATGTTCTTTACAGCCAAAATTGGGGAAGCTCTATACAGTTAGCAAAAACAAGACTGGGAGCTGATTGGGGCTCAGATCAGGAACTCCTTATTGCCAAATTGAGAGTTAAATTGAAGAAATTAGGGAAAACCACTAGACCATTCAGGTATGACCTAAATCAGATCCCTTAGGTTACACAAAACTGACAAATAGATTCAAGGGATTAGATCTGATAGAAAGAGTGCCTGAAGAACTATTGACAGAGGTTCGTCACATTGTATAGGAGGCAGGGACCAAGATCATCCCCAAGAAATAGAAATGCAAAGAGGCAAAATATTTGTCTGAAGAGGTCTTATAAACAGCTATGAAAAGAAAAGAAGTGAAAGACACAGGAGAAAAGGAAAGATTTACCCATTTGAATGCAGAATTCCAAAGAATATCTAGGAGAGATGAGACCGCCTTCCTCAGTGATCAAAGCAAAGAAATTAAAGAAAATAATAGAATGGAAAAGACCAGAGCTCTCTTCATGAAAGCTAGAGATACCAAGGGAATATTTCATGTGAAGATGGACACAATAAAGGACAGAAATCGTATGGACCTAATAGAAGAAGAAGACATTAAAAACAGGTGGCAAAAATAGACAGAAGAGCTACACAAAGATCATCATGAACCAGATAGCCACCATAGTGTGATCACTCACCTAGAACCAGACATCCTGGAATGTGAAGTCAAGTGGGCCTTAGAAAGCATCACTACGAACAAAGCTAGTGGAGGTGATGGAATTCCAGTTGAGCTATTTCAAATCCTAAAAGATTATGATGTGGAAGTGCTGCTCTCAATATGCCAGCAAATTTGGAAAACTCAGCAGTGGTCACAGGACTGGAAAAGGTCAGTTTTCATTCCAATCCCAAAGAAAGGCAATCCCAAAGAATGTTCAAACTACCACACAATTGCACTCATCTCACACACTAGTAAAGTAATGCTCAAATTTCTCCAAGCCAGGCTTCAGCAATACGTGAACTGTGATCTTCCAGTTGTCCAAGCTGGATTTAGAAAAAGCAGAGGAAACAGAGATCTAATTGCCAACATCCATTGGATCATTGAAAAAGCAAGAGAGTTCCAGAAAAAGCATCTATTTCTGCTTTATTGACTATGCCAAAGCCTTTGACTGTGTGGATCACAACAAAAAGTGGAAAATTCTCCAAGATATGACAATATCAGACCACCTGACCTGCCTCCTGAGAAATCTGCATGCAGGTCAAGAAGCAACAGTTGGTACTGGACCTGAAACAGCAGACTAGCTCCAAATAGGAAGAGGAGTATGTCAAGGCTGTATATTGTCACTCTTCTTATTCAACTAATATGCAGAGTACATCATGAGAAATGCCAGGCTGGATGAAGCACAAGCTGGAATCAAGATTGCTGCACATAAAGAAATTCAGATATGCAGATGACACCAACCTTAAGGTAGAAAGAAAAGAATAACTAAAGAGCCTCTTGATGAAAATATAAAGAGTGAAAAAGTTGGCTTAAAACTCAACATTCAAAAAACTAATATCATGGCATCTGGGCCTATTGTTTCATGGCAAATAGATGGGGAAACAATGGTAACAGTGAGAGACTTTTTATTTTGGCTCAAAATTAATTGCAGGTGGTGACTGTAGCCATGAAATTAAAAGATGCTTGCTCCTTAGAAGAAAAGCTATGACCAATCTAGACAGCATATTAAAAAGCAGAGACATTAGTTTGCCAGCAAAGATCTGTCTAGTCAAAGATACAGTTTTTCCATTAGTCATGTGTGGATGTAAGATTTGGTCTATAAAGAAAGCTGAGTGCCGAAGAATTGATGCTTTTGAACTGTGGTGTTGGAGAAGACTCGAGAGTCCCTTGGACTGCAAGGAGATCCAACCAGTCCATCCTAAAGGAGATCAGTCCTGGGTGTTCATTGGAAGGACTGATGCTGAAGCTGAAACTCCAATACTTTGGCCACCTGATGTGAAGAACTGACTCACTGGAAAAGACCGTGATGCCAGGCATGATGAAGGTAGGAGGACAAGGGGACAACAGAAGATGAGAAGGTTGGATGGCATCACTGACTCAATGGACATGAGTTTGAGTAAGCTCTGAGAGGTAGTGATGGACAGGGAAGCCTGGTGTGCTGCAGTCCATAGGGTCACAAAGAGTCGGATATGACTGAGTGACTAAACTATATATTAAATCAGTTTATTTAAAAAAAAAAAACAGTGAATAAATTAAAACTAGATTCCTTATTTTGCAGTGATAGGACTGTAGCACAGAGTTCTTCAGAAATTTGACTTAAGTCATAGAGTTTGGAAAATCTGGAATTGTTACTTCACTCCAAGCAAAGTAACTATTCGGTTCAGTTCAGTTCAGTCACTCAGTTGTGTCCGATTCTTTGTGACTCCAAGGACTGCGGTGCACCAGGATTCCCTGTCCATCACCAACTCCTAGGCCTACTGAAACTCATGTTCATGGAGTCAGTGATGCCATCCAACCGTCTCATTCTCTGTGGTCCCCTTCTCTTCCTTTCTTCAATCTTGCCCAGCATCAGGGTCTTTTCCAATGAGTCAGTTCTTGCACTAGCTGGCCAAAGTTTCAGCTTCAGCATCAGTTTTCTCAATAAATATTCAAGACTGATTTTTTTTAGGATTGACTGTTTTGATCCCCTTCCAGTCCAAAGAACTCTTCAGAGTCTTCTCCAACACCACAGTTCAAAAGTATCAATTATTCAGCCCTCAGGTTTCTTTATAGCCCAACTCTCCCAGCCATACATGACTGCTGGAAAAACCATAGCTTTGACCAGATGGACCTTTGTTGGCAAAGTAATGTCTCTGCTCTTAACATGCTATTTAGTTTGGTCATAGCTTTTCTTCCAAGGAGCAAGCATCTTTTAATTTCATGGCTGCAGTCACCATCTGCAGTGGTTTCGGAGCCAAAAATAAATAAATAAATAAAGTCTCTCACTGTTTCCATTATTTCCCCATCTATTTGCCATAAAATGATGGGATCAGATGCCATGATCTTAGTTTTTTGAATTCTGAGTTTTAAGACAACTTTTTCACTCTCCTCTTTCACTTTCATCAAGAGGCTGTTTAGTTCTACGTTTTCTACCATAAGGATGGTGTCACCTGTGTATATGAGATTATTGATATTTCTCCCAGCAATCTTGATTTGAGCTTTTGCTTCATCCAGCCTGGTATTTTGCATAATGTACTCTGCATGTACATTAAATAAGCAGGGTGACAATATACAGCCTTGATGTACTCCTTTCCTAATTTGGTACCAGTCTGTTGTTTCCTTTCCGGTTCAAACTGTCACTTCTTGACCTGCATACAGATTTCTCCGGAGACAGATAAGGTGGTCTTATATTCCCATCTCAAATAATTTTCCACAGTTTGTTGTGATCTACACAGTTATATTTATATAAATGCAGTTTTTTATATATCAGTTATGTCTTAATAAATTTTTTAAAAAAGAGACAGAGAAATGCTACCTATATACTCTCCCTAACTGTTCTTATCCATGCTAATTTATTTGACTACTTCAATGGCTGAACAACAACAACGTGTGTACACTGAGACCTTAATTTTAGTCTTCATCTCGCAAGTCACTACTTAACTGCCCACCTTTATAGGTGATGACTCACTATACATCAGCTACTTAGTTGTTGAGTGGTTGCTAAGTGTGTCTGACCCTTTGCAACCTCATGGACTGTAGCCCACCAGGCTTCTCTGTTCATGGAATTCTCCAGGCAGGAAAACTGGAGTGGATTGCCATTTTCTCCAGGGGATCTTCCCAACCCAGGTATCCAACCTGTGTCTCCTGTGTCTCCTGAATTGGCAGGCAAATTCTTTACCTCCAAACCACCTGGAAGGCCCCTGCTACTGAATATTCAATAACATTTAATTTTTCAACTACACTCTTTCTCCCTCAGTACCTCATCTTGTCCCATACGATGTTAATATCAGGAATTCAGTCACTAAAGGAACGTTTCGAGGAAATGTCAAATCCTTTCTCTTCCTTATATCAAGAATTTCTAGAATCTGAGCTTTTGCATCTTAGAAAACTTTCAGAATCTTGACTTTAATCTCCTGCAATCACCTTTTCAACCCTAAAATTTATTTTCAATACATAATAAATATTTGTTTCCTTTGTGAACGTGCCAGGCTCTTTTATGTCACACACTTCAGTACATATTGTTGCATTTCCTTATGAATCTTCTCTTTTTATTGTTTGTAAGTCTTAATCTAAAGCTATCATCTTCATGAAGTTTTTTTGCTTTCACTCTCTCACTGACATGAGATCCCTTTTACCTGTGGCTCACTATATTAAATAATAAACACATTATTTTATATTTATCATGTTTGTTAAAAGTCAAACACTAAGGGACTTTTCCTGGGAGCCTAGTGGTTAAGACTCCTGGCTTCTAATGCCAGGGACAGAGTTTCAAGTCATGGTCAGGGAACAAAAACCCATATGCCACACAGTGGCAAAAAAACAAAAGTCAAACAAAATTTTCTTGAAAGCAGGATATTTGCACTTTTGTATTCCTTGCACTAAACACAGTGCCTGGCACAGACTAGGTGTGTAATGAATTGTGTGATGTAAATAAATGGACAAGATAATTAGCTATCAGCTACAATGCTCCTATTTGCCCAGGGAAGGATTGCCAGGCTTGATTACTTTTTTCTTTTATGTAAGCATCAAAAGACAGATTTCTGAAAGCAGATGGCACATCTATTCATTTGGCAAGATGTATCAATCTTATTTGGTATCATTTTCAGTAGAATACTCTCAGGAAATATTGTGTGATAGATTTCTATTGACCTAATGGATTATTAATGAAGAGGGACAGGGATCCTAATGATACATCTAGGGTGACCTTTCATTAGGTGGCTCGTCTGATGAAAGAAGTTGAATCAGGAAGAGATTCATGGATCTAGACACAGATTGGGAGAAAATGTCTTCCCCTTCATATTCCAAATGTAGGAAAGCCCCACCCATACAAATTCTGCTTTCTTACATAAGCATTGATGAAAGAAGTTAATTATGCATAACTAACACTTATATATTAGCCTAATACAAAAGATGTTCAGTAGATAAAATTGTGAAAGTCATGGAACAAATTTACTTTTGGATTGGTACTAATGGCTCACTATTCTCTATGGTGATGATCTCTCTTTCTTCTCTAAGCTCTAAGCTTTATTCCTTCTCTAGGCTCTAATCTATTTTTTCTCTAAGCTCTTCATAATATGACAGAAATCTTAATACTCCCTGTTTCCAAGGAATTTTAACCTATCTATCAAAATTGTTCCTTTTCTTCTTCCTCTTCCTTCTTCTTATTGCTCCTCCATTTTCCTTATTATCAATATTGTTATCATCAATCCATTACCTTAAAATCATAATTAACCATCTTCAGTGTACTAAAGACATGATTTTATTACGTTTGTTAAAAGTCAAACACTAAGGGACTTCCCTGGTGGTCCAGAAGTTAAGCCTTCAGGCTTCCAATGGCAAGATAGAATATTACTCACACACACAAATATACTCACATACACGTATACATATTCATATAATTCACAGACAAGGTATAAGCTATTATTAAACCATCATTCCTCTAAAATTTCTGAGATTCTTGGAATAATATATTGTATGAAGCTATGTGCACACCTACTGAAGATCCCATTCAGTTAAGTAATATTTGAGGAATTGATAAAAATTTACTTCCTATGAATACAGAATCACTGTATTCTTGATATTTAAGAATCATAAGGCATTTATTGCCAATGTTATTTACTTCCGAGAAATTTACACTGCTTTCAGGTCACTGACCACAAACTATTTTGAAAGGAAAGAATTTATCTAAAATATCACTTAATTCCAGTGAGGCATAAAGAGTACATCAAATCAAATAGTCCAATCTATAGGTCATATGTGAAAGTTAGGCATAGGCATAACCTCTTGAATTTAGGCTTAACCGATTGACTAATTGTGAACAATGAATTGTGAACAGACATTATGTCTTTTCCTGCTGCGATAATCAGCAGCACTTTAGAAAGAGTGCAATTCCGCTGAGTAACGTTTCACAGTGCTCTTTTTCTCAGCACCCACCCGCATTGGTTATGTCCTGCGAGAAATCTGAAATATTTATAGTGCTTGGGTGCTTCAGTCTCCATGTTGTTCACAGCGTTATTCTGTCCTGAATAATTCAATCCAGAAGTCAAGGATGGTACTTCAAGTTTCCCTTTGAAATTCTTAAGCAACTCTAAAACCGTCTCTCTTCAACAAATAACTTTTTGAGAGTTCATCTTATGTTGTTTTGGTTTTGTTATGTTTTGACATGATGATTTAGAATGAAAATGCAGGTATACATACAAACACAGGCACGCAAATGATGAAGTCAGATATGTGGACAGGCAATTTGTTCAAATTAAAACACGAATGAATCAAATTCAGAGAAAAGTTGACCACTGGTTTATTTGCAAATTATCAAGAAATTATTCTCCTTGTCACCTCTCTTTTAGGGGTGTAGATAAGGGTTGGGACTGAAGACACAGAAAATAAAGTGTGGTTCTTAAGGATTATAGAAAATTCTAGTCCCTCTTAATCCTGCTAAGTGTTTGCTAACCTAGAAAAATGCAATAATTAATAGGTTGTCAGTTTTCTGGGGATGTTGGAGTAATGCAGTCATGTATTAGTAATGTGAAGTCCAAATCCTTTTAACAGTTAAGTTTGCCTAGACAGTTGGGTTGTAACCCTAACATTTTCAAGCAAACAAAAAATTATTCCACATTTTTGTTGCTCAAAAATTAGAAGATTCTTCCAGGAGAAAATTTAAGTGGAAAGCTGCTACACTCATTTCAAAGAATGTGCAAGTGGGCAACTGAAGATTTTAATCTCCTGGTACAAAGGGAAAGGAATCTAAGCAGTACTGTACACTGTTTGTTGTGACAATTAACAGTGACATCACAATTCATTACATCGGTACTTAATGACAGTGATCCTAAAATTCAAGCGATTGGTATTAGATACTCCAGAGATGAGTCAAACTGATAACTTATGAGATTCTACCTTCTGATTAACTGACTTGATGACATAAAGGTGGTGGGAAGGGATGAGAAGAATGAACATTCTAATTAAATGAATGAGAACCAAAGACACGGAGATCTGTTTCAGACCATAAATCCAGTTAATAAGCCTTTGGCTTGATGAATGTTTAATAACTTAATTCTGTATTTATATGTTATTTAGGTATACTTTTCTGATGACTTTAAGTTCATCAGACAGTTTCCTAAGTCTTTAAGTTTTATAGTTTTAACAATGAGAACAACGGAACAAATGAGTGTTTCTTACATTCTAGAAATAGACTGAAGTTTCTCTGCTCATGATAAATAGGAATAGAAATGTTACTAACTGATCTTTACTCATTACCTCAGTCAGTACCTTTATTCAGTCAAATATTTGTCATACACTTCTGTGAAAGATGCTATGCTAGAGAGAAAGGTACAACAGTAAAATAGTGAGCAAAAAAGAAAATACTACATGTGTGTTATTGATTCACATATATTCTGCTGTATAGAGAGAAAATAAAGATTAAATATGCTTAGTGAAATGTCAGACAAACACTGCATGTTATCATTTATATGAGAAATCATAAAATAATAAAACAAATTAGGAAATATAAAAAAATAGACTCACAGATATAAAAAACAAACTTGTGATTATTGAGGACAGGGGCAAGAAAGGTGTGGGGAATTAAGATTTATAAATAATTAAGATATACAAATGTATAAAGTAAACTACAATGATATGTTGTACAGGGAATATAGCCACTATTTTATAACAACTATAAGTGCAGTAAAATCTGTAAAAATTTTGAATTGCTATGATGTACACCTGAAACTAATATTGTAAATCAACTATACTTCAATAAAAAAGAAGAAATATCATGAATAGTGTATTATGCTAAAAATAATAAATATTTTAGAAAATTTGAGGAAGATGAATTGGGTCAGAAACACTGAGTTGAAGGACTAGATAGAATCATTGGAAAAGGAAATGGCAACCCACTCCAGTATTCTTGCCTGGGAAATTCCATGAACAGAGGAACCTGTTCATGGTTCAATCTATAGGTGGGTTATAGGGCATGGTGTTGCAAAGAGTCGGCCACAACTCAGAGACTGAGCACTTTAGAAACATTTCAAACATTAAAAACATTTCATTTTGAATAGGATAGAAAGAGTAGATTCACTAGTGAGGTGACTTTAAGCAAAGATTTGGAGAAAGCCAGAGTGTCGGCTGGATGAACCTCCAGAGAAGCCTTTTTGACAAAGGGAACAAAGCTAGGGCCCTCAGAAAGCTCTGCGTTTCCATTGTCCAGGGAACAATGAAGTGACTCCAAAGTGGCTGGATGGAGTATCAAGAAGAAAGTAGGAAGTGAAGTTAAACAGTGGGAGGCCAATCAAGTAGGATCTGTCCGGACTTCCCTGGTGACACAGTGGTTAATAATCCACCTGCCAATCCAAGGGACACAGGTTGGATCCAAGGTCCAGGAAGACCCCATGGGCCATGGGGTTAAGCCTGTGGCCACAACTACTAAACTCCATGCTTCTAGAGCCTGTGCTTCGCAACAACAGACGCTGTTGCAATGGGAAGCCCATGCACCACAACTAGAGAGTAGTCCCCTTTCACTAGAGAAAAATTAGAGAAAGCCCACATGCAGCAGTGAAAATCCAGAGCAGCCAAAAATCCAAGCAAAAATAAATGCACAAAAAGTAGGTTCTGTTGTGCATTACAGTGTGGGTGTTTCTCTCTGTAAAGTGAGGAATCACTGCAGAATTTTAGGCAGAATAGTGACATTGGCTGATTCATAATTTTAAAGTACCACCCTAGACCCTATTGAGAATAGACTGCCAGGGATCTAGGGTAGAAGGATGACAACCTGAAAAAGCCTTGCTATCAGCTCAGACCAAGGTAATTAGCGAGGAGCAGAGGTTGGATCTTAGGTATATTTTCACGGTTGTGCCCACAGGATTTGCTGACCTATTGATCATGTTTGTGAGAGATAACAAGATAGCTCCAAAGTTTTGTACTTAAGTATAAGAAAGGAATTGCTATCAAATGAAACTGGGGAAGGGGCTCCCCAGGTGGCGCTAGTGGTAAAGAACCCGCCTGGCAATGCAGGAGACACAAGAGGCTCCATTTTGATCCTTGGGTAGAGAAGATCCTCTGAAACATACACCAGTATTGTTGTCTGGAGAATCCCACTGGCAGAGAAATCTGGTGGGCTAGAATCCAATGGATCACAAGGAGTTAGACATGACTGAAGTGACTTGGCATGCACACACACAATAACATATCTCCAGGGCTTTGTTCCAACGGGCTTTGTTCTGGGGCTTTATTTCCAATGAGAACTGACTCATGGGAAAGGACCCTGATGCTGGGAAAGATTGAAGGCAGGAGGAAAAGGGGACTACAGAGGATGAGATGCTTGAATGGCATCACCGACTCGATGGACATGAGTTTGATCAAGCTTCGGGAGTTGGTGATGGACAGGAAGCCTGGCGTGCTGCAGTCCATGGGGTTGCAAAGAGTCGGACATGACTGAGTGACTGAACTGAACTGAACTGAGGGCTTTGTTCACTTCCTCACCCAGTAGAATGTCAGCAGTAAGAAAAGAGCTGAAATCTGTCACAGTCCAATATTATCAGGAGAAGAATCAGAGTAGTTATTATGGAGTGATTTTTAAGATAAGCATTGTGTTAGTTTCCTTTGTCTGCTGTGACACATTACTACAAACATGAAGGTTTAAAACAACAGAGACATATTCTTTCATATTTGCAGAGATCAAAGGTTCAACACCAGTTTTCTCAGGGCCACAATCCCTCCAGAAACTCTGGGTGAATCCTTTCTTATCTCTTCCACCTTCTGCCTAGGTTCCTTATCTTCTGTGTTAGTCACTCAGCTGAGTCTGACTCTATGTGACCCCACGGACTGTAGCCCACTAGGCTTTCCTGTCCATTGGATTCTCCAGGTGAGAATACTGGTGTGGATTGCCATTTCCTTCTCCAGAGGATCTTCCTGCCCCAGGGATTGAACCTGGGTCTCCTGCATTGCAGGCAGATTCTTTACCATGTGAGCTATAGGGAAGTCCATTCCTTATCTTGGGTCCACACTACTCCAATCTCTGCCTGCATCTTCACTTCAACTTTTCTTTGGTATGTACTAAACATCCCTCTTTCCCTGGCTTATGGGAATATCTATGATTGAATTTAAGAACTGGTTAATTCAGGATAATCTCCTCAGGTTGACATCATTGACAAAATCACAACTACAAGACCCTTTTTCCTTCTCAGTTAATGTGAGTAGCTTTCAGTAATTAGGAAATAGTATCTTTGTTAGCTGCTCTTCAGCATAAAAATAAGAGTGTGTTGAATCCAGGGGCTTCCCAGGAGGTGCTAGTGGTAAATAACCCACCTTCCAATGCAGGACATACGAGACTTGAGTTCAGTCCTTGGGTTGGGAAGATCCCTTGGAGGAAGGCATGGCAATCCACTCCAATATTCTTGACCAGAGAACACCATGGACAGAAGAGCCTGGTGGGTTACAGTCCATAGGGTTGCAAACAGTCAGACATGACCGAAGTGACTGAGCATGCACACACACACACATGTTGTATTCATTACAGCAAACATTAATTTGAAAGTAGAAAGCTACCCGTTTAAACTCAGCAGAATTGAGATCATGTGTGTCCTTGAGCAGAGTGGCTTAAGTGTAGTGGTGTTGGCAAAGTCCTGAATGAAGTGGAATTAAGAGAAGAAGGCAAAAGAGAAAAAAAAAATTGAACTCAAGCAATATTTTCAAGGAGTTTTGCTCTAAAAGAGAAGTCAAGCAATTTGGTATAAGCTGAGGAGTAAACTGGGTCAATTTTTTTTTTTTTTAATTCTAAAGATGAAAGAATATAGTGAAGCTAGTGAGGATATAGGATGTTAAAGGAAAGGATGAGAATAACAGAGCTGATGTTCTTTACTGTGTGCCATGGTTTAGAATCCTCCAGAAACAGGCCTGAAACCAAGAATGAGTTCAATTAGTTTATTCAGGCAACAGAGGATTGGAGTATGAGAGACAAAAAAGAGAAGAAAGCCCATATCTGTGTTATGAGCAGGTTGCCACTGTGGGAAATTGGAGCTCTGTCCTTCTCAGACCTCTGGGGGGCTGTGTGAAACACAGCTCAGGGTTTTATCTCTCCAAGGGCAGGAGGGTTAAGAGACTTTATTCACCCTCTATTGTCTGTTGTTGGGTGAGCCTTGTTCCCTGGAGAATTGACACAAGAGAATTTCTGACCTGGTCTGTGCTTGTTCTGAACACATCCCTGTAGATGAAGTCTTTGAAGAGAGAATCGCAGGTGTTAGAACTAGGAACTCTTCCCGTATGTGAATAAAACTGAGATGAATACAGGGGCCTAGGGTCTGTTACAGAAGGGGAGAGAGAGAGGTGCCCTAAGATCACCATATTTCGTTTGCATAATCTATATAAAAGCTTTCACTTCACTAACTTGCTGCTGAAAGTGGACTCTGGCTGCTCACTGCTCAAAACAAAATAAAGAGACCATGTTGATGAAAAGGAAAGTTGGCTTTATTTTGGATGCTGGCAACCAGGGTAGTGGGGGAGGTCTTCCCCCTGGAACAATCAAGGGGCAAGAGTTTTTATAGACTGAGGAGAGAAGTCTACATGCTGAAATAGTCAGCTTTGACAGTCATCTTGAAATTGGTCATTGGTGGTCTGATCAGCATTATTTTGATTGTTTTAAGTACAATTAATCTTCAGTTCTGGGATCGGTTTGTTTCCATTTCTTTGAGGCCAGTTCTCAGAATTTAGTCATCTTATGTCATGGGGCTTCCCAGGTGGCTCAGTGGTAAACAATCCGCCTGCCAATGCAAGAAACCCAAGAAGATCCCCTGGAGAAGAAAATGGCAACCCATTCCAGGAGTCTTGCCTGGGGAAATCCCATGGACAGAGGAACCTTATGGGCTACAGTCCATGGATCGCAAAAGAGTCTTAGTGACTAAACAACAGCATGTCATGGCTACAGCCTGGCCATCATGTAGTTAACTTCTTCTGCCTGATGGAGTTTCAGTATCTCTAAAGATACCTCACGTAATATGGTCAAAATATTATCTATAGCCCTTGAGAAGGAATTAAAGATTCTTGACTGTGCATAATGACTAAGCTATTATTATTTGATCTCCTTTAGCTGTTTTCTTTTGTTTCTGCATTTCTCACTTCTCTGATTAAACTTTTCTTTAGCTTAGTTTTTCCACAGACAAAAGGCAGACAGGACATGGGAGGCAAGGACCATAGTGTCCTGCTCCATTTCAAACTGAGTATATATGTGTTTATCTGATTTTATACCTGCATATATAAATTGAATGTGAAAGAGAAATTAGAAAATTAATACACTGATGTCTAGAGGAAGATAGCCTTATAGTTCAAATATCTATTATTTTTCAATTAAATATCAGTGATAGAAGTTATAAAACTTGTTTCAAAGAATAAAAAACTTTATATGATAGAAGAAACTACCGCATGATTTATTTTTTATAAATATGGAAATCAGAAACTTTTCTTCATTTAAACAGCAAAAATATTTTTTCCAACATGTGTCAAAGAAGTATTTTAATTCTAGAGACATGGCTCTTAGTTCTTAAAACTTGCCTTGAGGATGTAACCTTTGTTGGAACAGAAATGTTTCTTTTGTGTACAAATTATTTAAATTAGATACAGAATCATCTCCCTTAGATACATTTCACATATAATGAGCATGAGAAGATGGACAGATTTTTATGTGTCTTCTCTGTTAGGCAAACAGGCACATGGCATATGTTTGGGAATTATAATGAAATTAAATATTGTTTGTTTTCATCAATAAATTTACTCAAAAAGAATGTCATGAATTCAGTTCAGTCACTCAGTTGTGTCTGATTCTTTGAGACCCCATGGACTATAGCATGCCAGACTTCCCTGTCCATCACCAGTTCCCAGAGTTTACTGAAACTCATATCCATCGAGTCGGTGATGCCATCCAACCACCTCATCCTCTGTCATCCTCTTCTCCTCCTGCCTTCAATCTTTCCCAGTATCAGGATCTTTACAATGAGTCTGTTCTTAGCATCAGGAGGCCAAAGTATTGGAGTTTCAGCTTCAACATTAGTCCTTTCAATGAATATTCAGGACTGACTTCCTTTAGGATGGACTGGTTGGATCTCCTTACAGTCCAAGGGACTCTCAAGAGTCTTCTCCAACACCACAGTTCAAAAGCATCAATTCTTTTGGTGCTCAGCTTTCTTTATAGATCAATTCTCACATCCATACAGAGAAGGCAATGGCAACCCGCTCCAGTGTTCTTGCCTGGAAAATCCCAGGGACAGCGGAGCCTTTTGGGCTGCCATCTATGGGGTCGCACAGAGTCCATCAAGACTGAAGTGATTTAGCAGCGGCAGCAGCACACCCATACATGGCTACTACCACAGCCTTGACCAGACGGACCTTTGTTGGCAAAGTCATGTCTCTGCTTTTTAATATGCTGTCTAGGCTGGTCATAACTCTTCTTCCAAGGAGCAAGCGTCTTTTAATTTCATGGCTGCAGTCACCATCTGCAGTTGTGATTTTGGAACCAAAAAATAAAGTCTCTCACTGTTTCCCCATCTATTTTCCATGAAGTGATGGGACCAGATGCCATAACCTTAGTTTTCTGAATGTTGAGCTTTAGGCCAAATTTTTCACTCTTGTCTTTCACTTTCACAAGAGGCTCTTTAGTTCTTCTTCGCTTTCTGCCATAAGGATGGTGTCATCTGCATATCTGAGATTATTGATATTTCTCCCAGCAATCTGAATCATGAATTATCTGTGGCAAAATAAAATAGGCTGTGTTAGTCCCTTTCCATTTCTGTTATTTGTTTATATTTGTTTCACAGGTGGAGAGAATTTCCTTGAAATTGACTAATTATTGACAAAGAAATCAATATGTTGTGGTTTTATAAATTTTTTGAAATAAAAGTGATTACATCCTTCTAACCTTAAATAGATTTGAGAGTGGCTGACTGATTCTATTTACAGTACTACAAGACTCAAATAATAGCTATATTCATTTCTAAACTGCCTTTTGCATTTTTAGGCAAGATAATATGTATATTTTTGAACAAGTAAAGATATTTGGGGCTTCCCGGGTGGCTCAGACAGTAAAGAATCTGCCTGCAATGTAGGAGACACATGTTCAATCCTTGGGCCAGGAAGATTTACTGGGGAAGGGAATGGCAACACACTCCAGTATTCTTGTCAGGGCAGAGGATCCTGGCCAGCTGCAGTCCAAAGTGACCAAGTGTTAGTTGCTCAGTCCTGTCTGACCCTTTGTGACCCTATGGACTGTAGCCCAGCAGGCTCCTCTGTCCATGCGATTTCCCAGGCAAAGATACTGGAGTGGATTACTGTTTCCTTCTCCAGGGGATCTTTCCAACCCAAGTATCAAACCTGGGTCTCCTGCAATGCAGGCTGATTGTTTATCGTCTCAGCCACCAGGGAAGCCCCATGGCTGTGATCCATGGAGTCACAAAGAGTTGGACAGAGCATCTAACACTCACTTTTTTCACTTTTCAAAGATATCTTAAAGCATTACAGTTGATATCTATAATGCCAGGAAATAGACATCTACTCCCCAAGCCCCTCCAACTCTGCCTTCTGGAATTTTGTCTAATAATCACCAGAAGCACAACTTTATCTCTTAGTTTTACCTCCTTGCTCTAACAAAAACCTGATTTTCCTCTGAGAACACCACTGCCCCTGGAAATCTCTTGGGTACTTTATTAGTTTCCTCTGCATGTAATTGTGCTTAGTCGCTCAGTTGTGTCCAACTCTGTGCAACCCCATGGACTGTAGCCCGCCAGGCTCCTCTGTCCATGGGATTCTCCAGGCAAGAATACTAGAGTGGGTTGCCACACCCTCATCCAAGGAATCTTCGCAACCCAGCGATCAAATCCAGGTCTTCCACATTGCAGGTGGATTTTTTACCATCTGAACCACTAGGGAAGCCCATTATAAGCCTTCTGCAATCAATTGCCACTACCTGAGGGGCTTAAAACAACTTATCCTCTCAGAATTCTAGAGACAAGAAGTCTGAAAACAAGGGGTGGGTGAAGCCATGCTCCTCTGATTGCTCTGGGAAAAAGTCCCCGTTGTCTCTTCTAAGTTCTAGTGTTCCACAGGAATTGTGGTGTTTCTTGACTTGTAAAGGCATCAGTCTCATCTCTGTCTCTGTCATCACATGGGCTTTTCCCTTTGTGAGTATATGTCTGTTTTATTCTCCTGTTCTTAGAAGGACACCAGTCTACTTGTATTAAGATGACTCTAATGTCCTTGTGACCAACCTAGATAGCATATTAAAAAGCAGAGACATTACTTTGCCAACAAAGGTCCGTCTAGTCAAGGCTATGGTTTTCCCAGTGGTCATGTATGGATGTGAGAGTTGGACTGTGAAGAAAGCTGAGTGCCGAAAAATTGATGCTGGAGAAAAATTGGTGTTGGAGAAGACTCTTGTGAGTCCCTTGGACTGTAAAGAGATCTAACCAGTCCATCCTAAAGGAGATCAGTCCTGGGTGTTCATTGGAAGGACTGATGCTGAAGCTGAAACTCCAATACTTTGGCCATCTCATGTGAAGAGTTGACTCATTGGAAAAGACTCTGATTCTGGGAGGAATTGGGGGCAGGAGGAGAAGGGGATGACAGAGGATGAGATGGCTGGATGACATCACTGACTCGATGGATATGAGTTTGAGTAAACTGCAGGAGTTTCTGATGGACAGGGAGGCCTGGCGTGCTGCGATTCATGGGGTTGCAAAGAGTTGGACACGACTGAGTGACTGAACTCAATTGACTGAATGTCCTTGTCTTAACATGATTACATCTGCAAAGACTCCATCTCCAAATAAGTTCACCTCCATAGGTACCATGGTTAATACTGCTCCCCGCCCCCTAGTATTTTAGTGGCACAATTCAACCTACAGCAGGTGCTGACTTCTTTTGTAAGTTTAGTTTAATCAAATATGGTGAAAGGTAATATAGATTTTCTGTCATAGCTCCAGTAACATTGGATCAGAAAGTACTCTCCTTCTGAAAGTCACTTTTAGAATATTCTTCTTCCAACTTATATAAACACTTGTAGCATTGAATTTCACATCTTTGCATTATGGTACCAACATTCTCTCTGTTCATTGATGATTTTAGTTCACTCTAACATTTCCAATCTGCTTTTACCAAAATTTTGGTGATTTCAGTCCTTCTAATGGTCTGGACTCTCAACTTCTCAAATCAGTCCTTCCCTGTGATCTTCTTCCTTTCTCCCACTGCCAACTATACCATGCTCATATTCCAAAACTTCATCTTTAACAATGGCAGCACATTGCCTGTAATCACAGTTTCATGCATTTTACTTATTAGCCATTGCCTTCTATGTCTTGAGTGTGCTTGATCCAGCTTTCTCCCTCCAGTGATTTTCTTCTTCCTTCAATTTGCTGACTACCTGAAGTTGATCAATTCTATCAACTTGTCATTATATCTAGCGTCACACACTCACTTTACTTTTTAAAATTTGAAATTCAATGGTCAATTATTTTTACTACTACCTTTCATATAGGTGGCTCAGATGGTAAAGCATCTGCCTATAATGCAGGAGACCTGGGTTCAGTCCCTGGGTCAGGAAGATCCTCTGGAGATGGAAATGGCAACCCACTCTAGTACCCTTGCCTGGAAAATCCCATGAAAGGAGGAGCCTGGCACAATGAGTCAGACAGGACTGAGCGACTTCAATTTCACTTTCATATACCTTCAATTCTTTGTTTATTTTGACAAAATAAACCCAATTAACTGCAAGCTTCTGCCTTATAATACCCAAATCTCTGCAGTAAAACTTGGCAAAAGAATAATATATAGCCATGCTTATTGGGCTTCCCTGGTGGTTCAGACTGTAAAGAATTAGCCTGCAGTGCAGGAAACCTGGGTTTGATCCCTGTGTTGAGACGATCCCTTCGAGAAGGAAATGGCAACCCACTCCAGATTCTTGACTGGAGAATTCCATGGACAGAGGAGCCTAGCAGGCTGCAGTCCACAGGTCTGAGCAACTAACACTTTAAATTTTCATGCTCATTTTTGGTCGTAATTAATAATTGCTTAAATAAAAGTGTACCCTAATGTCAATCTCGCAATCTCAAGGGTGCCGTTACAGCTACCCAAAAATTTTACATTATTTCCTCACTTTTTCAGTCTCTTTCCACTAGGGACTCTTTCATACTTTCTGTATTCTTCTCAATGTCTAAATCTATCTCCCAGTCCATCTCATTTAACTAATGATGTATATGTCTATTTCACTAGGAAAACTGTACCAAACAGAAGAGGACTTGATCAGAATTCCACCACTGCATCTACCCAGGTACTTGCATATGCAACCATAAAATACAGGCTCCATCAAAATAAGAAGGATGCTCATTTGTAGCATTTTGTATTTGCTTTGTACATTTGACTTAGATTGGCAAGTCCTATCTCATATTGTCCTTGGTTTTCAAATAATATAATTTTAAGAGAAAACTGACGAAATATGTGTGTGTGTGTGTGTTTGTGTGTGTGTGTGAGAGAGAGAGAGAGAGAGAGAGAGAGTGTTCTCTGAGGGGGTATTCTAGTTTATAGAATTTTAAATCTTTAACCTACAAAGATATCATACAAGGTAGTAGAATTCTTTGTATAATTTTATTGTAAAAAGACTATACCACTCAAAAGAAACTAATCAAAGATTCTCAACTGCAAATTGTCTATATTTGAAATTAGTAATGGATATTTTTTATGAACAATATTTTGCCTCATCCACATTCTCTCTTGTTTCTATGTGCTTGTGTTTTCCTATTAATGTTTATGAATTTCAATTAACTAATTCAGAACACTTTCTATTTTTTCTAAAGACCACAGTTTAAAAGTTACATGGTTGATGACCAGTTGAGAACACTGAAAGAAAAATAATACATTTTACATTTGAAAAATATCCACTTGTATTTATTGCATTGACATAAACTATGCACTTTTTCAAAACTAGACTGAAAGGTCTATAAAGAAAGAATATATGTTTATCATTGTATAAGTCACCAAACCTTACAAAATGTTTTGAATACATTGGTTAAATTAATGATTTTCAATGTATGATTTACAAAGAAAGGACATATAGCCATTGTTTCTTTATTTAAGTTTAAACTTAAGTGTGAGCGATTTCCTTGTAAATTCTCATACATTCCTAAGATCATTCCAGTAGATTCCATCACTGTGTACTTTTAGGTAGCTGATCATTGATTTTTCAGATGAAATGTGTGGTTAATGGGAATAATGGAAAATACAGCTGCCTTCTCTGTTAGGCACACAGGCATATGACATACAGGGAATGAAAAAAGGTCTTTAGAAATGTGTTATTCAGAACTAATTCAATGTGGAATTGCTCTGTTCTAACATTACACATGATGGATGAGTAGTCTAATTCCCATGTGCATTGTCACATTACAGAGTTCTATCAATCCAAAATTTTATTGTTAACGGCAATGAGCTCTGTGTAATGGCTGACACATTAGCACAGAAATGCTCCTTTTTTGTCACAAATGTATTGTTGAAGCTGTTTAATACTTGTTTGCTTACCCATAATGGTAGAAAATGCATCTATAATTACTGTCATGGGGCTGAGACTATACCATCTGGTATGGAAAGAAATGTTTGTATCCAGGCTTACTAGACCAGAATATATATTCTGAGCCATTAAGGTAAAACCATTCATCCTATACAATAACTGCTTCACTATATGAGCACAGACTAATGAGCATAAACACAGTTGGGTTTGGAAAAATTTAAGAAAATATTATGTTTCATAATATAGTGCTCATTCTCTCAAGAAAAATAAAATATATACAAGCTTTACCTCCAACAAGTTTTTTTTATTCTATTTAATACCCAAAAACATTTACTCCATTATGGATATCAGAAAGTCCTCAGGTTAAATGAAAGATCATTTTTTTAAAAAACTGAGCATTGCTTGTGGGTTTCCCTTTTTCATTTTCAATAATTGCATTATCCTAGGTTTGTATTATTTCCTCTTTCATTTTAGTAAAGAAGTATGGAAAGTCTTTAGCCTTTTGTTGTATATTTTGTGCATATAGAATATCCTTCTTGGGTGAAGATGCAGTCACGTTTAAGGAAGAAAAAAAAAAAAGAACAAGACATCCAAAATCTATACAAGAAAAATCATAAAATTTTATTCTGAGATCTAACTGACACAAAAGAGACTTGAACAAGTAGAAAAACAGTTCATTTTCTTGAATAGAAGAGCTCGAGAGATGTTAGCTCTCCCTGAGGTCATTTATAATTGAAACCTACCCATTTAAAATGCCAACAGTTGTTTTTCTGGACATAGATGACTTGATCATAAAACTTATTTGGAAAAATAAGCAAAAAGAAGCAAACAGAAAAGAAGAAAGTGAGGATAATATGTCCTACATGATATTAAAGCATATTTAAAAGCCATTGTAATTACAATTGGCACATGATCAGATTGACCAATCAGTGGAACAGAAGAGAAGCTTTAGAAACTTTCCCAATTTTGGGTGTCTATGTGGCAACAACATTGGCATTTAAAACTTGTGCTGGTGGTGGTGGCGGTTTGGTGGTGTAGTTGCTAAGTCAGGTCCGACTCTTGCAACCCATGGACTGTAGCCAGCCAGGCTTCTCTTTCCATGGGATTATTTAGGCAAGAATACTGCAGTGGGTTGCCATTTCCTTCTCCAGTGTGGGTAAAGGCAGACATTTAAATTATTGATGTAGTGATAGCTGATTAGCTGCAGACAACAAGATAAAAGCTAAACTCATTTCTATGTATGTGTGAATATCAAATTTGACTCTATGGGTTAGATTCAAAGGTTAAAAAAAAGAAAGAAAAGGAAACCATCAACTTGAAACATATTATGAATAAATTATTCTGTAATGTCGAATAATGGATATCAATTTTTTTTTTGTCATGTACCAAAAAATCTCAGATCTTTAATGAATGTTTGTTTGGATCTTGCTTCTGCTGGACAGCTTTATTCTCTGGACTGGGCTTAGCTGATCTCAGTTTGACTTGATCATATGTCTGCAGTTAGATGTTGAGTTTGCTGGTGATTCGCTAAGACATATTAATAAAATATTGTTAATTATTTTAGAGGTAATAAGAGTATTCTGGCTATTTTTAAATAGTCCAAAAGTTTAGAGAAACAAACTACACTATTCATAGTTTAAATGACATATCTAGGGTTTGCTTCAATTAAAAAGTGATGGAGAAATGTGGCTGAAGATATTGACTAGCCATTATTAGCAATTTTTGAAACTAGAGAGAGAATTTGCTCAGTCGGGAAGTTGTGTCTGACTCTTTGCGACCCCATGGACTGCAGCCCGCCAGGTTTCTCTATTCATGGGATTTTCCAGACAAGAGCACTGGAGTGGGTTGCCATTTCCTCCTCCAGGGAATCTTCCTGACCCAGGGATTAACTACCGCCACCTGGGGTGCCCTGGAGAGAGGACAAATGGGGTTATATTATTCCCTATGACTTTTGCATATGTGTTTTTTACATAATATAATGCTGAAACAAAGTAACAAAAACAACAACCAATTATATTTACTTTCAAGTACCTTGAGGAGGGGTTTTCCTGGTTGCTCAGCGGCAAAGAATCAGCCTGCCTTGCAGGAAAAGAGAGTTCCATCCCTGGGTTAGAAAGATCCCCTGGAGAAGGAAATAGCGACCCTTTCCTGTATTCTTGCCTGGGAAATACCATGGACAGAGGAGCCTGGCAGACGACAGCCATGGAGTCACAAAAGAGTTGAACTCAATTTAGAGATTAAATAACAACTATGAGGAAGCAAATATTATGAGTAGCACTTTACACCAAAATGACTCAGCCAGTATTTCAAATGAATGCCCTGAGACAGATTTGCTGGGAACCTTACGTCAGGAATTTTGTTAATTTTTTTAAATCAAGCTGAATGTCTGGAAAGTTTTGTATTCTTGACTGTTCATGAAAGCTAAATATAAACCTCTCATTTATTCCCCTGTGCTCTAAGCATTTGAAAACCGTGGAGAATTAAAGAACAACTGGCAACAGAAACATTTGCCTCAATTTAAAAATTTTAATTTAACATTTTAAAACAAAATTGGATAGAATAGATCTTTAGAATAGATATATCTCAGTGTTATATTAGGTATTTTGAAAACTCTGATAGTATGTCTTGAATAATTCAAATTTTATTTTATATATTTATAAAAAAGTGAAGTTTCATAAGAACATGCAATGCCAGAGAAATAAAAGAGGCAGTGTTTATTGCAAAGTTGCCTAGAATTTGGAGGCACAGACTTTTTCCTAAAATGTCAGTTGGTACAAGGAACAGTGGTGGTAAGGAGAGTTGTCTGTTTCTCAACAGAAGAAAAAGAATGGGGACTGTAAGGAAAAATAGTAGTCTTGCTAAACTGCCAATACTTGAAAGAGACTGACAATGAGATAGAGAATACTGATCAATATTGACATTATTTATAAATGTATGTGTAAGTAGCCTAACAAACATAATAGAATATATGCTAGCTGCATATTTTTAGATTGTTTAAATGTGAGAAAACATTTAAACATAATTTATAATATTAATGATCTAAGGAGAAAACATGATTTTTTAATAGAAAATACTCATTCGGCAAAAATCGAAATAATTCCTAATTTAAAAGATGAAACATTAAGATAAATTAGAATTACTAAATATTTCCTTTGCAAGATATGTATGTGTGTGTGTGGATAGATATGTGAGTACATATATGTATTTATATGTATTAAAAAGTGAAAGTGTAAGTCACTCAGTCGTGTCCGACTCTTTGTGACCCCATGTATTATAGCCCAATAGACTCCTCTGACCATGGAAGTTTTATAGGCAAGAATGCTACACTGGGTTGCCATTTCCTTCTCCAGGGAATCTTCCCCACCCAGGTGTTGAACCCAGGTCTCCCGCAATGCAGGCAAATTCTTTACTGTTTGAGCCATGAGGAAAGCCTATTTATATGTACGCTTGCATATATATGTATATATGTGCTTATATGTATATATATAAATATATATATACACAAGTATATATACATATACGTGTCTATACATTTGTCTATATGTATAAACAAATACACACATATGCCATACAAATTACACATTATGTACTGTTGTATATATAACTCTACAATACAAATACATACATACACTTTTCATATATATATAAGTGTAAAAATATGTGTGTCCCTTTCAATTAAAGTCAAAAGCCAAACTAACCACAATGTCTCTATATTTAACTGGAGATCATAGCACATAGATATATTTTTTAATGCACTAGGTATATAAGCATACATAAACATTTGTCAATATTCCAAATTAAAATATTATTTTAATTGTTTAACCCAAGAGATCATGTAAAAAATTGTCATAAATAAATTCAGTAAGTTAGCGGAGTACAAAATTATTACACAAACATCATAAACCCTCCTATATATTGAAAATGTGATGAAAGAAAATATCAGGTCTAATTAAAACAAAGAACTAAGACATACAGACATAAACTTAACAAGAAGTGTTCTAGATTTAAACAGAGATCAACTTTAGGGTATTTCTGAGTAACACAATATTAAATTTGAAAAAATGAAAAGTTGCCCATAATTTTCAATGGAAAGAATAAACACAAAAATGCAATTTTATCTCTTTATTTTTTAATACATTCAAATGTATCCTAATACATTCGAGAAGTTTTTCCCTAAAATTGGAGAATTTTGAATATAAATTGGAATTGGACAAGTATTTCTAATGATTACTAAAATTCCAGAAATAACTATTCATATATCCAATTACATAAAATTATACATTTCTGTATGACCTTAAAAAGAGAGTAATCACAAACAACAAATAACAAACTAGGAAAAATGATTGAAACTCTTATCACAGACATTGATCTTTCTAATACAAATGGCACTTAGACATTGACAAGTACAGAGCAAACATCCTTTTAGTAAAAATCACATAATGAAGATGAATAAAGTTTTTAAATTAAGATAGATAAATTGTAATAACGCATGTAAAAAAATATTCAATCTCTCATTAAAACATAAAAATTGAAACCATAAGGAAAAACTCATTTCTCTCCTGATTATCAGGAATCCAAATGTTGAGCGCATATTCTGTTTATAAAGTTGTGGAAAAACAGACACTCTCAAACACAGTTCTGGGAATGCAAAATGATATAAATCTTGATAGGGAAAACTTGCCATCTACTAAGATTAAAATTGGGCTTCCCTGGTCGCTCAAACAGTAAAGAAACAGCCTGCAATCCAGGAGACCTGAGTTCAATCCCTGGGTTGGGAAGATTCCCTGGAGGAGGGCATGGCAATCTACTCCAATATTTTTGCCTGGAGAATTCCATGAACAGAGGAGCCCGGTGAGCTGCAGTCCATGGTGTTACAAAGACTCAGACAGGACTGAGAACACGGCACAGTGATTAAAATTTCCCTTTCATTCTGCAATTTTTCTTCTGAAAATTATGCTATGTTAATATTCATGTACTCACAAAATTATTTATAGTAGAATTATTTCCTTTTAAAAATGAAAATATCAAAATGTTTATCTTTAGGGATCTTTTAAAATATTCTACTGCACATTTTTTTATCCTTGGTTGTTAGTCACTCCGTCGTGTCCGACTCTTTGTGGACCCCATGAACTGTAGCCCACCAGGCTCCTTGGGCCACAGGATTCCCCAGGCACGAAAACTGAGTGGGTAGCCATTCCCTTCCCCAGGGGATCTTCCCAAACCAGGGATCGAACCCAGGTCTTCCACATTGCAGGCAGATTCTTTGCCAACTGAGCCACAAAACACTTTTGGGAATACTTAGTAGTTATACCAAAAAGATAAACATCTTGATACTCATACAGAAATTGTTCTGGTATATATTGCTAAGGTTGGAAAAATGTGGTATGGAATCATGTGCATAACATACTGATAGTGAAAGAAGGGAGAAAACAATGTATTTGTATAAAGAAACATTGGAAGAAAATTCTTCACATTAAAAAATTCTTCCCTCCAGGGTTCAGGGTGTAGATATGAAGTAAATAGAAACATAGAGGAAGGAGCTTTCACTTTTTACTTTTTTATGTTGCACTTATTTTGAACCAAGTAAATGTTTTAGTAATGTTTTACCTCTTCTTAAAAAATAACTTTTTAAAAGACTCTTCACCGAATTTGGATGACATGATTAAAGGTATGCACTTTGTAAAGAGTCCCGATAGACAATAGTACTATTGAACATTGGGAAAATACAACTACGTCTATGATTATTTAGTGTGCTGCCTCTGTAGTGATATAGACTGCCCTATTGCCAATTGTGAATATTTCTATCCTGAGCATATCCTTATTATTCTCCAGGAGTAATTTGCAGTGCCTTAGTGCAACCAGCCGTCACATGGCTCAGTGCAGTTCTTAGGCCATCAATTATTGATGTATCCCAACCAGATATGACTTCTAATTTGCTCTCAGGGATAATTGTGCATGGAAATTTTTATAATTACTTTACCATTGGGAAGTATATTTTACATTAAACTGTGAAAATGACAAGGCTGCTAGAATTCACTTGCAAACAAATGTCAGCAACGTCAAGGACTAGCAATCCAAACTGATAGAAGGCTTGTTTTTACTTAATTTTCATAAATTCTGATGCCTTCATTCTTTAAGATGACACTTCTTTAAAGTCAGCTTTGCACAATCTCGAATCTATCTTTAAGGTGTGATTTCCATCACTTGAGCCAGGTCGGTATTTCTAGATTGTTTTACAAGTAACCCAAGCCATTTCATCTGGCAGTATAGCTTCTCATGCACTGGAGGAAAAATGAGAGAAACAGTTGGCTCAGAAACTGTAGAGATTTTTAAATTATAATAGATGTTCTTCATCACAAAGTAGCTAGTAAGCAAAATCTCAGTGTAAACCCTGTGTAAAAGAAACATGTTAAAGAATATTTTTATAAACTCTAGGATTATAATAGCTTCTCAAAAAAGACTTCACAAGTCAAAAAATTACTACCCACCTACAGAGAATAAAGAAGAGTGTATAACATGGAAAAAAGCATTTAAGAAAGACAATTATTGGCTTACACTAGACTTTTTGAAGAGATTTCCTGGTAGTCCAGCTGATAAAGAATTCTGCCTGAAATGCAGAAGACTCTGGGTTGGGAAAATCCCCTGGAGAAGAGATAGGCTACCCACTCTAGTTTCATGGGCCTCCCTGGTAGCTCAGATGGTAAAGAATCCACATGCAATGTGGGAGATCTGGGTTCGATCCCTGGGTTGGGAAGATCCCTGGAGGAAGGCATGGCAACCCACTCCAGTCTTCTTGCCTGGAGAAGGAAACGACATCTCACTCCAGTGTTTTTGCCAGGAAAATTCTATGGATAGAGGAGTCTGACGGACTTCAGTTCACAGGGTCTCAAAGAATTGGACACAACTGAGTGACTGTGAAGCTCTTAGTGAACATAATAATATTGAACCCATATTTTTAATGGCAATAATTAGTAAAAGTAATCATTTATACTTAAAAAAGCATTCAGTTCTGTGGTTATTTTCCTCTGGATATTTTCTAAATGTGTGTTTTAGGTCTCCTT
This sequence comes from Muntiacus reevesi, assembly GCF_963930625.1. Lineage (NCBI taxonomy): Eukaryota > Metazoa > Chordata > Mammalia > Artiodactyla > Cervidae > Muntiacus > Muntiacus reevesi. The sequence continues at coordinate 59,743,893 of NC_089259.1, forward strand.
GTCTTTTTATGATTAAATTAGACAGAATTTATCTCTTATTTTTATTTTTCAAATGGCCCAGATATTTAGTTCTCAACTATCATATATTTTCCTTTCCTAACTCATTGATTTCTGGATTTACTATTTTTTCATTTTTATTTCATTCCATAAATCTGTGTTCTTTAAAAAAAAAAAAAAAAACAAAAACTTGGAGAACATTTCTTGCAGTTCCTTTTAGGACAGCAGCCCCACCATGTTTTCCAGGCATCACCTGCTGTGAGGGAGGGTATGATGCTGCCACAGTGCAAGACCTGTTACAAAGGAGGCTGTCGGTAGGGATCTACCAGACAGCTGGCGGCCGGAAATCTGGCCTTGGGCAAAATGGAGACCATCGATAGAAAGCAGTTCCTTCACCAATTCCCCTACAGCTTCCAGACTCACTGGATCTTTTCTGTCCAGTCTGATTCACTCGACAAATAACTCTTCTTTGCCCAGGTTAATTCGCATCTAGTGTCAGGGAAGAAACGCATTTTAGCTAGTAAACAAATGTTTCTCTCTTATAAGTTCAGTTGGCCATTTCTTTCTTTGAATCTTAGATCTGGCAGAGGAGTGCAGCTTGAGACTGGAAGATACCAGGGAAGGGGCTGTAGTGAGAGAGCAAGAGGAAGATAGAACAGACAATCATAGATTAATTCTCAAGATACAGCTCTTCAACTTTAGTTCAATATGAATCTAGCCATCCTGTATAAAAGGTTGTGATACCAACTTGGAAAAGACAGAGTTCTATATAGGTCAGTGCTATTATTAGCACTATTATTGATGTCTTGGGAGTCTGTCTAATAAGTAACATCATGATGCAGATGTTCACAGGGTCTCTGGTCAAGCATTCATCAGTCCCCACCTGTGCCATTTTGTACTGAATTTTCCTCCTTTGACTATGAGGATTTAGGGTCACCTCAACAGAATGTGCCCTTTGTAGCTCAATAGCCACTAGTGTAAAAGGTAATTTTAAAAGTGTCCATGCTGATGAAATGATTAGGTTTGCAAAGTGGGGATGACTATTATGTATGCAGGGAGTGTAGGCATCCTACAGTCCACAGTAAGTGATTTGTATGTGATGATGTTGTCTCTGAATCTCTGCTGAATGAGATTAGTGTAGAATTTGAACCAATAAAAAAATACACAACAAATGATAAAAAATATTGTGACCTTCTTATGTTTGCTATTATTTCTTCTCTTATACAATACCATTAAAATGTTTTTAAAAATATCAATTGAGCAGCTAATGTGTATACAGTGATTTGTTGTTGTTGTTCAGTTGCTAAGTCATGTATGACTTTTTGTGACCCCATAGACTGACTGTAGCATGCCACAATTTTCTGTCCTCCACTGTCTCCTAGAGTTTGCTCAAACTTACATCCCTTGAGTCAGTGATGCTGTCTCACCATCTCATCCTTTGCTGCTCCTTTCTCCTTTTGACCTAAATCTTTTCCCAGCATCAAGGTCTTTTCCATTGAGTCTGCTCTTTGCATCGCGTGGCAAAAATATTGTAGCTTCAGCTTCAGAATCAGTCCTTCTAATGAGTATTTAGGGTTGATTTCCTTTAGGATGGGCTGGTTTGATCTCCATGCTGTCCAAGGAACTCTCAAGAGTCTTCTCCAACACCACAATTCGAAAGCATTGATTCTTTGGTGCTCAGCCTTGTCTATGGCCCAACTCTCACATCCCATGTGAGACATGACTGTTGGAAAAACCACAGCTTTGATGGCTACTAAAACTCCATTTCATTATAAAACATAGTTTTTATTTTTAATAAATACATACTCATGTACAAAAGTCATAATTGCATAATTATATAGAGGTACAAAAAGCTACATATACACATGTATATATGACTTGCATAACTTGGTCTACTTTTCAGCTTTTTTTTTTTAATGCATGTGTGTATGCACACTTATATTTGCATTATAGTACTTTTATAGTCTTATGTTTCTTCTTCTTTAAAAAATAAATTATTCTAGTAGGACACGTGTAAATATGGGTTAAGAATTAATCTCTTTAGCTTTCACCTGAAACTGTCACAACATTGTGTGATACCCCAATACAAAATAAAAGCTTGAAAATAAAGAGAAAATAATCTATATGAATTGTTCCATGCTTGCAATGTTTTTTGTTTTGAATGACATATTGAATAAACATCTTAGAAAGTACATAAAATACTTTAAAAGGTTCTGTTTTCCAGGAGGATGGATATTCTATATCTCATGAACAACTAAATTATCATTGTCTAGAAAATATCAACTCGGTGCTAATTACAAAGGATATACTGGATGCATGGATTATATTATCATCTGTATACCTAATCTATCAACAATATATCAACAATATTAATAATTTACATTTTATTACATTGAACTGAAAAAATATACAGGCATTATATTTCTGGTAAAAGTTTGTGGCTAGAATGAATAAAACCATATGACACAGGTACTCATAAGAATGTATGAAATTAATGACTGATGTTACTTTTTCACATTTTTATGGGATCAACTGTTGCAGGTATATTCAGTAGAGGCAAATCATCCCTCCCTAATTTTACAGCACATCGGGCCTTTAGACAACCCTCAGACACTATTTTTCCCTCTGTCGGCTCAGGTATGCTATGTAGATCTTCCTTAACTTATGATGGAGTTACGTCTCAATAAATTTGTTAAATGTTGAAAATATCAGAAGTAAAAAAAAAATTGAATATACCTACTTGACCTACCTTACTATACCTTATAGCATAGCCTCAGTTCAGTTCAGTAGCTCAGTCGTGTCTGACTCTTTGCGATCCCATGAATCACAGCACACCAGGCCTCCCTGTCCATCACCAACTCCCGGAGTTTACTCAAACTCAAGTTCATCAAGTCGGTGATGCCATCCAGCCATCTCATCCTCTGTCATCCCCTTCTCCTCGTGCCCCCAGTCCCTTCGAGCATCAGGGTCTTTTCCAATGAGTCAACTCTTCGAATGAGGCGGCCAAAGTATTCGAGTTTCAGTTTAAGCTTCAGTCCTTCCAATAAACACCCAGGATTGATCCCCTTTAGGATGGACTGCTTGGATCTCCTTGCAGTCCAAGGGACTCTCAAGAGTCTTCATCACCACAGTTCAAAAGCATCAAGTTGTTGGCGCTCAGCTTTCTTCACAGTCCAACTCTCACATCCATACATGACCACTGGAAAAACCATAGCCTTCACTAGATGGATCTTTGAAGGCAAAGTAATGTCTCTGTTTTTTAATATGCTATCTAGGTTGGTCATAACTTTCCTTCCAAGGAGTAAGCATCTTTTAATTTCATGGCTGCAATCACCATCTGCAGTGATTTTGGAGCCCCAGAAAATAAAGTCTAACACTGCTTCCACTGTCTCCCCATCTATTTCCCATGAAGTGATGGGACCTGATGCCATGATTTTAGTTTTCTGAGTGTTGATCTTTAAGCCAACTTTTTCACTCTCCTCCTTCACTTTCATCAAGAGCTTTTTCAGTTCCTCTTCACTTTCTGCCATAAGGGTGGTGTCATCTGCATATCTGAGGTTATTGATATTTCTCCCAGCAATCTTAATTCCAGCTTGTGCTTCATCCAGCCCAGCGTTTCTCTTGATGTACTCTGCAGGTAAGTTAAATAAGCAGGGTGACAATGTACAGCCTTGATGCACTCCTTTTCCTATTTGGAACCCGTCTCTTGTTCCATGTCCAGTTCTAACTGTTGCTTCCTGACCTGCATATGGGTTTCTCAAGAGGCAGGTCAGGTGGTCTGGTATTCCCATCTCTTTCAGAATTTTCCACAGTTTATTGTGATCCACACATTCAAGGGTTTGGCATAGTCAATAAATCAGAAATAGATATTTTTCTGGAGCTCTCTTGCTTATTCGATAATCCAGCAAACCTTGGCAATTTGATCTTTGGTTCCTCTGCCTTTTTAAAACCAGATTGAACATCTGGAAGTTCACGGTTCACGTATTGCTGAAGCCTGATTTGCAAAAGTAGGAAGTCAAGAAACACCTGGAGTAACAGTCAAATTTGGCCTTGGAGTATGGAATGAAGCAGGGCAAAGGCTAATAGAGTTTTGCCAAGAGAACGCACTGGTCATAGCGAACACCCTCTTTCAACAACACAAGAGAATACTCTACACATGGACATCAACAGATGGTCGACACCAAAATCAGACTGATTATATTCTTTGCAGCCAAAGATGGAGAAGCTCTGTGCAGTCAGCAAAAACAAGACCGGGAGCTGACTATGACTCAGATTATAAACTCCTTATTGCCAAATTCAGACTTAAATTGAAGAAAGTATGGAAAACCACTAGATCATTCAGGTATGACCCAAATCAAATCCCCTATAACTATACAATGGGAGTGAGAAATAGATATAACGGACTATATCTGATAGAAAGAGTGCCTGATGAACTATGGACGGAGGTTCATGACATTGTACAGGAGACAGGGATCAGGACTATCCCCATGGAAAGGAAACGCAAAAAGGCAAAATGGCCATCTGAGGGGGCCTTACAAATAGCTGTGAAAGGAAGAGAAGTGAAAAGCAAAGGAGAAGAGGAAAAATATTCCCATTTGAATACAGAGTTCCGAAGAATAGCAAGGAGAGATAAGAAAGCCTTCCTCAGCATAAATGCAAAGAAATAGAGGAAAACAACAGAATGGGAAAGACTAGAGATCTCTTCAAGAAAATTAGAGATACCAAGGGAACATTTCATGCAAAGATGGGTTCGATAAAGGACAGAAATGGTATGGACGTAACAGAAGCAGAAGATATTAAGAAGAGGTGACAAGAATACACAGTAGAACTGTACAAAAAAGGTCTTCATGACCCAGATAATCACAATGGTTTGATCACTCATCTAGAGCCAGACATCCTGGAATGTGAAGTCAAGTGGGCCCTAGGAAGCATCACTATGAACAAAGCTAGTGGAAGTGATGGAATTCCAGGTGAGCTATTTCAAATCCTGAAAGATGATGCTATGAAAGTGCTACACTTAATATGCCAGCAAATTTGGAAAACTCAGCAGTCCTTTTCCACAGGACTGGAAAAGGTCCATTTCATTCCAATCCCTAAGAAAGGCAATCCCAAAGAATGCTCAAACTACCACACAATTGCACTCATCTCACACGCTAGGAAAATAATGCTCAAAATTCCCCAAGCCAGGCTTCAGCAATACGTGTTCCAGAAAAACATCTATTTCTGCTTTATTGACTACGCCAAAGCCTTCGACTGTGTGGATCACAATAAACAGTGGGAAATTCTGAAGGAGATGGGAATAGCAGAGCACCTGACCTGCCTCTTGGGAAACCTGTATACAGATCAGGAAGCAACAGTTAACAGACTGGTTCCAAATAGGAAAAGGAGTACATCAAGGTTGTATATTGTCACCCTGCTTATTTAACTTATATGCAGAGTACATCATGAGAAACGCTGGGCTGGAAGAAGCACAAGCTGGAATTAAGATTGCTGGGAGAAATATCAATAGCCTCTGATATGCAGATGTCACCACCCTTATGGCAGAAAGTGAAGAAGAACTAAAGAGCCTCTTGATGAAAGTGAAGGAGGAGAGTGAAAAAGTTGGCTTAAAGATCAACATTCAGAAAACTAAAATCATGGCATCAGGTCCCATCACTTCATGGGAAATAGATGGGGAGACAGTGGAAGCAGTGTTAGACTTTATTTTCTGGGGCTCCAAAATCACTGCAGATGGTGATTGCAGCCATGAAATTAAAAGATGCTTACTCCTTGGAAGGAAAGTTATGACCAACCTAGATAGCATATTAAAAAACAGAGACATTACTTTGCCAAAAAAGGTCCGTTTTGTCAAGACTATGGTTTTTCCAATAGCCATGTTCGGATGTGAGAGTTTCACTGTGAAGAAAGCTGAGTGCTGAAAAATTGATACTTTTGAACTGTGGTGTTGGAAAAGACTCTTGAGAGTCCCTTGGACTGCAAGGAGATCCAACCAGTTCAACCTGAAGGAGATAAGTCCTGGGTGTTCATTGGAAGGAATGATACTGAAGCTGAAACTCCAGTACTTTGGCCACCTCATGCAAAGAGTTGACTCTTTGGAAAAGACCCTGATGCTTGGAGGGATTGGGGGCAGGAAGAGAAGGGGACGACAGAGGATGAGATGGCTGGATGGCATCACCAACTCATTGGGCATGAGTTTGAGTAGACTCCGGGAATTTGTGATGGACAGTGAGGCCTGGCGTGCTGCGATTCATGGGGTCGCAAAGAGTCGGACTCGACTGAGCATCTGAACTGAACTGAACTGAAATTGTATGCAACTCCTACTATTCATCAAATCAGAGATACTTAATTTCATCAATGTAATGGACCAACATGATCTCTTGAAAAATTCTCAAAGTCCCTGAGAAATTGTTTATGATAGAAAACCTATGATGTGTTGTAATTCTGAGATAAAGTAATGTCTATTGCTATCTCTGTCAGCTGAAAGAAGAGTTTCTGGTGATATTTGCTAAGAAATTTTTAAAATTATTTTTGACAGATGGAGTTTCCAGAGACTGTCATTTGCTCTAGAAGAAAATCCACATCTGGAAGAACAGATTCAATTACAGACAGCAATTGGTTTGGGGGCACAAATCATTTTTAGTGAGTAAGAGGATTTGCTATTAAAGAATTGTGAATAATGAAGATAGGCTCCATGATTGTGTGAGTGCATATAAACATACAATATGTAAATATATTTGTACACTTTTCGTATTGTATATATGAAATTGCTTCCTGAACAGGAACATTTTCTAACAAGCCTAACTGGTACTATTCATCTAACATACAGTAGGTCCTAGCTATTTCTCATTAATCCCATCCTGCAAAAGGACCATGAAGATCAGATTAGTTCCTTTTCTCAACTTCTTAAGGTTGGAGACAAGAATTTGGAGAAGGTAAATACTCTTAAACAGCAGAAACTACTGAGGTGCTGACTTCTATGCCAATTCCTGGGTCACAAAGTTTTTTCCCTCATTCTAAAACTTATGAGAGGAGGAAAATTCTGTCCCCAAAATGATACCCAAGATTTTATTACTGTTCCTTATTTCCTCTCTGTGTAACCATGCTGTGCTATAAAATCATGTTTATTCCACCTGATAATTTTAATTGCTTGAAGTTCTCAGATTTCATCATCCACCAGTAACAAGAAGTGAAACCAACCTTAGAAAATGTATCCCTTTCCTTGTGCCTCATATCTCTTTTATTAGAAAAACAAAACAAAACACACAAATAAAACCTGTGACATTGAAGGTCTGTTCCCTTTTTACTTTCTATGTAAGCAGAATTAGATTTGTTCTCTGAGTTGATGGCTTCTAATAGATCAAGGAAAGGATAAGTTATTTTCTCAAGAACTTTTTCAATAAATTTGAGAATCACCAGTAATACAGTCTGTCAACTGTTAAGTTATATAAGAAAGTATAAAAAAAAAAAAAATAAGAAAGGTTTCCCTTGTTGATCAGATAGTAAAGAATCTGCCTGCAATTAAGGAGACCTGGGCTTGTTCCCTGGGTCAGGATCCCAAGGAGAAGGGAATGGCTACCCACTCCAGTATTCTTGCCTGGAGAATTCCATGGACAGAGGAGACTAGTAGGCTACAATCCATGGGGTCGCAGAGTCTGACATGACTGAGTCACTAACACTGCACTCCTCAAAAACATAAACAGTATGTTATATTATAGCTGCTGAGAGTTTCTCAACAATTTTGCCACCAAAATAGTGGAATCATTTCAACTCAATTCCTTTTTGGATTTACTTAATAGATATTTCAGAGAAGGCAATGGCACCCCACTCCAGTACTCTTGCCTGGAAACTCCCATGGATGGTGGAGCCTGGTAGGCTGCAGTCCATGGGGTCGCAAATAGTCAGACATGAGTGAGCGACTTCACTTTCACTTTTCACTTTCATGCATTGGAGAAGGCAATGGCAACCCACTCCAGTGTTCTTGCCTGGAGAATCCCAGCGATGGGGGAGCCTGGTGGTCTGCCGTCTGTGGGGTCGCACAGAGTCGGACACGACTGGAGTGACTTAGCAGCAATAGATATTTGCTTTCCTTGTAACTTTAAATTTATATTGGAAAACTCTGCCAAAGTTTATATACACAATCAATATGCTTACTTCATAAAAATTTTGTACTAAGACAAATATTTTTAGGAACATTCTCTTACCTCAGGAGACTTATTAGATTTTCTACTACTCTTGCAATCGTCTTTATGACTGAAATCCCAATTTTATAATTTCTACAATAACATTTAAAAAGTCCCCACATCTCACACTACTATTCTTTGGGGGGGAGTCACTTTTCTGAAGGAAAAATTTGCCTGAAGTATAAAACTAAGGACTGAAAAGCTTTGACCTAACATTTATGAAATCCATAGCAATAATCAAAGTGTGCTATATCCAGAAGATTTTTTTTTTTAAATCTATCAGTTTGCCTACACCACATATTTTTTAACTCTCTTTAAGCACATGCCTCTCAAGTATTTATTCTGATAATGTCTTCTACATTCATATTCTAAACTCAAGGTTATTCCAAAGTTTCTGATTTTACACATTCCTGTTCTGGACCACATATTGTCTGATTGTCCTACTCTTAATTCTTTGCCCTGTCTCTCCACAGATCTTTGGAGCAATTTATAGCTCAGTTAAGTATAATTGGAGTTTTATGATCATTAACTATTGAAAGAAGTCTACGAAGGTAACTGGTACCTGCCTTACATCCCTTTCATAACTGCATTCTTGAACTGTACCTCGTACCTCTAGAAGAGTTCTTCTGAAGTAAAGCAGCTCTCTCTAGCATCAACTGACTGACCTCCATTCATATCTCAACCTAAAAAGTAAATTTTCAAAGTGGCCTTCTCTGAATTGCACATGAAGTTAGTCTCTTTCAGTTTCTGTCATTTTACTTTACATCTACTTCATGCACTTGACACTTTTCAAAAAGATTTTAAAAATATTGCCTTTTCCCACTTGGCTATAAATTCTATAAGGGCAGGGCTTTCACTCACTTTATGTATTAGTTTGTTTGAGAGCAATAACAGAACACCAGAGACTGAATTACTTACAAACAATAGATATCTTTTTCTCGAATTCTGGAGACTGGAAGGTACAAGATCAAGGTGTTGGCTGATTAGGGCCAGTGTCCTGGTTCATAGAAAGCATCTCAGGTGTCCTCATGTGGCAGAAAGTGTGTTATGACTCTCTGGAGTCTATTTTATAAGGACAATAATCCCACTCATGAGGGGTCCATCCTCATGACCTAATCACTACTCCCCGATCACCAAATCCCATGTTAGAATATCATGACATTTGGATTAGGGTTCAATATTTGTATCTGGAGGAACACAAATATTCAGTTCATTGCACTTTGTGCTTTTGTATTATTTTTTTGTTTGTTTGTTTTGTTTTTTTAATTTTTATTTATTGATTTTTTTTGTCAGTTCCAGGCCTTCGTTTCTGTGCCTGGGCTTTCTCTAGTTGTGGCAAGCAAGGGCTACTCTTTGCTACTGTTCATGGGCTTCACATTGCAGTGATTTCTCTTGTTGAGGTGCCCAGGCTCTTGACCTACAAGCTTCAGTAGTTGTGCCTTTTGGGCTCTAGAGCTCAGGCTCAGTAGTTGTGGCCACTGGCTTAACTACTTCAAGGCATGTGGACTCTTCCCGGACCACGGATCAAACCCATGTCCTCTGCATTGGCAGGTGGATTCTTATCCCCTAGACTGCCAGGGAAGTACCTTGTGTATTTTTTGTTTACTGTGGTACACCCATCTCTAGTGTAGTCTTGTCAATGAGATTGATTCAATGGATTCAAATAGAATCCCATCTATTTCTGCAAAGAATTAAAATAAATGGCTTTCCTTTTTTTGAAATATATATTTCCCAAACAAGCACATATAAGATAATATTATATGTGGTACTTGGGGTAAACAAGACATATAAGATGCAGGTTCAATCCTTGGGTCATGGAGATCCCCTGGATGAGGGCATGACAACCCACTCCAGTATTCTTGCCTGGAGAAACCCATGGACAAAGGAGCCTGGCAGGCTATGGTCCATAGCATCACAAAGAGTTGATCATGACTGGAGTGACTTAGCACACAAACACATCACTAATAAAATATTGCTTAGCTCTTTTCTATCATCAAATTCTTCAAAATTAACAATACCCTTTATATCATGCTCACATGTATCTGAAATTTTAGCAACCATAATGATTTGCAAATATTTATGCCATGAAGGAATTTATATATACACACACTAATTGGGGTTTTATATTTGCTGAATTGAAATACCTGAATACAGAATACTCATTTCATCAGTGCCATGTGCATAGAGTCCTTAGCTTCGCTTCTCTCTAAGGCACACAATTCGTTACCAGGACCTCATATAGTTATCCTCTTTTGAATATGGACCTCAGCACAAAAGAGTAGTTTGGTGAAATAACTTCAGATGTCTAATATGCTACACAGGGTGCTCTCATCATTAAGCTGCTCTTTCTCACATCCTCACCGCTCCCTCTGTCGGTGAGTCTTCAAAGCACTGAAACTCACCACATACCACCAGCATCTATAGTTTCACAGCCACGATACTTAGGAAGTTCTAGGATGATCACAGTTCCTCTGGTGCGAGTCAACTGTGTGGTATGTGTGTATTATCTAACTTTTGGTGATGTGGTGAGTAAACCAGACAAACTCCACAGTACCCAGACCTCAGTTCCCGACCAATTGTAAAAGACACAATTCAACAAGAGTCATAAGTGCAGAAGGACTTTTGAATTCTTATGTAAACCAAGATTTTGCTGTTTAGTCGTTAAGTCTTATCTGACTCTTTGCAACCCCATGGACTGCAGCAAGCCGGGCTCCTCTGCCCATGGGATTTACAAGGCAAGAATATTGGAGTGGGTTGCCATTTCCTTCTCCAAGGAATCTTCCCCAACCAGGGATCTAATCTGCATCTCCTATGGCTTCTGCATTGGCAGGCAGACTCTTTACCTCAAGCCATGAGGGAAATTCATAAACCATGAGAGCCTAGCTATATCTTTAGCAAAGGCACATGAAAGCTTGAATATAGGCTTCCAAGAATGAAAGCCTGCCAAGGTAAGTTCTACTTCTCAAGAAATGGTTGGAGAGATAGAAATTGTCTTGCATGACCCCCTCAGTTATTCTGGACTGCACTAGGCTCTCTTAATGGCTACAAGACTACCATATTTCACGCTGTAGATCTTGAAGGAGGTTGATCACAGTTCTCTCTAATTCTAAAGTCTCTTTAATTCTAAATTCTAAAATGATCCTAGGATATCATATTACTAATGCAGAGCATTAGGACTGAATTCCAAATTATTTACTTCCTTTTATTTCCTAAATAAATACAAAGACACACACACCCACATACATATATACATATACATATATATATATATATATATATATATTTTTTTTTTTTTTTTTTTTCCCTGAATCTCTACTTATCCCTGTACTTTGACTTAACCAGTTGGGTTTAGAAGAAGGGAAAGAGTATGCTTGGGCTAGCCCCTTCAGGGCACTCTCTCTTTTAGATCCAGCTGCCTGGTAAAAGGAGAATATATTAGCTAATTGTTTGTGTCAAGTGTGCAATGGCAACTCTTCCTGACAAAGGCATTCTGTGTGTCCAACTTTGCCAGTGACCCTTTGAGAAAATGTGCCATGCTAAAGAAATATATTAGCCGCTTCACTAGCTGCATATCCAAAGCTGTGTCTCCAGTCTTCTTGATCAGTCTGAAAGGCTATCTTCTGTCTACATGCATCTGTATCACATGAGTTTTCCCACTCTTAGAGTTGGGAAGGACAGAGAGAAATTAAAGGATGCTATCTAATGGCCATTCAGAACTGCACTGTGTAAGAAGCAAGCAGAATAAGAAAAACAATGCAGAGACAAATTCTGCTTTGAATTTAAATCGAACATCACAAGAAGGTTGCCACTGAACAGAGGATTAAAACTTCAGTAGATTTTCACTAGACAAAAGAAATAGATGGTGAATAAGGCACAAAACTAGAAGCAACAATGAAACTATCTTTCATGATCTTAGAACTGAAATTTATTTATTTAGGACAGAAATCTGGATTTGAAGATGATGAGAAAATGCAGTGGGAGAGACAGATAATGCACAACTGATATCTTACACCTAAAAGTGAAGTTGCTCAGTTGTATCTGACTCTTTGTGACCCCATGGACTGCCTACCAGGCTCCTCTGTCCATGGGATTTTCCAGGCAAGAGTACTAGAGTGGCTTGCCATTTCTTTCTCTAGGAGATCTTCCCCACCCAGGGACTGAACCCAGACTCTTGCCTTGTAGGCAGATGCTTTACCGTCTGAGTCACCAAGGAAGTTGTTATTATAGTATGCATTTTATAGAAGTGAAGTGCTGGACTTGTATAACTGAACAAGAATCTCTTTTCCCCCAATTTTTTCACCTTTTCATTGCAATGCACGGATTTCACTTCACTAAATAAAATTACACAATGTTTACAATTACAAGGGAGCATTGGTTCAGACAAGTTAAATTCATTGCTGTAGAAGGTAAAATCATTTAGAGAATAACTAAGTGCTGAATAATCTATAAAAAGACTACATTAAGCATATAAAAATGAAAATTAAAACAAAATGAAAATCAGTCATTCTAAGCTATTAAAGAAGGTGTAAGTCACTTGTTGCCTCTTCTGGGTGGGTAGATCAAGAAGTTCTGAGAAGAGGATAGCATAATTTCATTTTAAAAATGAAAGATAAAATCAAAGAAAAAGTTATAACTGTTAGAAACTATCACTTTTCTTTCAGAAAAGAAGTAGAGTTTTTGCACAAAGGATCTGTAAGTATTATGTGATCATTACTAAGAAGAAAGAGGGTCAATATGCATGTACATTTACTATAAGGACTTTAAAATCTGACTTCACTTATGAGAATATAATTTATCTTAAATTTTCTCATTAAGAAGATGAGAGATTCTTGAGCAGATGATCTAAAATATCTCTTAATAAACATGAACCAAAAAATAAAAGAATCAAGGACAAGCAAACAGCAGCAACAAAAGATCAATCGCACAGCTTAAACACTAAGAAAAAATCAGAATTTAGATATCTCTGCATGAGAAAACATAACCCGTAAGGGAAAAAATATATTTGTACCTATGTTGGTAAATATTAATGCCATGCTAATAAGTACTATTTTAGTTCACATACTGAACCTATTGTCAAAATAAATCAGAATAAAAGTAGTTTTCAAAATGAGTATTAAGTTTATATACTATAAATACCAAACTGAATTTTGTTACTTTTTCATTTATATCAAGAATCTATTTTTCTCCAGTTTTCTTGCATAATCTACACAATAAAAAATTCTCATTTATATATATATATATATATACATATATATATATATATATAAAATCTCTGAACATGTTGCTTGTTGTTTGGTTGCAAAGTCATGTCTGACTCTTGAGACCTCATGAACTATAACCAGCCAAGTTCCTCTGTCCATGGGATTTCCCAGGCAAGAATACTGGAGAGGATTGCCATTTTATTCTCCAGGGGATCTTCTCAACCCAGGGATTAAAGGCAAATCTCTTGCATTGGCAGGCTAGTTCTGAAGCTCCCCAACTTCCCTCACCCTCTAAATTTCTGAACATGTTGTTGCTTATTGTTTAAGCACTAAGTCATACATAACTTGCTAGAAAAATAATGAGCCAGTTGAGTTTTAGAGTCTCACTGGATATTAATACATATGCACTTTGGAAAATGTCTCCATCTGTTGAGAGTACATTATGCAGTGCATGATAATGGCACTTGTAGATATAATTTATTCAACTTATCATATCTCCTTATGACAAGTTTTAAACATAATATAAAATATATGTTTCTTCCATCTAGTTTACATACCATTCTGTGTGTAGCCTAACTTTTCTCATTAAAAAAATTTGATTATTTTATGATTGTTGATTATTTCCACTATATTGAAAACTATATAGTCCAGAAAGAAATTCTTTATTAGGATTTTATTATTAACACCCAGTAAAGATAATGAGACATAGTTACTAGCCAAAATTATTTTGTTGAATTAAAAATTTGATTAGTACATATATGATGTTAAGCTTCAGATACTTGAAACTAGCTAGATTTTTTTATTGTAATATAGCCTATACAAGATAATTTCATCAGTAGGTTACTTTCAATAGGAAAGCAATTCTGATATTCAGTTTCATTACAATTGTGTTGTAAAAGCCTGATTCATCATTAATAGACAATAAAAGATAAAGAGCAAATTATTCATAAAGGATAACAAAACGTTAAATTATTTTAAATATACTCAGATAAAATAGTCCCAAATAAAGGTCTTGATTTCAAAAAACTTACTGCTACCTCAAATTATAATTTTGATATGGAAATCAACTCCAAATAGTTGTATTTTTATTTACAAACTATTTACTCATTATTATTTGCTATATATCTAAAATTTTCATTTTTATATAGAAATATATCAATATAGTACAATAAAACATTATTTTCCTGCTTTAAATAACTCATGTTGAGACAAATATATATGCGTATGAGTGGGCTTCCCTGGTGATGCAGATGGTGAAAAATACTTCTGGCTTGAGGGAGACCTGGGTTTGATCCTGGGGTTGGGAAGATCCCCTGGAGAAGGGAATAGCTACCCACTCCAGTATGTTTGCCTGGAGAAAGATGCAAATAATAAAAATAATAATGGAAAGAGAAACCTGGCAGGCTATTGTTCATGGGGTCATGAAAAGATGGATGTGATAGAATGATTTTTTTTTTTTTTATGAGTGTGCTAATATTAAAACATTGTATAACATTACTTCAGTTAGAATTTGAGAAGCTGAGTGTATGATACAAACTCTACAGCTAACATTGAAAATAATGAAAATAGCTTTAACTTCATTGTTGTTTAGTTGCTAAGTCATGTCCAACTCTTTGCAACCCTCTTTGAGGCCCACCAGGCTTAAAAGCTAATAAAAAATTAAAAGAAATGAAAGCTTTATTCAAATTATTCACATTGATATGGAAAAATAGTATCAGTTCAGACTAGTCATTCAGTCGTGTCTGACTCTGCAAACTCATGGACTGCCTCACGCCAGGCCTCCCTGTGGATCACCAACTCCATGAGTTGACTCAAGCTCATATCCAATGAGTCAGTGATACCATCCAACCATCTCATCCTCTGTCATCCCCTTCTCCTCCTGCCTTCAATCTTTCCTAGCATGAGGGTCTTTTCAAATGAGTCAGCTCTTCACATCAGGTGGCCAAAGTATTGTAGTTTCAGCTTCAGCATCAGTCCTTCCAATGAATATTCAGTACTGATTTCCTTTAGGATGGACTGATTGGATCTCCTTGCTGTCCAAGGGACTGTCAAGAGTGCTCTCCACAGTTCAAAACACCACAGTTTGAACACCACAGTTCAAAAGCATCAATTCTTTGGCACTCAGCTTTCTTTTAGCCCAACTCTCACATCCATACATGACCACGGAAAAAACCATAGCCTTAACTAGACAGACTTTGTTGGGAAAGTAATATCTCTGCTTTTTAATAAGCTGTCTAGGTTGGTCATAACTTTTTTTCCAAGGAGCAAGCATCTTTTATTTTCATGGCTGCAGTCGCCAACTGCAGTGATTTTGGAGTCCCCCCAAAAAAGTCTCTCAGTTTTTCCACTGTTCCTTCATCTATTTACCATGAAGTAATGGGACCAGATGCCATAATCTCAGTTTTCTGAATACTGAGTTTTAAGCCAGCATTTTCACACTCCTCTTTCACCTTCATCAAGATGCTCTTTAGTTCTTCTTCACTTTCTGTCATAAGGGTGGTTTCATCAGCATATCTGATGTTACTGATATTTCTCCTGGCAACCTTGATTCCAACTTGTGTTTCATCCAGCCCAGAGTTTCTCATGATGTACTCTCCATATAAGTTAAATGAGCAGGGTGACAATATACACCTTGACATACTCCTTTCCTGATTCAGAACCAGTCTGTTGTTCCATGTCCATTTCTAACTGTTGCTTCCTGACCTGCATACAAATTTCTCAGGAGGCAGGTTAGGTGGTCTGGTATTACAATCTCTTTCAGAATTTTCCACAGTCTGGAACTCTCTTGCTTTTTGGATGATCCAAGGGACGTTGGCACCAAGGTTCCTTTTCTAAATTCAGCATGGACATCTGAAAGTTCACAGTTCACATACTTTTGAAGCCTGACTTGGAGAGTTTTGAGCATTACTTTACTAGCGTGTGAGATGAGTGCAATTGTGTGGTAGTTTGAACATTTTTTGTCATTGCCTTTCTTTAGGATGGGATGAAAACTGACCTTTTCCAATCCTGTGGCCACTGCTGAGTTTTCCAAATTTGCTGGCATATTGAGTGCAGCACTTTCACAGCATCATCTTTTAGGATTTGAAATAGCTCAACTGGAATTCCATCACCTCCACTAGCTTTGTTCGTAGTGATGGTTCCTAAGTCCCACTTGACTTTGCATTCCAGGATGTCTGGCTCTAGGTGAGTGATCACACCATCATGATTATGTGGATCATGAAGATCTTTTTTGTATAGTTCTTCTGTGTATTCTTGCCACCTCTTCTTAATATTTTCTGCTTCTGTTAGGTCCATATTATTTTTGTCCTTTATTGTGCCCATTATTGCATGAATATTTCCTTTGGTATCTCTAATTTTCTTGAAGAGATCTCTAGTCTTTCCCATTTTGTTGTTTTCCTCTATTTCTTTGCATTGATCACTGAGCAAGGCTTTCTTATCTCTCCTTGCTATTCTTTGGAATTCTGCATTCAAATGGGTATGTCTTTCCTTTTCTCCTTTGCTTTCACTTCTCTTCTTTTCATAGCTATTTGTAAGGACTCCTCAGACAACCATTTTGCCTTTTTGGATATCTTTCTCTTGGGGATGGTCTTGATCCCTGCATCCTGTACAATGTCATGAACTTCCATTCACAGCTCTTCAGGCACTTTCTCTATTAGATTCAGTTCAGTTCATTTCAGCCGCTCAATCGAGTCCGACTATTTGCGACCCCATGAACCGCAGCACACTAGTCCTCCCTGTCCATCACCAACTCCCAGAGTTTACCCAAACTCATGTCCATTGAGTCTATGATGACATCTAATCATCTCATCCTCTTTCATTCTCTCCTCCTTCTCCCCCTGCCTTCAATCTTTCCCAACATCAGGATCTTTTCAAATGAGTCACCTCTTCACATCAGGCAGCCAAAATAATGGAGTTTCAGCTTCAACTTCAGTCCTTCCAATGAACACCCAGGACTGATTTCCTTTAGGATGGACTGATTGGATCTCCTTGCAGTCCAAGGGACTCTCAAGAGTCTTCTCCAACACCACAGTTCAAAAACATCAAATTCTTCTGCACTCAGTTTTCTTTATAGTCCAACTCTCAAATCCATACATGACTACTGGAAAAACCATAGCTTTGACTAGACGGACCTTTGTTGACAAAGTAATGTCTTTACTTTTTAATATGCTATCTAGCTTGGTCATAACTTTCCTTCCAAGGAGTAAGTGTCTTTTAATTTCACAGCTACAATCACCATCTGCAGTGATTTTGGAGCCCCAAAAATAAAGTCAGCCACTGTTTCCACTGTTCCCCCATTTATTTGCCAAGAAGTGATAGGACCAGTGCCATGATCTTAGTTTTATGAATGTTGAGCTTTAAGCCACCTTTTTCACTCTCCTCTTTCACTTTCATCAAGAGGCTCTTTAGTTCTTCACTTTCTGCCATAAGGTGGTGTCATCTGCATATCTGAGGTTATTGATATTTCTCTTCGCAATCTTGATTCCAGCTTCGCTTCCTCCAGCCCAGCATTTCTCATGTTGTACTCTACATATAAGTTAAATAAGCAGGGTGACAGTAGATAGCCTTGATGTACTTCTTTTCCTATTTGGAAACAGTCTGTTGTTCCATGTCCAGTTCCCTTGAATTTATTTCTCACTTCCACTGTATAATTTTAAGGGATTGGAAGGGAAAAATAGTATAGGGCAATGAAAACCACAGGGGACAAAAAATAAATAAATGTTTAAAAGTATACCTAAATCCAAATACATAATAATTACATAATATATTACTCAGCTTTACACTTCAATTAATAGATATTATCAGAATAAATAAAACAGTGAAATCCAGCTGTATGCTGTGTCTGTATGTATATGTCTAGAGCAGAAGTACTTTAATATAAAGACACAGGTAACTGTGAAATAGACAAAGATACAACATGCAAAATATAAGTATCAGAAGGCTAACATATGAAATTAATGTCAGAATATAGACCGTTATCAGAATGAAAAGGAACAGTCCATAGTGATAGAAAAGTAAATGTTGCTCTATTCATTGTTTCAATTAGTGCTCTAACAGAGATTTTTGAAACTATCAGCACACTGATGTGTCATTTGCTAATTTTTAGTAAGGTTTTTCCTTACTGAATTTTTTGTTTTACTAAGAAACAAGTATTATTAGATATCTATGTGCTTTTTGGTCTCATATAAAAGTTCAGATATTATTTTTATAGCTATTTAAGTGTGTTATGTTTTTGTTGCTGAATCCGATACTTTGGCCATCTGATGTGAAGAGCTGACTCAGTGGAAAAGACTCTGATGCTGGGAAATATTGAGGGCAAGAGGAGAAGGGGGTGACACAGGATGAGATAACTGGATGGCATCACTGACTCAATGAACATGAGTTTGAGCAAACTCTGGGAGATGGTGAAGGACAGGGAAGCCCGGTGTGGTGCAGTCCATGGGGTTGCAAACAGTTGGACATGGCTGAGCTACTGAACAATAAAAGTAATAACTAGATGTTTCTTATCCATCTGATTTAGTAATGACATCAAATTGAAAATGATTGAAAATCCTCATATAATAGTATTTAGAAAATGCTATCAAAAATCAGAAAGATATTAATTGTGATTAACTTAATGCTAGGCAATATATTACATTAAAATCTTTATATTTTAATTCTTGATTTTCAGAAGTTATACTTTTATCACTCGTCTAATTTTTAAAAATGTTTTTGATGCATGGTTTTTATTTATCAAAGTTAAGGTGTTTGGAAATCAAAATTATGACCTTGAGCTATATAAATACAGTTGATTTAATTATAACATAATATCAGCTCAACAAATCCTTTAGGTTACTATTAAGTTTATACTTCGCTATGTATATTGTTATTTGCATCTATAATCTTTCAAGGATAAAGTAACATTTCATTTACTTTGATTTATCTCTAAATTATCTAGAATATATTAAGAACGTTTAAATTGTAACAGAGTTTTCCAAATTCTTACCACTGTGTATGAGGAGAGGGCATGTCCATCATATTCCTCTTCTTTATTGTGATGTTATTTAACATCACTCTTATACTAAACAAAGAATCTTATATTCACCACTACATGCATACATTTTTCATTTAATTGATATTCAAATGTTATAATTTAGTTAATCTAATGTAAATCTTAATGAAACAAAAGCAAATTATGAGAGAGGTGTTCAGCCATGGAATTTAGAAGCATCTGATTTACAGCTTTAACAAGAATTCTTCCCTAAGGAAGAAACTGACCCAAAAGGAGGAAAGTTAAATATTTTTTACCTTGAAACTTGACACTGATTCTCTGTCCAGTCTAGAACTCTATTGAGTCAGGCAGCACCATATAAAGAGCTAGACTGCTTTGCTCACCTGAATCCAAAGCAGATGTCAGGGCTTTCTGCTAACCTGTTGGCCAATTTGTATCCTCCCACTTTCTGATACTGATAAACAAACTTGTGTCTGAATTAAAAAACGGCCAAGTCAAAACAAACTAGCCAGCATCAGAAGAAAAAAAAGCAAGAGAATCAACAACTATTTTTATCAATGCCTCAGGAAGATGGGAAGCCCAACACACACACACTGAGGCAGATGAGCGCATTGGTGGTTTTTATCCATCTTCTCATTCTAAAAAATAGCACTGGCCCAATCACACCTCATGGGACAAAGACAGAAGGCAGAGAAAGTTGACCGGATTTATTCAGGGTAAAGACTCTGAGGGGCTTCTCAGGTGGCTCAGTGGTAAAGAATCCATCTGCCAATGTAGGAGGCATATGTGCCATCCCTGGGCCGGGAAGATTCGCTGGAGGGGGAAATGGCAACCCACTCCAGGATTCATGCCTGATAAATCCCATGGACAGAGGAACATGGTGGGCTACAGTCCATGGGCTTGCAAAATAGTCAGACACCACCTGGTGACACATATAATGTAAGGATGCTTGGGAGGATTTCATATTTTGAATTGATTTGGATAGTAGTTGCTGGAAGAAAAGAAGAGTACCAATACATTGATGTGCCAGTACCTACAGAACTGGTTAAGAATTTCACAGCTTTCTCCACTGTTATTTGGTAATAGTTCAGGAAGCAATCCATTAAAGTACTAGTATGCAACAGACTTCCTATACTAAAATATATTCATGACAAAATGCCTATTAATTAAAATATGGCTTTCATTATGGAAGAAAAATCCTTTCACTGTATGTGCAATAATTGGTGTAGTATATCATAGATAAGACCATATTGAATTCCTAATGACCACTGTTCTTCTTTGACCTTATTTAAACAGTATTATTACTTTAATTTTCTATAGTTTTAGCCAGGTTAAATACCATG